>NC_038042.1:15032310-15388964 GCF_002211085.1 Panicum hallii | reverse complement strand
AGTTATGTACTATGTTAACATGTGTTAATTTGTTAACGATTAGTGTCTCAAACTCATAGCATTCTTATACTGCACAACTCACATGCATCAGCTGCTCGCATTTGCCTCATAGAAAAAGAACAGAAGCTGGAGCTTGACCCCTCACATATTTTGACTCTTGAATGCAGCTCCAGAAACACGATGGTCTCAGTTTACATCTTAAGGCCTGTTTTTTTAATAAACAGGCTATGTATGCCTTCTGAAAGGTTATCAAATTCATATATAATTCAGGTGAATTGAAAAAAAAACTGCTGATAGAACACGATTGAGATGACCTCCCCTTCTTGGATCTGGGAATACTCTTAGATGTAATGCACACATGTCTTATATCTGAAGCTGATAGCACAACTTGAAGATAATTGATGGTTGTGAGCAGGAAAATGCATTCGTTTTATTCAAAACTGAATGCCTCAACTCAAGTTAGTTTGTGGAATACTCATATCTTTTATGCCTGAAACTAATAGCATTTGATCTCTCTTATATCTGAAACTGATAGCAGCTGGAGATTGTTTTTATATCCAATGGTGGTTGTGTACAACAACACTAGCAAGTGGCAGCATTAGTATTATTCTGAAAAGCTCGAAGTTTGTTTTAACTCCATCTTGCAGCATTTAGCAGTTGATTATAGAAGTATAAATGAAATGTCTGGATAATATAAATTAATTAATTCGGTATTGTTGCATTAGCTCTATGCTCACTTTGAAACTATTTTTCACACTGGTCATTCAAAGATAAACCAGTGAATGACTTAGTTTTTTTTTGTCGTTTCAAAAAAAAAAAAGGGCTGTGACCACCGCTAGGTAAGTTCAATAACTTATTTGTTCAAAGTCTTCCTTTATGTACTGTACATTTAAATGAACACCACCATATACTGCAGGTCATTGAGTTTGTCATGCACGGCTGAGCTACCAAGATTTATTGCTTACATAATTGGCCATCTGAAGGAGAAGATGCCTGCAATGATGGGAAAAGCTAAGGTACAACAGTGATTCATAGGCAACCTAGAAAATGAGTTTGCGAAGGTACTTACGATGAGTTAACTGCTTGAGTGTTTATGTCTGGTCTAATTTCAGCACAAGATGGTTTTTCTGATAATCATTTGAATATTTCAATGTTGCTTTTGGGTAAGCACATTAACTCCTTGCTTTTGTTTTTTCAATATTGCTTTTGGGTGCCACGATACAAAGATTCATTTGTATCTGTTGGTCGTTGATTTAAATCCATTGCCTAGGTCCATGTAAACTGTGAGCAAAGCTTGTGTTTGATGTTGTAAAAGTACTACTGTAACTACTATGTGATTTATTTATGCTACAAAAAGTTAATAAGATTATTTCGTATGATATCCTAATGGATCTGCCTTCAAACAGAATGTTGCTAAGATCAACACCATGTTACATGTGCACTTCGTATTACACTAAAAAAATTTTACCAACAGAAGTAGTGATTGGACCTCATTATGTGGTATGTTTATGCTTTTTGGTTGAGAATACACGACGAGGGTTTGCTGCTTTTCTAATGTAATTGCTAAATGCTATGACTATATATATATATATATATATATTGAGTATTAATTTGGTGTTATTTTATTTGTACATGATTTAAACCCGTAGCATGAACCTAGTAGAGGGTAAAAGGGGATAACTTGCTCTAGCTTGGCTCTAGCTTTCTCCAATGTGTTTCACTTTCTTTTTTGGAGTTTGAAGCTTGTAGGGTAAAAACACTTCTTCGTAGTGAAGGTGAAACTTGCTACGTGAAAGACATTTACAACCAGGTGTAATTTGTAAACATGGTTCTAGAAACTTTTACACATGTTTAGTATTATTATATCTTTGCACTAAACTATTTGCACAACATAGTTTTCCACATATATCTCACCATCAGTGAACCGAAGGGAAGGGGAGACGTCCAAGAATCTCATGAAAATTGCGCCTACTCTTTGAAAGTGCAAATAGTATGCAAGCATCGATAACTATTATTTGAAAAAAAAATGCGGGAGCACTAGCTAATGATGTAATGTAAGGAGATAGGGCACCCAGATCAGATGGAGTGCTCAACGGCACCCACCCTCGGCCAAGCATTCGCTCGGTTCCAGCTCAGTGGGACATCCTGAGCGGATAGGAAACCAGAACCTGCGAGCGAAGTATTGATACATGATACTAGAAGCAAACATGTCCCCAAAGAAACTGGTGCTGCACCCAAGATACGCAACACGGATGCATAAGTTATGTAGAATAGATTCATAAGCTCTGTATCTTCAGCTTTGCAGTACACGCTACTAGGAGGGGATATAGATAGATAATAAAGCCATATCACATATGTACAGGGAGACATAATCATGCCATAGAGAGGCCAAAATAGGCTTTTTGGATTATACCGCGAGCTAGAGTCACACCATCTGAATCATGCCATAGTCTATCTTTCTTCATTCTTCAATTTCCTAGACAACGTTGCAGCAGTAAACAGAGCTTCTTTCTCAAATGGCGAGATCTGGATATTCCTGCAGACATGACAAATTAAATCCATATCAAATTCAGATAAATGATTCACTGCCAATCATGTAATGCAGTGACAGTTTCTTTTGTAGCATCGTATAAGTGGCTGCTAAGCAACAATCAGACTTCTCAAAGCTTTAGAAACATGATGGTTGGTACGTTGTACGATATTAGAAAACTTAAGATACTCACGGGGCAACTTTTCTGAGATTTTGAAAAGCAGATATGAAGTTGCAAGATATCTCTTGGAGACTTGCTCCAATCTTTTCGGTTGTAGCAGTAGAATCGCTTGAGTCACTTTGAACAGACAGGCAAACCTGAAGATATGTAACGAAACTGAATAGGTTGAATGTAGCAGCTGGAAATATATCAAAACAACATAAGGAGCAAACTACGAACTTCAAATGCAGGGATCTAAGTTAACAGCTCCAAGTTTATCAATAATATCACCTTATGCTTGTTCTCTTGAGTTAAAAAGTAAAAGATGTGCTATAAATTTCGTCATGAATGGTAGCATCAGTAAAATGGAAATTTAAATGGTAGCATACAAAGGAAGATTATGATAAATAATAACATTGCAGTCACTGTATATTCTGGGAAATGACACTCTAGTAGTGGCTAACATGCTGTTTTTGCCCTCATGTTATTTTGGAATTCACTAGAACACTGGAGGCACTCAGTGGATGAGTGGCTCACAATTGAGGAGGCATCCATGGCAATGGGATGGTTGTAGATGAGTTCACAATAGTGACAGAACTGGGGAATGGGTATTCATGTTATTTAAATAAAATCTGAGAGAATGTTTTTTTTTCTTGAAAGCGCAGGAGAGGTGCGCATCAATATATTAAGAAGAAGGGGTAAGAACCCCAAGTGGTGCAGATAGGGCCTGTACCATGCCCATACAAAACCTAGAAAAAAAACTATTACATAAAACACTGAAAGGATGAGACCTGATCAGCAAGAGCTAAGAACTAGCTCCTAGACCACCTGTGATAACTGAGAGAACGTTCAAGAGGAAAGACTATTAATATCATCATCCTGCAGGTTCAGAAAGTGTAACCTACGCAATTATGGTTCATTTGGATAAGCATGGACTAGAACAAATCCCTCCAGATTGGCAGGTAATATAGGTTGGGCGAATCATACATCTACAATAACCAGGTCATATTCTAAATCTATAATATAGTGAGGTCACTATATTGTAGATTCCTAATATGCCCTTTTATCCTCAAAAACTAACTGTGCACACAAGTACCCTCAGAAGAGTGCATATGAGCATCCACATGAGAGGACACACTCATAGGCTATTGAAGTTTTGCCCAATATAACATGCCTATTGCATTTTGTATATTGAAGTTTTATTCAATAAACTATTTCCAGGAGAGCGCACTGGCAAATAATTTCTTGATTCTTATCATACTGTATACAAGATAACATAAAGTCGCTTTAAGTTCTGCAGTCACTTTGCTTCTGCCATGCATCCAAGTAACACTTATAAGATAAAATTCAAGACGTGATAATAAAAGATTCATTCAAGAAGAAAAGTAGAAGCCTTTTAGGTCTCTAACCTGGTAGGCATGCGCTAAAAGATGCTGTGCAACTTCTGTACCCATCTTTTTGACAATAGCTTTTGCGCTTGTGGTTGTCGAAAAGAAACTCAGGACACTTCCCAATTTCAAATCTTGTTGTGAATTATCCGACCTTCGAGTACGAACTGCGCCCTGCAAAGATAAGGAGGGTAGAAAATCATGTATAATTTTATGGTCACTGGAAGAAAACATGTAATGGAATATACCAAGTATAACGACAAGTCTCAATTCCACATTGATGCAACTTGACAATACTGGAAGTTTAACTTAATTTTTACATATGTCTTTGTAAGAAATATACTCACAAACTACAAATGATACAGCAACAATTATGAGAGCCGCTGCCTAATTCTTTTCGTATTATGTATTCCATTTTGTATCCTTTTTACCAGGACATGCACCACTCTTTCCTATGCACTTGTACAGCTTTTCTGCATTATTAATATAAATACGTAGGGGCCTCCCCTCCCAATTTCCTCGGAAAAAAAAAGAAAACAATTGTGAGAGCCACTGGTTCATAATCAGGCTGACAGCTGATACTGATAAGCCTACGTGAGGTCAGCATAAGGCATAAGCTGCAACAATCTATTCATTTTTATCTTAAACAGATTAAATAAAATCATTTTGAAGATATACATAATGATTGAGTAGAACAAGTAAAATGATGAAACACGAAACAGCAGCTCGTAAGCTGTCCCAGGTCCCAGAAATCATTTTTGTGTGGAAATAATGCTGCTTGCTTGTTAAGCACATCAGGCTGTGGGACAGGGGAGGTCATTGAAGAGTAAATCTAGAATACCTTGCCACAGTATTTTGAAAAGTACTGCAAAATAATCTCCAATTTCCACTTCCATTCCATGAAGGCCTGTTATAATTAATCAAAGAGTCATTTGTTTACAGTTAAAGGTGCAAGGACAAGCAACTTAAGAATCAGAATGGTGAGAAAATGAGCAATGCGAGGTTAATACTGGCACTTTCTATTTACTTTTTCAAATTTGTTTTTCTTCAGAACTCACTGCAGCAGAGTTGCAGCTAGATTGCTTACACCAAAGATCTTACTTTTGTGTATAGAACTATTAAATACCCAAGTTAACCCGACAGCTACTATTTGATCTGAAATTTTCAATTTCACAAAGGGATTAGCACTGACCAATCAAGACATATGCTTCCCCATTGGCAAAAAAACTTAGCTAGTACTAGTGAACAGACATGAATGAATTTTACAAGAAGCCATTGATGCATAAACAGTTCAGTCTTTTCATGTAAGTTTAACACAATAACAACACGAACAGATGAATTAAGATATCCATAAAAGAAAGACAGTGGTCAAGAGATGGCAATGAGTTGCAGTTACCAAGAGAAATGGGGATAAATAACTGATGTTATAAGTTAGCTCATCCAAAATAACTTCCATGATAGGGTTTCTACAAAGAAAGAAACAGAGTGTCGGTACTTAACAATTAAAAGCACCTTCAGTTCAAAAAGTAAATAACCTGGATGACCTGAAACCGTCAGCTCTTGAAGTCAGGCCTAGTGTGTCTGCTTCTTTCCTGATCAAATCAAGTTCCATGACCTACATAAGAATGAGGGTTAGCACTGGGCTACAAAAGGTACCTGTACCACCAAATATCAAATACTAACCATCACAAATAATTTCCGGAGAGATACAAGAGTCCTTTCTGACTCCAGCAATAAATAATTTAGGGAAGAATCCATATCAGATGCTGATTTAGCTTCTCCTTCAGAAGGTATGCTGCCTTCAACTGCATCTTTAGCTTCAGGGTGAAACTGGTTGAGTAGAAGATACATGCAGTCCTTTACAAAAGATTTGAACACGAGCTTTCGTGATCCCTGTTAATATTTGACAACACAAATATCCGCATTGTCACAAATCACATGACAAATGTATATCAGTGGCATGTAACTCAAACAGAAACCACAACTCCAGATAAAATCTCTTATTTTAATAAAAGCAAAAAAGAGACAAGAAAACTAGTGCATTGATATTGATGTGGGTCATACCAGAAGCATATTTAACAGGGATTCCCTGAAGATCACCCAGTCTAGTGACTCTGTAACAAGATCAGAAAATTGATAAGGCATCTTTGTAATTGTGCCGACATATAAAAGCCAGAACAAGATAAACAGCTAGGTTCGTGAGTAGCTTACTTTTGTATGCAATATGACGAGGTACAAAATCTGCTTCGAGTGTGTTGACAAGATACTGGAACAACATCATATTCTCGATAGCCTAGATCATAGAACAGAAATGAACTCAAATTTCAAATCCAAAAAAATAATCAGATAAACCCAGTGATCAATAGACAAACAGCCTAGATCAATAGACACATTACTTTTTAGGCTCATCCATGAAATGCAGTGAAGAGATATATTGATAGCATTTAGACTCATCCATGAAATGCAATAATTGAACAGATAGATACAGTGAGCAAGAGTTCCTAGTACCAGGCTCTCATGTAGCTCCAAAGATGAGCTTACTTTGATTAATAAACAATAAAATATGAGCTTCCTTTCATTTAAAAGTAAAAGGTTCGAGTAACTTATAGCTAATCGCAGCAAATGAAACAGGGAGAATATTTCAGGCATGTGATATCTATGATCGTTATATAGCGATCCCTCTATTATTTATTCTTTTGAGCAATCTAATTAGCATCACTCACATTATTATGAAGGATCCAGAACAAATTTTAAGTATCCGAAATCAAGGCAGATGAAGAGGCAAACTAAATCAATCAATAGAGTGTGGAAAGGGGGCTGCAACAAACTTTTTTTTTTCATTAACCAAATTACTGTGTCAAATAAAATAAAACAAACAATTTGATATCCGATGATGAGTTGAACAAAGCGTGAGCGTGGCAATTATAATATTATAGGAAATAATACAAGATAACATTGAGCCAAAGGCAGCTTGCAAACATCTTTGAGAGGATAAAACACACTGGTGTTACCTTAATTCCATTATTATCGTCCGTGGGATTAGTTGGTTCAACCATGGCCTCAATCAGCAACGAGAATCTCTTGGGAAGGGCAAAACACAATAAGATATCTTCATGACAAATAGAAAAATTCACAAAGCCATGTACGTTGATCTAATGCACTTACAACAACTAGTGTCTGAACAAGCTGAGGGAATTAATTTAGAGTAAATTACCAGCCGAAATGGCAAAAACTTGACAGTATCAACTACGACTAGGACTAGCACATATCACATAAGTCAAAAGGGTCTATGAACGTAAAAAAAATAAATCAAAAGGGTCTACAGAGTACTGGGGTCACAAGGGGGGAAAAAGCTAAATGAAAAACTCAAAAGGTACATTCCAATTATACATGTACCCCAGGTAATAAGGTATGGATTTTGGTCCAAAAAAGGTTCGAAGAATCATAATAAATACTTCATCATTACTCAAACAGAGTTTTTTCTAGAGTTCCAGGGAAAGCCCTGGTCTGTTAGCAATGCATTCAGGACCAACAGGTTCACAACATTACAGGCGTACTTTGAGCAAGCCAAGCTGCCAGAGTACTCATGGCACGCAGGTCATCGAGACTACTCCGTACAGAAAAACAATTACCTAAACAGAGTTTGAGAAGATGGACACAATTTAAGGCATTATACTATAATATGTAATGCCAGCTTACTGAAGGGTCAAATAGGTGATCTGAGATCCTCGCAGTTCCTCCCATCTCACTACTAAGAGAACCATTGCCAATGAGAAATGGTAACCAAGACTGTACAACCAGAAAATATTTGTGAGTGCAAAAAGTGCAACTGATACATGGGGACATTTTAATAAAGAGAGTGTTTTGATGAAATTATATTATCTTGTTACCTCTTTGACTACAACTAGTGATTCGTGCCCATCAGAATCTGTCAGATATGTTCTTGGGTATTGCTGCAAGAAAAAAAACACCCATGAAGTGAAATACTTTCTGACAGGAATTTTGCATGGTATTATAACGAAAATCAGTATAGCTCCCCTAAATCCCAAACAGAAAATGATGTGAATGTCAGTTGTGCAATATAAAAAAAGAAATGTTGAAGAGTTACTAAAATAGCCATTGACATTTATATATCCCTTTTGTCAAAGTTCCAAGATCAGATGACAAAGGAGCAGCTGGAAAAGAAAGTATTTGCAGTACACAAGAGGCAGAAAGTATGACAAATGATAAGCAGCACTATACCTTACCCAAATCCATTAAGAGATGAAAACTTGCCACAGCAAGCTCCAGAGAGCTACTGTTTCGAAGAACCTGGAAAACACCATCATACATTCTCCTAGCAGAAGGGGAAAAATCACATGAAAGAACACCATGTCATCATAGAACTGACCAAAATAACTTATGTGCACAGTAAATACAACTGTCTCACAGAAAATCAACAAATATTCAGTAAAAAAACTGTTTCAACTGAATAAGTAGGCATGAAACAACAAATTTTTGGACAGTCAGAGAAAGTTTAGTAAAATAGTATCCAAGGTATGAAACACAACGCATAATGTAGAACTGCTCCAACTCTGAATAGGGAGCACTGGAGCCGATGCAGAACGCAAGTGTATCTGAAATAGAATTTTGCCCAGTCTAAGCTCTCATCACACACAATGCAACCAAATTTATGCAATAGGAACTAGCTGACTAGCTGAGTATCCTCATTGGCCCAAAATACTACAAGACTACAGGAGCAGACAATTTCGCACTGACTGACGCAGGTGAACAGGAGGTCACCAATCTACTTCGAGTGGGGTCAGGTCCGTACCACGAGGGGGCCGAGGGATTGTCGGCGGCGAGGCAGGCGGAGCGCACGGCCTCCAAGAAGGCGGCTCCTGCAGAGTTCCACCAAATACTTAGGGGATTGATAGGCACATGGTGGCGGATGAAATAAACCTAGGGGGGAAAACGATGAGGAGATGGAGAGGCGGCAGGACGAGGCGATTACGGTCGTCGTGGAGATCGCGGGAGTCCTTGATGCCGGAGGAGTCGAGGATGGCCATCGCGTTCTCCTCGATACCGCCGTCCGCGGCGGCGGCGGCGGCGGGGGTGGTGGTCGGCGCGCGAGAGGCCGCCATTCTGCGGAGGTTTGGGCGAGGTTTCTCTCAGAGACTGCGGGACAGGCGGGAACAAGGGGAGGAAGCCCAATTTATCACGCGAGCGTGAGTTGCATCCTCAGCCTCCCTACCAGTGTCAACCGAGCACAAAAATTAGCGTGACCAAACAAAGCACACACGCACACGTTCATATAACGTAGAAATAATTACGCAATCTTACGCTGTAAGCAACTTCGAGAGAGAGACTAAACTAGTTGATCTTTGAAATTAGCGAAATCACCACCGACGCCTCACTATCGACGGGCATATCGTCTATCACTAAAAAAAATACTGGAATAAATCCAAAAAATGCGAGTACATGTTCAAGGAAATGCGAGTATACGTTTGAAGGCTCGAATCCGTATGAGCAGGTTCCATCGAAATCTTACCAGCTGAGCTACGCGCGAGTAAAGCTCATTTGTAACATATAATTCTCAAAATGTAGGATAAAATTATAAAATTGTAATTTTATAATTTATACAAATTTAGGATAGCAAAGTTCATAATATAAGCATTTGATGTAAACACAAAGAAAATAGAGATTAGACTGACATAAAAATAATTCCATAAGATCCAACCTCGGATTAATTTTGCTCTAACCAAGGA
The DNA here is from genome assembly GCF_002211085.1 of Panicum hallii. Lineage (NCBI taxonomy): Eukaryota > Viridiplantae > Streptophyta > Magnoliopsida > Poales > Poaceae > Panicum > Panicum hallii. Next base: position 15,379,139 of record NC_038042.1, on the reverse strand, counting down.
ATTTAGTAGAATGAAATTCTTAAAGGTATAGGAAATTCTGCTCTAGGATTATAATCCTTTTAAAAAATTATTATTTCAATAGGGGCATCAAAGGATAATACGGAACAAACAACGGAGACAATACGATAATATAGCACGGCTGGCGTACCTAAATCTGGCAAAGGAAACTTCTATTTCCTTAATTTTACCTTCAAGATCTTGGCACTAGTATCAAAGCTCGGTTCATAGCTGTACTATGCTGCAGCTTGCCACAAATTGCGCTCAATAGTTTAGGTCAATGTTGCGTTAGTTGTTAGAATTACGGTGCCACCATAATTTTCCTAAGAGACATAGTTTATTTTCCACGCGATAGCTCACCGAGAGTGCAACGGACAAACAGTTCACTGCACATGTGGTACGGCTAGGGCTTGCTGTATTTTGTGGCGTTGTCCAAATAGGCTTTTTCTCTGCACACCAAATGATGGAAGCGATATCTAAATTTGAAAGTGGTAAGCGGCTTAATAGGTTGTCTGTACCACTGTAATTTTGTTTTGTTCCATTATTACTAGTCAAATTATATAATTGTATAGATTTAAAAAGTTTGTTTTATACTAGTTCGTCAAGTGGTTCGGCTCAACTGTCAGTTAAAAGTGTGAACGCTTACAGTACATATTCAATTAACTATAAAGATTGTTTATCTTTTTTATATTTTAAATTTTGATACAATGCGAATTATATGACTATACGCTTTTTATAATTTATATGCAAGGTACCGTCTCGAATCTTCATAGACACTATTGATTTACCGTTTTATACTTTAAATGTTACATGATTTTAGATACCACAAATTTTAACACCAATGTTGGTCATGCGATGATGTGTGTACACGATTGTCCATCCTACCTACAATTCCAAGTTGCATCCCTAGAATAAAACAAATAAGAGCTTCAAGTGCAGAAACTGAAAAGACCCATTAAATTTTTTTGAACCAAATTTAAGAAATACTTATGTTGAGAAAGTAGAAAAATAGAAGAAGTTTACAGAATTTCATGTGCTCCTGCAATTTATAATATTATCACGCGAGAAATGTGCCATTAAACTTGCATAAGAATTTTTTAAAAGGGTAAATATAGAGATTATGCAATCTCTGTATGCTTGTAAAATTTAAACTTGATCAAATAAAAAATGTACATACAAATTGGAGCGGGTCACGTAAAGGTGACACAATTCAACCCACAACTATCCACATGTTGTTTTATTTTATCTTAGCATAAGTTTTAATTCGGTTTTAAATTTAACATACAAATAGATGGTTGCATATGATATATTGGTTTGATTTGAGTTTATCCATCAAAATAGAATTTTTAGAACTAAAGTAGAGGCAAGATAATAGTTATAGTTAAGATAAATCTATTGGTGCAGCTCCATCCATTTTCGACTTTATAGGATTCAGTATTGTAGCCGCAAAGAATCGATTCAAAAATTAAGAAGAAAACAAATTGGAAGCTTGTAGAATTACCTTCTTAATCCATCAGTTTTTGTTTTTTCTAATACTAGCAAGCATCGATTTGAAAGATTTGTTTATGGCTAGTACTTTCCAACGGCCACAAGACCAGAGCGGTCCCGGACTCCCGGCGCCAGCAGATGCTTCCGTGGATCGCGCCTCGGCCCCATCCGTGCTTGCACCTCCTTTCTCGTGTAGTCAAAAACTCAGAACAACCTTTTCACCCCTCCGCCTGCCTCCCCCCACTGTTCCCTCCCCCTCCCGCATTCCAAACCCTAACCCCCAAATCCCCCGCCCTCCTCCCATGGCCGCCGCCGCCGCCGACGCCGACGCCGACGCCGCCGAGGTGGAGCGGCTCTACGAGCTCGGCGAGCGCCTCTCCTCCGCCAAGGACAAGTCCGAGGTGCCTCCCCCGCTCTCATTTGCCTAGGGGTTCCTCGCTTCAGGGGTTCCGGCTCGGCCTAGGGTTTTTGAATTGACATAAGATGGGGTTTTCGAAATTGCAGCACGCCGCGGACTACGAAGCTATCATCGCGGCGGTGAAGGGGCAGAGCGTCAAGGCGAAGCAGCTCGCGGCACAGCTCATCCCCAGGTTCTTCCGGAGCTTCCCTGCACTCGCCACGCGAGCCATGTCGGCCATGTTTGACCTCGTCGAGATGGAGGAGCTCGCGGTATGCGCTCTCATCTCTAGTTACTCTACGGCCTGTACGCAAAGGGCCTACACCTTGTAACAAAAGCAGTATGGATAAGTAAGTTAATCTGTGTAATTGCCAGTTGAGAGCGAACCCACTAGCAGTTTATGTTTATGCTGGTCTGCTGTTCTGAGCGATCTAGAAAAGCTGGTTCCAGGTGTTTAGGCAACTTCATTTGGACAACTGAATTTCTAAAAGGGACCAGGATTCAGTAACTTTCCTCTGTAAAGGCACAATGTAACTTTCGCCTACATATCCACCCTCCAACTATGATCCAAGGGCTGCTAGCGGCTGCAAGCAATCCAAGCACCGGATTTGGATTTTTCACACGCAAGCAGACAACACGGAAGCACTCCAGGAGCCACGCGCCGTGCCATCCTCCCGCGCTGGTGCTCTGCCCTGAAGGTGAAGAACACCCACGCCAGCTCCCCAAATCAAAATGGACTAGCACGCGGAAAGCGAGCTGCATCGGCCACGCGGAACGCGAGCTGCGAAGAGGAGAGGGAGGTCTGCACCACGCCGCCATGGAAGGGAAGAAGGTCCGCGCCGCGCGGCTCTTGCGCTGCCGGCGCCAAATGACACATTGACACAAGGCCATTTGAGACGACACCACGCCGAAGCCCGTGCCGTCACTAGGCTCCAGGCTGCTGCCGCTTTTCGAGGTCAGGTCATTGCGCTCGCTCATTCTGGACGGCGCTGCTCTTGTTGCCCATTCACTCCGGGCGTTCGGGTTAGCCCGAACTTTCGGGTCGGGTTATTCGGGCTTTTGAAAGTTCGGGCTTTCAGAACCTAAGCCCGAAATGGACCTGCACAGACTACTACCCGAAAATTCGGGTACCCGAAAACTTCGGGTTCGGGTTCGGGTAGCCCGTACTACCCGAACTACTCAAATATGAACCAAAATTACAGCATCATTTGAACAGCAAATCTGAACAAAAACGTCAACATTATGGGTAGTTTGGACATGAACTTAACAGAATATCACACTCACAGAATGTGGGCTGGGCCGTGGAGCGGTGGAGTCGCGACTCGCGAGATGTGACGGAAAGAAAAAAAACTATGGGCTAAACGGGTAGTTCGGGTACCGCGACCCTAAACCCAAAAAGCCCGAAATTAGTTCGGGTTTGACAATTGCAACCCGAGAAACATGTTCGGGTATCGGGTAATGGGCTGAATGGGTTCGGGCTCGGGTTTTTCGGGTTTTGGTCTTCGGGCTCGGGTTTTATGCCCGGAGCGATTGCCCATCACGCGCCGTGTGCTGCACGCGCCATGCAGTGGAACGGGGTGCTGCCACGGCTCATGGCGTACATCATCCGTGAGCGATTCCTCTCCCTACTGCAGTGCTGCCCATCGCCATCCCGCGGGCCACGGTTACTCCTCACCAGAACTAGGCCACTAAGGTCGCACGGCGCCATGGAGATGGTGTAGTGTGTCGAGTCCGGCATGGAGTCGACGGCGTGTCTGGCAACCTTGCTAGAACGAAGCGGCGTCCCCTGTCTAATCCAGCACCATGATGTAAAAATCGAGCTTCCCGATCAGCACCTTCCCACTCCAAATCAATCACTGTGGGCTCAAATTGATGTTGCTCGGCACCCTCTATCAACTCGAATTGTTGCTGGAACTGAACAAGATCCAATCTCCACCAAAATGATGGAGGCTGTTGACTTGTTGAGAAGAAGGTAGAAATTCATGTAGCTTCCATGCCAGCGGCATGCGGAGGCAAGGAACTCTACCTAGGCGCACATACGGGCAAGGCGATGGTGCCTTCTGATTTGGGGAGCTGGCGTGGATGATCTTCACCTCCGGGGCAGAGCACCAGAGCGGGAGGACGGCGCGGCTCCTGGAGCGCTCCCGTGTTGTCTGCTTGCGTGTGAAAAATCCAAGTCCGGTGCTTAGATTGCTTGCAGCCGCTAGCAGCCCTTGGATCAGAGTTGGAGGGTGGATATGTAGGCGAAAGTTACATCGTGCCTTTACAGAGGAAAGTTTACTGAATCCTGATCCTTCTAAAAGGTCTAAAATTTTCTGCATCCTTAACTTATTTTAACATTTAACATACATCGGTTGTTTTTCTTTTCTGTGTACAGAGAGTACAATCTGTCATTTGAAACTGTCTCACCCTTCCCCAAACTGATTCTTAACCAGCAAAGCTGAATATCCTACTATTGTATTTTTGTACGTAAATAAAATCACAAGGTGTCATTTATAAGATATTGTCTTTTGTCTTACTACAAGATAGTAAAATTTAGATTAAACAACACATGAAACAAAAAAAAAGCCTTATGAGTTATTAGAGAGTACCTTTTTGAGTTATATGTGAATACTGGAAATTGGACTGTGCAATTTAGTGGTGACATCACATGGAACGGACCAACCATGAATGAGTCATCATGCAAGTTTACCAAGCATCCAATTTAGTTCACCTGTTTCACCGCGATCATACGAGGCCTAACGCTTCAATGCTGCATAAACATTTGCAATCTGTCCTGTTGTCCTTGCGATATATCAGTTATTTGTTTAGTGTTTGTCCTTGATTACTAAACATGATGTTTACTCAAGAGTTTAACTAGTTATTGTGGAATATTTTATTTGGCAATCTGAAATAATTGTACAAATAGTTATGCTCTTCTTTTATTTTGTTAGTGTTTATTGCATTTGTTAAAAGAGAAGCATTTGCATGCTTTAACATGTTTCTTCGATGCTGTATATTCCTACAGATCAGAATACAAGCTATTCGGGGGTTTCCACTTCTAGGCAAAGATACTGAATTTGTGTCAAAAATTGCTGATATTCTAGGACAACTCCTTACTAGCGGTATGTTCTTCCTATATTTACTTGACTGCAACGGTAATTATGTAGCACATTTCTGATTTTTTGCCTATATTTTAGAGGAAAATGTGGAGCGTGATGCGGTTCATAAAGCCCTCATGTCCCTTATACGACAAGATGTTAAAAGTAAGCTTCCAATGCTCATTATTGGTATTGAGAATTATATAATTTAAATTACTAGCAGGTGTTGTGAATCTATGTGAATTTTCATCTGTGATTAGGGCATCGAGGTAGTCTTATGATTATGCTAAGCATTATGTAAGGGATGTTCAATTACAACACTATTATCTCTTTGTTGATTATTAGGGCTTGTTTGGCATGGCTCCAGCTCTGAGATCCATGCTGGAGCTGAAGTATGTAAAATAGATTAAATATTTTATATTTTTATTTTAAATCTAAAAAAAAAGTATAATGACTCAGCAAAAGACCTCTGATTTATTTACAACTCTAGCTCTAAGAATTCTGGAGCTGGGTATGAGCAGCTCCAAGAACTCCATGAATTTTATGGAGTTGGAGCCATGCCAAACACACCCTTAATAAAGGATATATACTGTTCCAGATTCATCAAAAGTGGCAATTAATTAGGTACTCTGTCTTGCATTTAAGAAACTAATTCAATCAACTAATGCTGTTTATTTTTATTAAGGTACTAGTTCTATACCCATTGTCAACCTGTCAGACATTTCTTTTGCGTAATGTTTGTTCATTTAATGGCATTATCTAGAGTCATGTGTGGGTAACACAGAAGAAAACTGGTTCGCAGCCATTTTCTGCATTCTTAATTTCAGATGTTCTCTTGTTATGTGACCACTGTTTGGATCTATAGAGTTTGGACCTTCTATGCACGTGCACTATGTTCAATAATGAGCACAACTGCACAACCATGCTCTGTCTTGCTAAATCACTTATGCACAATTTCTTCTGTTGGGATATAGCAATGTCTTTTCATATAGGTGGCGTATAAGGAACTTATCAATATCTTTGAGTTGTAATATCTGCATTTGTCTTGCCAATCCATCACACACTCTCCTAGTTAATAATTGAACTGCAAATGCATTTTGAATATTTATGGATGTTTCTTCATTTGTTTGGGAAAATCAATGAATTGCATGCTATGCTTGTAATATCTTAATTTTCTTTTTCAGTTCATTGTTTTAGATGTTCATTGGTTCCTTCTCTTTATTTGTACCCTCTATTGGCCAGATTCCTTGCAGCCTTTATTTAAGCATGTGGAGTCAGGATCAGAGATTCGTGAGAAGATTATTTGTTTTCTAAGAGACAAGGTACATAACTGTATGTTTAATTACAGGTTTTGTCGGTGATCAATTGTTGTGTGCTAGAGCAAGAATTCATGTGATTTCTTTTTTCAGGTCTTTCCTCTTAAAGCAGAGCTACTGAAACCCCAGGCAGAAATGGAGAGATTTATAACTGATTTAATAAAGAAAGTATGTTCAGTTGCTTTGAGTTTTGGCCATCTGATGGATTTACATCTTTAAAGTTTCTATTTGTATTCTTATGTGTTACAATACCATTATCCAGAGTGTACAAGATGTAACTGGGTCAGAATTTGAATTATTCATGGGTTTCCTGCGAAGCTTGAGCATATTTGGGGATTCTGCTCCTAGAGAGTCCTTTCAAGAACTAATCGAAATTATTCAAGCACAAGCTGATCTTGATTCACAATTCAATGTAAGTATGCTATCTGAACAGAATTGGAACTAAATTTACTGTATGTTGATATGCAAATAGCAGATCGATTCTATAGAAGTCACACTAGAAATTTATGAAAGAACAGTTAATCCTACGACAGGATGTGTGCAATGGCTTGGTGTGTACTTGTGGGGTGCGCATGGCCCTCTCTGGTGTCCACTATCCTCTGCCCCTGTGGATATCTAATGTCACCTGAGCTTCTTAATATTGAACTTCAACCATGTGAACTTGAGCTATGCTTGAGGAAATTTTAAAAGCCTCAATCATTGCACTGGAGGTACTGATTGTACAATAATAACTTGCATCCAGCTAGATGGCGGTTTTGCAAAAAGTGGCCAACTAGATACCTCGAGATTGTGCTTGAGGGAGGATGGAGGCCACAAAAGTGAATTATTGGGAGAATATGGAGGAAATCACTTATATCAAGGGGTCAGTGGTCACCAAATTGAGTCAAAGAAAAAAACACAATTGCTGCTCTCTGCAATTTTGAGAAAAAAACACAATTGGAGATAATCATCCTAGAGTTATTTATCAACCAAGTTGAGGATTTACCAGCCGACTGTGATGTTTGACTGTGATATAGCTCTCAGAACTTGCCGTGTTTAGCCTTTTGCTTGTCAGCTATCTGCTGCAACTTTGCAATACTGGCTGTGTGCATCCTATGATGCAGCATTTAGAACATGGTTCCATGGTTTAAAAATTAAGCTTTATTTCCTGTTCTTTACTTGAGATAAATTGTGTTTTTCTCAGCATTCTTATCCATCCTTCCAGGTTTCTGACATTGACCACATTGAGAGGTGGAGTTCATGCATGTATATGGCTCTTCCAATCTTCATGGTATCACAGAATTTAGTAAAAACAGTGATTTAAGTGTTTTTGTTGGTGAATATCTTATCCTAAATTTGATTACATGATCTGCAGAGAGGTGCATCAAGCAGCAAGTTCCTCAATTACTTTGTTAAGCAAATTGTTCCAGCTTTTGAGAAGGTAAGCTTCTCCACTTGTACTTTGCCCTTTCTAATTCATAGGGAGAAGTACATGCATTTCCTTGAAACGGCGTGACGACAGGGTGGGGCATTGCATGCATATCTTTGTTGACTTCGTATTTTCATGCTGAACAAAGAATGCTTTAATGTCTTTCTTTCATGTTTGGTCTAGCTACATAATCATTATGAAATCTCTAGTTTCTATTACCCATCACAGTTCCTATTTACTATATTTTGTTGTCTAATTCCACTTTGTCCAGTCAGTTTCCTGGATCTATCAGTTGGATCATTTTTTATGAAGTGAAAATACTGTTGCTTATATTTTTTTATGCACATTCAACATTAAATTGCTTACCCTCTAACAAAAACTAACATGGATAAGTTTGAAGCATTTGAGCATTAAGTTTTTATTTTGTCATGCTATGCTTATTTTAGATTCCTGAAGAAAAGAAACTGGATTTGCTCAAGACTATCGCTGCAAGTTCACCATATGCTGCAGCACAGGATTCACGTCAGCTGCTTCCATCTGTCGTTCAATTGCTCAAGGTCATTACACTATTTTAATTCTGATATGCTTCTGAACCCCATTTTTCCCCTAGAGTTTTATTTTGCATTGGAAGATGTGATATAATGATTTCTTTTCAGCATTTGTTATTATTTTTGCCTACTTTTGATCATTCTGTTTACTGTTTGTGTTGTTACAGAAGTACATGCCTGGGAAGAAGGTGGAAGATATCAACCACAATTATGTTGAGTGCTTGCTCTACACTTTTCACCATTTGGCTCACAAGGTTAGTTTTGCTCATCAATTATAAATCATATCATTTCTTCATGGATGCCCTCTCCAATGTGCTGATCAAGTCTTGATTTCAGACTCCAAACACAACAAACAGTCTCTGCGGTTACAAGATTGTTACTGGGCAGCCATCAGACAGGCTTGGAGAGGATTTTTCAGAGCACTACAAAGATTTCAGAGAGAGGTAGCTTACAATTTTCCACCTTACACATGATTCCATTGTAGCAGGATCTGGTTAATTTGTATGGTTTATTTTGTTTAGTGTTGATTCCTTTAAAGCACTAGTTGAGCAAGCAAGTCTAGTTATTAGTTTTAGCCACTTGCTTCACAATTTTACACCAACATTCTATTCATGCTGCCTGCCTCCTTTTTTCTTGTAACATATTCAATCCTTTTCAGCTTCATCTCTCATTAACAGTAGTGCTTAGTTCTCTGTTATTAAACTTTAAGCACATCCTTCCAAAATGGAACTCCCTGTCCCACCAGATGGGGTCCTCACTGTGGTTAAGTGTTAAACCTACAGAAATGCATCTATGAGGGTTTGCAGTTCTCAGAGGAGATCCTAACATGCAACAAAACATCTCACACACGACATTGATGGTAACAACACAACCTGCTTTTGTCCACAAAAACAAAAACTGTGCTTGGTATTCTGGGGCCTGCATTTAGTTGCGATACCTTCCGTTGAGACACGTTGAGGGAGTAAACCATAGGCCTGTGGCTATGATCCTAAGGGTGGTATCAATCATGTTGGAGTTGCATGTCCCTGTGGACATGAATAGAAGAAAGTAGACAAGCACTTGGCCACTTCAGATCTTATAAAAATTGAAAATTTGAGGATAGTAGATAAATGTGAGACCAGTTAAATGACTACATTGTTGGTCAAATTTCTTACTATGAGCATTGTATGGAGCACACAAAAGCTGCTGATTGTAGACTTTGCATGTGCTAATATGAAACAAAGCAATTTTGTGAGAAACACTGATTGAAGATTTCATGCATTTTTCTACTGAAAAGTCTCTATTCAACCTGAAAACTTTTCATTCTATGGAGTATTTTTCCTCCCTACTGTTTGCGAGTTTCTTATTGCTCGAAATGTGCAGGTTAACTGGAACAGAAGAGACAGTACGAGCAGCCTCAAAGAGACTAACTCAGGGAATGGCAGACTTCAACAAGGCAATAACATCAGCAAAAACCGAAGAGGAAAAAACTAAAATTGTGAGTTTTGTGATTTTAGTAGACTCAATAATATCATGGGTCAGCAATCATTCTTTAACAACCATGTGCTAACACTCCTGCCAAACTGATTGCGATTTGAATGCTTTTTTTTGCAGAAAAGCGATCAACATACTGCCACAAGGACAATGCGCTCATATAACAATATATTGGCAATGACACATGTGAGTTCCTTATTTTCCATAAGTATAAACTTTGATAGGGTTAAATTCCTGTTTGAGCCTCTTAATTCTGTTCAATATTTTTGGAGTAGCTGTGGGTCAGCACTCAAGCTTGTTTCTATGATTAGATACTCCTGTGATGACTAGCTTCTGGGTGTTACCAGTTTTTAGTAGGCAGTGGCAAATACAAGATGGCGGCAGTGAATTATGGACTATGGAGATAAAAAATAATAATAAAAAAATCATTTTAGTTTGCTGCTCAGCAAAAGGAAATTTCATTCATAGGATAAAAGAAGCCGATAGTACCAGATTTAAACAGAAACCACTATACTAAGCCCTTTCGCTGTACACAATTAAATATGCTTATATCCATCGACAATGAAAGAAAAGAAACCACATCAATCAAATATTATTTTACCTGTATTTTTTCTCTATATCCAATGGACATAAAAATCCAATTCCTGTAATAGTGTGACATCGAAGCTCTAACTATCAGATTCAGGTGTAATAGACCCAATTTGTAGCAGTATTTGAAGTCATCAGTCTAGATATTTAAACCTTTGTATTAAGGGCTGTTATACTTGATCCCTATCCCTAAAAGACTGAACTACATTCTTCTGGTTTGCATTGACGATAGCTTGAAATTTGTCTTGTATCTGTCAGAAGTAATTATTTTGCTCCATCATGTATTCGGAGGCTTATGTTTTCTAACTATGAGTTATCAATGATGTTTCTTTCAGCCATTGCATATGAAATCTCCTTCATTTATCAGTGATAAGAAAATCACTCTGTCATGGATGGAGCAGCCCAAGAAACCAGCAGCCACAACAGCAGGGTTAGATGCGCCTGCTATCCAATATTTCAATTTTTCCTATTAGATCCTATATTTTCTTCCTATTAATTTCTGGTTTGTGAATCATTCAGACTGAAGAGGTCCCAACCTGCTACAAATGGGAATGGCCCTGCAAGCAAGAAGGGGCGAGGAGGAATGCAGAATCAGCTTGTGAACAGAGCTTTTGAAGGATTGTCTTATGGTGGTAGAGGCAGTGGAAGAGGTCGGGGCAGGGGAGGCCGAGGAAGAGGAAGAGGATGGGGTGGCTACCGCTAAGATCAGAGGAAGTTATTCAACCTGACATAGAAGGATGAGCTTTCTGCTTCCGCTTGAGAGTAAGCGCAGAGATCGGTGTTTATTTGTCGTGTGCTTCACTGGCGCTGGCTCTTCTGTATGCAACAAGGTGCGATCTTCTAGGCATGCAACTGCAAAATGCGTACAGAAAGTGTAAAAGAGGATGTCTGAGAATGTGAACAAAATATGTGCAGCGTTGCTGTTCATTTACCATCATAGGTGTTCTTCGCCACTCTGGCCGTTTCGCCCTTTTTTTTGGCGTTTTAAGAACTGAACAGTTACAAATTGTTGTTAGATTATTTATTTGATTTTACCAGTGTCTGAAGAGATCACCTAGTTTTATGTTGATGAGCTTGTTTGTTTCGTTTTTTGTTCTATTGTATTTTTTTTCCATCTGGCGCCAAGGTGTTCGGGAAAACATGTAGGCAAGAATGATTTGTAGCTGTAAGCGGGAAGCTGAACATTCCACTCGACCTCTCTGTTCAAGCTAATCGAGATCGCCCGGTGAGGACATCAGGTAAATTGAACTCGAAGAAGCAGCATCTTCCTCTGAGCGCCGTCGACAACCAAACCTTGCCCAACGTCCTGCCTCCCTTGTGGATTGAGCCGCTGCTCGCAGCTCTATTCAGGCCACCGGGCATTCTTACCTCCTGCCACGCCGCCAGTAAACTCCGCACGTAATCTTAAATTAGGTCTTAAAGTTCGATGATAGGGCTAAAGCATTTTTGCAGTGCTATCTTGAAGGTGTTGTATCTGTCTCGGTGCTGCGTCGTCGTATTTTAGCTTTTGAGTATATATCTCGGTGCTGCGCCGTCGTATTTTAGCTTTTGAGGTGTGTATCGTGTTGGAGTCCATTAGGTGCGTCCAGGGTCTTTCCAGGATCCTAGAGTCTTCGTAAACAGGTGTTGCGTCGTCGTATTTTGGCTTTTGGGCTGTGTATCGTGTTGGAGTCCATTAGGTGCGTTCAGGGTCTTTCCAGGATCCTAGAGTCTTCGTAAACAGCCGCCGCCTCACCATTAGGGTTTGGATTTTGCTTAGAATTATCTGTCAGGAACATTTTTGCCATCATCGGTTTGTGAAACCCCACACGAGTGCTTAATTTGAGGATTCCTGCAATTGAGTTGTGTTCTTCCTTGCTCTTATTTGTGTTCTTCGATTCGCATGCAGGAGATAGCCTTCGTGGCGAGGTCAACCGGGCAGCGCACGGTTGATAACCAAGAGACGACCCGATGCTTCGATTGCGGGCTTGCATCTTGTTGATCGGAAGCCGGATCGCTTGTGTCGGGTTGTTGATTTGGGTTGTTGACAAATCAATAGTTATCGTTCTGACGGAAGATCGGACACCCTCGCGTTCCCATCACTTCTTCTGTGCCATAGGGTGTGTTGGGACGAACCACGGTGGGTGCCAAAACTATTTGTGGAGGGTACCCTTCAAAGTGAAGAAGCACCACAACACCCGTGGAACGCAAACGGCACAAGTAGAGAGCTAAGACCCCTTCGGAGTAGAAATCAGTATTCTATTCAACCGGGATCAACCATCCCATCAGTTACAGTTACAGATCTATTTATAGGGACCGTTCAACTGCTCTATGGATATTACACCTTTTTGCCCCTCAACTGCCACATTCCTCAAATATTTCCGGGGCACATGGTAATTTCCCCTCTATCCCTACTTTACAGCTGAGCACGCCCTTCGTCTCTGTTCCGCGTCACGGGGACCCCTTCGGCATTCCGGGCTACGTAGCACCTTCGGCATCTTAAGGCACTTCGAGCTTCGTCTAGCTTTTAGTTTGGTGGTGCATCACTCAGCATGTGTTTGGTTTGAGGATCAAACGGGATATGTTGAGTCCATCCCTGTTTTTTGGGTTGGGTCCAACCCATCTAGTGTTTGGTTGAGAGGGTTGGGTTCAACCCAATTTTCTGTTTGATTAGAGGGATTTACAGGATGGGTGGATGTCAGGTTCACACCGTCAGTAACAGCTATCTGTGGAGCTCGCTTGTCATCTTCTGCCCGCGCTGCGCCGTCACCTGCTTGTCCCGCGCCGTCGCCCGCGCCATGGCGCACCCTAGTCACCGCACAGCTCGGCCGAAAGAGCGACCGTTGATGGCCGACGGCGAGTCGTGGCCCAGCCGAGCGGCAGCGGCCGTGTTATGGCCAAACGCCCGGTGAACATCGAGGAACGAGGAGAACAAGAGCATCGGTGGCTCACCGCCGGCTCAATTTCAGGTCCGACGACGAGGATGATGGCTAGAAGATGGTCGGTGATGGTGAGGGCTAGGGGCGGTTGTAATTGTGGTCCGGTGGCTGAGATCTTCAATTCCCGCCCATGGAGGTTGCAGTTTTGGGGGAGAAGCGGGGGGAATTGGAGGTTGTAAGGTGGTGGAGCTAGAGACGCCGATTTGATTTTGGTGGAGGTTTTGGCCATGGTTTTGGTCGGCAACGGTGAGGTGGTTGTTCGGAAGAAGGAAGAACGAAGAAGAAAGAAGAATGAGACAGACAGAAACAACCATGATTCCACCTCCAGCTGCTCACCCCGCCACGTCCTAGGTTGTTGCTCGCCCGCCGGCCGTGCCTCCTCGATCTCTACCGTCCTTGTCCCAGCCTTTGAGTTGCCTTCGTGCTGCCCGTGAGTCAGCGATTGGCTGCCATCTTGCTGCCCTTGCGTCGGCCCCCGACCGCCCTGCACCCGCAGGGAGACGACACGCGGACGGGGACGAAGTGGTTTCTCCTCCGCCCAGGCTCCAGCCCTTCGCATCGCCCGAGCTCGGCCGGCCGCCGCCGGAGCTCAGCTCACCTAAGAGCAACTCTAGCAATGGCTTCTACTTAAAGTCTCTAGTTTTTTAAGTAGGGGCTCCTCCTGCTTTCTGGAGCTGTAATTTTGGTGCTCACTCCAACAACAGCCCTTATATCACAACCCCTACTTTTTTATGACAATCGGGAGAGTAGCGTGACATTCGGGTACTTAGGAGATAGGCATGCTAAACTCTAGTATATGTTGTGCTTGTTAGCATGAAGTGTGTGTTGCTTTGATGAATGCTTTTAAAAACCTAAATGCAAGTTAAAGGGTAATTTTGTAATTATGGAAAAATTAGGGTTCTTTTGCTAAATGTGTTTTAAGGTAGGGTAATTTCAAGTTGTATGAAGGTTAGTTTTGTAAAGACAATAATTTACTTTTAAACCACTGTAAGAAGTAGAATTACCCCAAAGTTTCAATTGGAATGTAAATTTTAAATAGGTTTTATGTGAAATTTGATGTTTTGTCGGATTTTGAAATAGTTTCAAAACCCTAACTCTTTTGAAGCTGACCCTTAAAGCAAAGTTATAGATCTTTTTAAACTCCACAGTTTTGCTTTTGGGCATATTTTCATTTGGGCTATGGTTTGAAAGAAAAATCTTACTTCACAATGAACCCCTTGAACTTTTTGAAAAATTTCAAACAAGTCCCCGTCGTCTTCCTCTCTCCCCTTCCTCCCTGCTGCTCTACTGCATCGGCCGCCGCCCCTCGTCGGTGAGCTCCCGTGCTGCCAGCTATCCCTCGCCGCTCTAACCCCACAACCTAGCCCTCCAGCTCGCCCGCCCGCCGCTCGCCCGACCCCGCTGGCTTTTCCCCGCCCTGCCACGTCGCGCCGCTGTCACCCGCGGCCGCCACGCGTACCGCCGGCCGCCAGCAGCTGCTCCAGCTCGCCCGTGCCCCTTCTTGGTTCCGTAGCACGTCCAGGAGCCTTCCTCGACTTCTTTTACCCTCTTACACGCCCGCATTTCGCCCCTCTGCTTCTTCTCCGCTCAAGCACCGCCGCCAGACCTCCGCCGCCGTCTCTGCTCACCGTCGTCAGCCACCTCCGCCGCCCCACACCCACAATCCCGTGCTCCACCAGCACCACTACACCCCACTAAAGCTCCCTGACCAGTTTTTCTCCATCCACTCGCGCTCACGCCACCAGAACGCCGCACTGGCAGTCCTGTCCACCGCCACCGCTCGGCCTCGTCATCGTCCCGACGCTCCGCCACCTCCCAGCCCTCACTGAGCTCACCCCAGCACCACATCTACGTGCAGAAGCTTCCTAACCACTTCTTCGCTGCCACAGAACCTCGCCGCGCCGGCTCGGTCCACCGTCGAACCACCATCTCCGCACCTTCTTTCTTCGATTCTGGCCACCCCCGAGTCCGCCGTGAGCTCCTGAACCTTTTCCCCCACTTCCCCCTCGCCGCCGGTGATCCTCCTCGCCGGAATTTAATCGCCACAGTGCTGTTCCTCGGTTCAAACCAGCCAGGACCCAATTGCAGACCTTCTTTTCTTTCTAGGGTCTTCTCTGCAAAATATCAGTACCCCCCTCAATTCAAATCAGCCAGCTTTGAAAATCGATAGAAATTTGTAGAAAAATCCAAAAATTGTCAAACTAGTCCTGTTATACTGTAGGAGTCTAGTTCTACAACTTTTGTTACTAAAGTTTAGTTTGAAACTTTATATTTTAGGTTCTATTATAAACTCTATCAAAAGAGAATCTTTTAAGTATCTTTTACATGTTAGCTTTATTTCATGTAATTTTTGGTATGAAACTTGTATGTGATATGAGTGAACTTGTGTGCAAATTTCATCATAAGTACTGTACTCTAACTTGAACTCATTTAAATTTGTGCAAAGTAAGGTTGAAATGAAGTAATTTTATTCAAGCATGTTACTGATGCTTTTATGCTTAAATATTTTTACCATGTGTTATCCTGATCTTGAGTAATTCATAGTAAATTTTGAATAATTTTATAACACTGTTTTGCCTTAGGTTTTTATTTAAACTTGAAATTTGAATTTAATTCAAATAACTTAGTTTCTGCTTCAAAAATTTATGAAACATTTATGGCAAACTGATCTGAGAGAAGTAAACACACTCACCAAAACTCAAAGCCAGAGCCTCTGTAGAACTCAAACTAAAAAAATAAAACTTATTATCTTAAGTTTGAATTTGTTTATTTTTATACTACTATTCTGTTAAGTTGAAAAATATGAAAAATTAACAGAAGTCTTGTATTAACTTCAGGTATGTGTAGTTAAATTCCTAACCTCAGTACTCCTATGCCTAAAGTTATAGAAATTAATTATGATGTTAGTAGAGTTAATTGGTTTAATTTATGATAAGTAAATTTGAATTCTTAGAATTCAAATCTATTGTTTTGTGATGTGTTGAATGTGAGTTTTTAGATTGCAACTTTATCATGAAAGAAAATTATTGACTTAATAAATCACTTAATTCAAATCACTGCATATCATGTAGAATCGACGACGGTTGAAGACGGAACATACGAAATGGTCTAGGAAACCGAGCAGGGTATATCTGAAGACCAAGTGAACGTCGCCGAAGCTCTTGCTGAAGCCCCGAACCAAAGTTCGGAAGTTATTGACATTCCAGACCCCAGCCTCACCCAAGAAGGCAAGCCCCGGTGCATAACCCAGTTTTTCAAATTATGCACTCATTATGTTATATATCTATATTGTGCATTAAGTTTTAGGAGTTGTAATGAAACCCTAGATGCATGAAAGTTAGGAACCTATATAATATTTTTTCCGAGTCCTTACCGAATAGATGCTCTGCTAATAGGACCGGCAGAAGTCGAGTGATTTTCTGTTACTCGCGCGATATATGAGTTGATTTTTTACCATTCTGCAATCACTATAAGGATAACGGACGGGGTTATATACGATATCATGACTTGAAAGAATACCCCGTCTGTGTTGATTTAAATTTGATAAGGTCCCAGTGTGTGGTAGTGGTGATCAAGTATTTGAAAGTACTAGCCACATACCGTAAATATGGTACGCGGTAAGCCTAGTACCTGATTGGCCCGGCAAGTGGACTTACCCCACCACTCGAATTTTGGTTTTTGTCACACTCACGCACCGACGTGTGGGAGTACGATCTGCATAGCAGACGGGAGTACGGTCATACAGTCATGCTGTAGACGTACGTCCTGCACATTGGGTGTGCGTATGGTGCTGCAGTCGCTTGTGTTGGCCCTGTTCCACGATCCGGAATATGAGGGGAATGGTTGCCCGGAAAGGAAAGTTTCCGAGCGTGTGAGTTAGGATCCCTTGCAAGGTTATGAAATTCGATTCAGAATCGTCCGTTTTTCGCAGAGATTGAGACTGCTTGATACTTTTGCCACATAGAGTAATAACAGTAACATTAATGGAATAATTTTGATGTATGCTTAATATCTACCTTGCTTGACTAGTATAGGTGCTTATCTAGAATGGTTAAAAGAAACTACAATTTGAAAGCTAATATATGAAAGTAAGGACATACTCTTTGTTGCTTTTCAGCAAAAGAAAACTAGAGCCGTTCAAACTATCATGGTCTAGTTATGGGCTAAGTATACCCAAATATCGGGTAAGCCTTGCTGAGTATTAGTATACTCAGCCTTGCTAGTAATATGGTTTTCAGGTATGTCATTCGAGACTCAAGAGGATAGTCTGACTTGGCCCGGCAATGTTCCGCTTGGCTGGCCCTGCAATGTTCTGCGATGTAACGCCATACTTTGGGCTAAGTGTGGTGCCTACCTCTGCGACGTATGTAGTCACGTGTTGCTTCCACTACTAACTCTAAATACTGTTTGATAAACTTGAAGATTTTAACAATACTTGTATAAATTTGTATTAGCTAGGATATGATAAAACCTCAGTGTAATAATATTTAATTATCCTGTGGTGTAAAAGTTGCGAGCTGTTGTGAGGCTGGACTCGTCTTCCTACGAGGTAAACCTACATCGATCCTGTGTAACCGTGGTTGTATCGGGCGGTGACCCGACAGACCAATGAGTTGTTCCGTTTGAGGTGCGCTGAGTTTCTGTCGCCTGCTTAAGCAATGTCTAGCGCACTTGAACCGGAATAATTCAAGCAGTTCTGCCACAGCTAATATCAGAGCTATAGGTTTACGCTTATAGCCGGTACCAGAGATATTAAGGTATCCAAGATTGCAGCAGCTCTTAAAAATGTTTTCATAATAAAAAAATAGTTGTTTAACAAAAGAGTTTATAAATTACGTTGGATTCGTTAAGGTTTGTGCTTAGATCGTAAAGCCCTAAGGGTTTATATGAGAGTTATCAGGTGGCTACTAATATATATAAAGTACTACTTTAACTTCCAGCACTCTATTTCTGTAAAAACTTACCTTCGAGCATAATCAACCTTATATTCTGTAACCACGCAATCGACGATGAGGTAAGAGGTTAAGGATCCTCAGCCAACTGAGAGAGCTTGGCCTTCCCGTCGGTGATGCAAACCGAACGCTGTTTCTCAAGCAGTGGCCTACTTGAGATGCTGCCAATATACCAACGATAAGTTGATTATATTGGGAGTATATGGTTAGGCACAGGGTATGGTGATCACTGTTCATACCCCCGTTTTATACGGTACCCCCGTGAATATGTTGCAGACGTAACGTATGTTAACGTCGTCCGTACGGCGGGAATTATACAGATACTGTTTCTATAGTGAACAGTAATGTTTGGGGATGCTTTCATGACGTGCTGGCATGAAAGATTCGTGATATACAACTGTGGTTTTCTACAGGTACATTAACCACGATTAATAGGTTAACACGGATAGGATTTATCAACTAGTTATTTTAGGGAGAGACGTATGTATTGTGCCACCGAAATTAACCACGTAAGTCCAAAGGTATTTGGCAGTTGTTTTTGGTTGAGAGGTCGAATAGTACGTGTATGCATAATCCATGATCAAACAAAGTGAATGCATTGAATGTGTTGTTCTTTTGAGAACATCTAGAGTGTTGTCTAAACCCCAGTGCAGTCTTGATATGATCTTTGCGACAGCCTTAGTTGAGTATCTCGGCATCTTTGTTTCATCCTTAAGATCTATAATCTATCTGATTTCCAGACTCTGCCATTATCAGAATCATGGCGGATCTTCCGAAGATCTTTTGGGACCACGAGGGACATGCTCACATGTCACACCCGATTTATAAAGAACATAAATCGAGCAATCATATATGCGCCAGGATCAAGTCACGCATATATACAATAGAATCATCAAGATATCATAACACATATGACGTATAACAATAATATAAATCGTAAATAAATCGTAAAGGAATTATTTTATTACAACCGAATCAAGAATCGGTTCAAGAGTTGCGGAAGCGTAAAAGAGATACATGAAGAGTAGGGCGCCACAAGGACGTCGACTGGGAGACAAACGCCTAGAAGTCGTCGAAGCCGCTGACGTAGTCCTCCACGTTGCCAGGCACTGAGCAGCAGTCGAAGGTGTCCAAGAGAACAGAAAAGTAGAGAGGCAAGTGTGAGTACAAACTCGTACTCAACAAGTATAACACAAACTATGAGGCTCTAGGTTGGCTGACTCAACTGCATTAGCTTTTAGTCTTGGCAGATTTTATTAAAGCTATTTACTACAAGTGAATGAATTACCATAAACCCGATTGCATAATAAATTAATCAATATTAGTTAAGAACTACTGAGAACCATCCAAACCGAAACCACCCGGGGAATCTCCCTAATCAAAGGTTGATAACCCCACTAATCAAAAGGAGGATCTGGGCCGCTCATGACTGTGAGCACAGCTGATATATCAGTTTTACACTCTCGAGAGGTTGCACAACTTTACCCACAAGTCGTGAGCTACGCTAGTTGTTCGTCACACTTCCTTAGGTGTGATGGCTAGCAAGCACACTACGAGACCGTTACAAAGAATCACGTTGGTAAGGTGCAACCGCTAAGGTTTCTGGATCAGCGACGATGGGGCCCACCTCCGGGGGTACAAGCACACAGCACAGACCAAGCCGGAGGAGCAGGGACCATTGAAGCTTACCACCCCTCTTGCCCACGCAGGTAAGTTACTCCCGAACCAAAATGACCTAATTAGTAAGTCAAGACCGTCCCATTCTAGTCTTGTGGTTGCGCGGTTGTCCCAGGTTATCGCTCTATGAACCGGTCCTTATGGAGAGTGGCCAACCAAGCAGTAAGCACCGTGCTGGCCCCCTAAACCTTGTTTCTAACAAAAACATATTTTAAGAAAACGTGAGCCACTCAAGCACACAGCACAGAGGGCCACTCTCAGGATTAAGTTGCATAAGACCATTAATCAAATTAATAAAAAGGACCAAGCGTTTTATAGCGCAGCAATCTAGCACAACTAACCAAAATGCAACCCGAAGGATATATATATAGGATATAAAGGTGGCTAGGAAGTCCTTATAGGCATACAGAATTAAAATGCGGTATGAAATTGTATTTAAAAGTGATAGGATGTTCATGTTATACTTGCCTTCCTCAAAGTTCTCCTGCTGCTGCTCAAAAGCTTCAGAAGATGGTGGCTCCTGGTACTGGTCCAAAGGCTCCGCGTCTACTCACGATCGCAACGCCAAAACATGGTCCAGCACATACACATACATGCAAACGAGGACAAAATATAAGAAACAGTACAACATTACATAGAAACAGCACACAAAACTATGCTAGAACTATTCTACGCGTTACAACGATCGCGTGGATATAAAGAACACCTAAAACGGAGCTAAGACGCGAAATCTAGGTCTAAAACAAGGTCCAGGGACCTATCTGCGAGAAAAACTGAGCCTCAGGGGGTTCTGGACAAAACCCAGGGGTCTAGGTGCAAAAACCAGAGAGATCCGAGGGCTAACGCGCTAAAACAGCCGGGCTGGACTTCGGACCTCAAATTTGGAAAGTTCAGGGGGGTCCGTGCAAGATTCTGGGTCGTTCTGGAATTATTTCTCAACTAACTAGGACTGCGGGTTTATTTCAACGAAAACTAGGGTCTCTTTATAAAGATTGCCAGGGCTCTGAATGAAGGGGTACGTGGGATCTAATCTGATTCATTGATCATGGATCGGGCGGCCAGGACCAGCGGTCGCGCGAGGCGGCAGCGGGGGCTCGCCGGCGATGCATTTCCGCGGCAGGGACTCACCGGACTTGGTCAAACTCGGCCGTCCGGGGGTCAACTCGACCCAGGCTTGGGTCTAGGATGGACTACGCGCCATGCGTAACCCTCATGGGGCATCAGCTGGGCTTGGCGGGGCTCTGGACGACGGGAACGGTGGCGACGGCGGGTCTGCGCGGCGGCGCAACGACGGCGCGCGCGTTCCGGCCTTGGGTGCGGTCTACGGCCTACGGCACTGGGCGCAAAAGGGGCAGGGGGAGGAGGCGAGGCTCACCGAAGGGCTGTGGAGGCCGGGGACGCGACGGAGGGGGAAGACGACGACGATCGGCGACGGAGAGGATCGGGTGTCCGTGGGGAGGGCTGCAGCAGAGGGGCTCGGGGTTCCTTGGCCGCGCAGATCAGTCGGGGAAGTCCCTGCGGAGGTAACCAGGGGGTCAAGACAGCCCGAGACCGGCCGGCGACGAAGGAATTGGGGCGGCGGCACAGCTCACCGGCGGCGGTTTCTTCGCGAAATCCCGATGATGTAGAGGCTCGGGGCACAATTGCTAGGCTCAGGAAGCCTCCAGGTGGCGAGATGAGGCGAGCGCGGGGGTTGTTGGGGTCTGTGGCATGCCGGAGCAGCGGCTCGACGGCGAGGCAGAGAGGGTGACGCGGTGGAGCAAAGGGGGCGGCGGCGCTGGGGCGTCGGTGGTGGTTGTGGGGATTAGGGTTAGGGTTCAGAGGGGGTTGGGGCTGCTCTTTGTAGGGCGGCGGGGCCACATTGGCGTGCGGGCCTGGGGAGAGAGGCTCGCCGGGGATCTCGGGGAGGAGTTGCGCCAGAGAAGAAAGGGGAAGGGAAGAGGAAGGCGCTGACAGGAGGGGCCCGGTTGGCAGAGGGAGAAAGGAAGAGAGGGGTGAGGGCACTCGGGCTGCACTGTAGAAGCTGGGCCTCGGGTTGGCTTGGGCCAGGAAGAGAAGGAGAGGGAGCCCGCGAAGGAGAGAAGGGGAGGGAGTTGTTGGGCTGGGCTGGCTGCTCCTTTCCTTCTCTTTTCTTTCTCTTTTCCACACTCAAACTATTCAAACAACTCTATTTGAATTCAAATAAATTTGAATTCAGGCCCTATAAACTCAACACAAGTAAAACAATGCCCCGGCATGAATGCACAAACAAGTTGATCCTATAATAAATTTTACTTTCTTGCGTTTTAAATTACTTTAAATGCCACAAAATTAAAGAAAACCCTGGAAATTTCATTTGAGCCAAAATAAATTCATTAAAATTAGGGAAGATTACATTAGGGTGTTACATCACACCAATGCCTTGCATTGGGAGGGTTGTCCACGTCTTTTGTGGGAGTCACTTTAGTTATTTTGCTACACCGAGCCACCGCAATATGATGGAGTTGAGTATAGTGAAGAGGGTGTTCCTCGGTGCAGAGTGAAGATGACTAACCCTCAACATCCTTTTCGTTCTCTATGGCAGCCCATCGAGATTAATGTGGTTGGTTTTCGCCTCGTTGACACTATAGAAGCAGTAGCCCTTGAAGCTATCAACAATTTATGCGACCAACACTCAGAAGAAGTTGCAGCGTATCCTATTGGCCTATTCCCTGCTATGGATTCTAGTGACCCCGAGTGGATTTTCCGAGTATCACATTGTGGCCATTTGCTGGGAGATCTGGCCGAAGAGATGTTATGTACTATGATCAGATTCATGAATGCACAGCACCACTATCAGATACTTCAGCACCGCCAAATCAAGCAGAAGTGATGGCACGGCAGACTGAACTACTTAATCAGCTAGTGCAGGCACAGATGAACCAATACCATCACCAGCATCGAGGTCGGGATGAACCTCCATCTGCTGGTTATCAAGACTTCTTCAGCACACAACCTCCACTTCTCCACAAGACTGAAGAACCTCTCGACGCCGATGCATGGCTCCGTACTATTGAGTCCAAGTTTGCGCTACTATCCGCACCATGTTCAGAAGCAAATAAGGCACTTTTTCGCAGCACAGCAGTTTCGCGGCACCGCCCGCATTTGGTGGGATCATTACTCTGCCATGCCGCCAGAAGGACATGTAGTCACATGGGAAGAGTTTCGGACCACCTTTAGGGCGCATCATATTCCTGAAGGAATTATTGAGCGGAAGCTCAATGAATTCTTAGCTCTTACTCAGGGAACCTGCACCATAATATAGTACACACAAGCTTTCAATCACCTGTGTCAGTATGCGGGTTACCATGCAAGTACCGATGCCAAGAAGCGAAATCGTTTCCGTCGTGGCCTGAACACTAAGCTCAAGGAATGACTGAATCTTGTTAAGATAGACACTTTCAATGAGCTGGTCAATATGGCCATTACTCAAGAAGATTACATTTCAGCCCACCGGGCTGAGAAGAAGCGAAAGGTACCCACTGGACCCTCGAGTGCTCAACCCCCGAGGTATCGGTTAG
This sequence comes from Panicum hallii, assembly GCF_002211085.1. NCBI lineage: Eukaryota > Viridiplantae > Streptophyta > Magnoliopsida > Poales > Poaceae > Panicum > Panicum hallii. The sequence goes on along the minus strand of NC_038042.1, from coordinate 15,355,758 downwards.
TCCAGAATACAGCTACACGAGCTCCGTCCTGAAATAATCCGTCAGGAAGATGGATCATCAGACCTCCTCAGCATCCTAGATTCAACCGGCCACCTGTACCGCAACCTCAGCAACAGTTTAGTCCCAGGCCGAACTTACCGCAGTTCAACCAGGGAAATAACAACAATCGTTGTTTCAATTGCGGCAGCTCATCGCATTTTGTCAGGAATTGCCCTCAACCTAGGAAATCATTCCAAGGGCAGACATCCAACCCAAACAGCAAGGGCAAGGGCAAGAAGCAAGTTGTGCAAGTCCGCCAAGGGAGGGTGAACTTCACAACTCTCTCCGAACTTCCCTAGGGTGCACCAATAATGACGGGTATTTTCACTATACACCATCAACCCGCAGTTATACTTTTTGATTCTGGTGCAACTCATAGTTTTATCAATTCAAAGTTTGGAACAAAAGTAGGCTTGGATTACTATCCTACTAAAGGAGCATATATGATAGCGACTCCTGGAGGTAAAATTTCTTCGAATCAAATTTGTAGAAACATGCCAATTCAGTTGAGTAGCAATTTGGTAAAGACAGATTTACTTGTGTTAGATCTAGGAGGAATGGATATCCTACTAGGTATGGATTGGATGACTAGGCACCGAGTATCATTAGATATCTCTTCCCGAGCAGTTGAGATAGACTCACCCTACCAAGGTACTACTATTCTCTATCTCTCACATCGGAAGTGCATCAACTCTTGTGCCTATGCTGTAGAAGGGATCAAGCTAAAGGACATCCCTGTTGTATGTTAGTACCCAGATGTTTTTCCAGATGATTTGCCTAGGATGCCTCCGGATAGGGATATTGAGTTTGTTATAGAACTACAGCCCGTCACAGCCCCCATCTCTAAGAGACCATATCGTATGCCACCCAATGAGCTGGCAGAATTAAAAATTCAGCTTCAGGACCTCCTTGATAAAGGTTTTATTCATCCAAGTGCTTCACCATGGGGATGCCCAGCCTATTCGTGAAGAAAAAGGACAATAGTCTAAGACTATGTGTAGACTATCACCCTCTCAATACGGTAACCATCAAAAACAAATATCCTCTTTCCCGCATTGACATCTTGTTCGATCAATTAGCCAGAGCCAAGGTATTCTTGAAAATTGACCTTCGCTCTGGATATCACCAGATAAAGATTAGGCCTAGTGACATTCCAAAAACGAAATTTTCCACCAGATATGGACTCTATGAATATCTAGTTATGTCTTTTGGTCTTACCAATGCACCAGCATATTTCATGTATCTTATGAACTCAGTCTTCATGCCAAAGCTCGATAAATTCGTTGTGGTATTTATCGATGATATTCTGATCTATTCCAAAAATCTACAAGACCATGCAAGACATCTCCATGTCGTTCTTCAGAGATTGAGAGACCACCATTTGTATGCCAAATTCTCCAAATGTGAGTTTTGGTTGGATACAGTTAAATTTCTAGGTCATACCGTCTCCAGTAACGGCATATCCGTTGATCCTAGTAAAGTTCACGAAGTACTGGATTGGAAGCCTCCTACTTCAGTCCATCAAATCCGCAGTTTTCTTGGTCTAGCTGGTTATTATCATCGTTTGATCCCTGACTTCTCTAGAATAGCCAAGCCCATGACAAAATTACTGAGCAAGGGAATTAAATTCTCCTGGAATGAGAAATATGAAGAAGCATTCCACACCCTTAGAGCACATCTCACTACTGCTCCAGTTTTGGCTCAACCAGATAATTCCAAACCTTTTGACATTTATTATGATGCTTCGGGCATTGGACTTGGTTGTGTACTTATGCAAGATAACCGAGTAATTGCTTATGCATCACGAGCACTCAGGACTCAAGAACAGAACTATCCTACACATGATCTTGAACTGGCAGCCGTTATTCATGCACTTAAGATTTGGAGACATCATCTGATGGGTACTAAGTGCAACATTTATACTGACCATAAGAGCCTCAAGTACATTTTTACGCAAGCAGATCTAAATATGAGGCAAAGGCGTTGGCTAGAACTTATAAAAGATTATGATCTAGAAGTGCACTATCATCCAGGCAAAGCCAATGTGGTTGCGGATGCACTTAGCCGCAAGGCGCATTGCTCTTGCTTATCAGTAGAAACCTTTAGTGAAACTCTCTGCTGGGAAATGAGAAAACTCAATCTCGAGATCATTCCTCGAGGAAGTTTAAATCATATCACAGTTGAGGCTACACTTAAGGATAGCATCGTCATAGCACAACAGCATGATGAAGGTGTCAAAATCATCAAGCAGATGCTAACCCAAGGCGAAGAAAGGTACAAGTGTTTCCAAGTGGATCACAAGGGGATTTTATGGTTCAATGAGCGTATTATTGTACCCAAGGATCATCAGCTTCACAAGCAGATATTGGACGAGGCACATCTGTCCAAGTTTTCCATGCACCCCGGTAGTACCAAGATGTACCAAGACTTAAAAAAAACTTTTGGTGGACTTGCATGAAGAGATAAATTGCAAAGTATGTTTCGGAATGTGACATTTGCCAAAGAGTTAAAGCCAGTCACTTAAAGGTTGCTGGCGTTCTTCAACCTTTACCTATTCCTTCTTGGAAGTGGGAAGATATCAGTATGGATTTTATTGTTGGTTTACCCAACACTTTCCAAAGGCATGATTGTATATGGGTAATCGTTGATCGATTAACCAAAATCACCTATTTTCTTCCCGTGCATACTACTTACAATGCTAAAAAGTATGCCGAGATCTATCTTGACCAAATCGTTCGTCTTCATGGAGTACCTAAGACGATCGTTTCTGATCATGGAGCACAATTCATTGCTCGTTTCTGGAAGCAACTTCAACATTCTCTAGGGACCAAGTTAATTCAAAGTTCCGCATATCATCCACAGACTAACGGACAAACAAAAAGAGTAAATCAAATCCTAGAAGATATGCGTAGAGCCTGTGTAATCCAGTATGACAAGAATTGGGACAAATGCTTGTCTTTGGCGGAATTTTTCTATAATAACAGTTATTAGTCGAGTCTCAAGATGGCTCCATTTGAAGCAATATATGGTCACCGATGCTGTCCTTTGAGTTGGTCTCAAACCGGCGAACGTAAAATCTTTGGACCCGATCTTGTTACTGAAGCAGAAGAAAAAGTGAAGGTCATTCAAAGTAATCTAAAGGCAGCCCAATCTCGACAAAAGAGCTACGCGGACAAGCGAAAGAAACCATTACAATTTGAAGTTGGTAATTTCGTATATCTCAGAGTATCTCCTACCAGAGGTATTCAATGGTTCGGCATAAAAGGAAAACTCGCTCCTCGATATGTTGGACCTTTTGAAATTCTCGAAGCCTATGGACCCGTAGCTTATCGTCTTCAACTTCCTCCTCAACTAGCCGCCGTTCATAATGTCTTCCATGTATCTCAACTTAGGAGGTGTATCAAAAACCCTACCGAGATCATTGATTCACAAGCCATCGAAATTGAATCAGATCTATCTTATACTGAACATCCAATCAGAATACAGGATACCTAGGAAAGAAGCACAAGAAGAGAGACCGTCAAGATGTTTAAAATTCAGTGGAAACATCACACCGAAGAAGAAGCGACTTGGGAAACAGAGTCATATCTTCAACGCAACTTTCCAGACTTTCTGAAAGCCAATCCACATTAATCATCCGATTCCATCCTGTTCCGGAATCTCGGGACGAGATTCTTTTTAGGGGGGAAGGCTGTGACATTCAGGTACTTAGGAGATAGGCATGCTAAACTCTAGTATATGTTGTGCTTGTTAGCATGAAGTGTGTGTTGCTTTGATGAATGCTTTTAAAAACCTAAATGCAAGTTAAAGGGTAATTTTGTAATTATGGAAAAATTAGGGTTCTTTTGCTAAATGTGTTTGAAGGTAGGGTAATTTCAAGTTGTATGAAGGTTAGTTTTGTAAAGACAAGAATTTACTTTTAAACCACTGTAAGAAGTAGAATTACCCCAAAGTTTCAATTGGAATGTAAATTTTAAATAGGTTTTATGTGAAATTTGATGTTTTTTCAGATTTTGAAATAGTTTCAAAACCCTAACTCTTTTGAAGCTGACCCTTAAATCAAAGTTGTAGATCTTTTTAAACTCCACACTTTTGCTTTTGGGCATATTTTCATTTGGGCTATGGTTTGAAAGAAAAATCTTACTTCACAGTGAACCCCTTGAACTTTTTGAAAAATTTCAAACAAGTCCCCGTCGTCTTCCTCTCTCCCCTTCCTCTCTGCTGCCCTGCTGCACCGCTCGCCGCCCCTCGCCAGCGAGCTCCTGCACTGCCAGTTGTCCCTTGCCAATCTAACCCCACCACATGGCCTCCAGCTCGCCCGCCCGCCGCTCGCCCGACCCCGCTGGCTTTTCCCCGCCCCGCCACGTCGCGCCGGCGTCACCCGCGGCCGCCAGCCGCTAGCAGCTGCTCCAGCTTGCCCGTGCCCCTTCTTGGTTCCGCAGCACGTCCAGGAGCCTTCCTCAACTTCTTTTACCCTCTCACGCGCCCGCATTTCGCCCCTCTGCTTCTTCTCCGCTCGGCGCCGCCGCCAGACCTCCGCCGCCGTCTCTGCTCACCGTTGTCAGCCACCTCCGCCGCCCCACACCCACAATCCCGTGCTCCACCGGCACCACTACACCCCACTAAAGCTCCCTGACCAGTTCTTCTCCATCCACTCACGCTCATGCCACCAGAACGCCGCGCCGGCAATCCTGTCCACCGCCACCGCTCGGCCTCGTCGTCGTCCCGACGCTCCGCCACCTCTCGGCCCTCACTGAGCTCACCCCCAGCACCACATCTACGCGCAGAAGCTTCCTAACCACTTCTTCACCGCCTCAGAACCTCACCACACCGGCTCAGTCCACCGTCGAACCGCCATCTCCGCACCTTCTTTCTTCGATTCCGGCCAGCCCCGAGTCCGCCGTGAGCTCCTGAACCTTTTCCCCCACTTGCCCCTTGCCGCCTGTGATCCTCCTCGCCGGAATTTAATCACCGCAGTGCTATCCCTCGGTTCAAACTAGACAGGGACCCAATTGCAGACCTTCTTTTCTTTCTAGGGTCTTCTCTGCAAAATATCAGTACCCCCCTCAATTCAAATCAGCCAGCTTTGAAAATCGATAGAAATTTGTAGAAAACTCCAAAAATTGTCAAACCAGTCCTGTTATACTCTAGGAGTCTAGTTCTACAACTTTTGTTACTAAAGTTTAGTTTGAAACTTAATATTTTAGGTTCTATTTTAAACTCTATCAAAAGTGAATCTTTTAAGTATCTTTTACATGTTAGCTTTATTTCATGTAATTTTTGGTATGCAACTTGTATGTGATATGTGTGAACTTGTGTGCAAATTTCACCATAAGTACTCATTTAAATTTGTGCAAAGTAAGGTTGAAATGAAGTAATTTTATTCAAGCATGTTACTGATGCTTTTATGCTTAAATATTTTTACTAGGTGTTGTTCTGATGTTGAGTAATTCATAGTAAATTTTGAATAATTTTATAACACTGTTTTGCCTTAGGTTTTGATTTAAACTTGAAATTTGTATTTAATTCAATTAACTTAGTTTCTGCTTTCAAAACCTTATAAAAAATTTATGGCAAACTCATCTAAGAGAAGTAAACAAACTCAATAAAATTCAAAGCCAGAGCCTCTGTAGAATTCAAACTAAAAAAATAAAACTTATTATCTTAAGTTTGAATTTGTTTATTTTTATACTACTATTCTGTTAAGTTGAAAAATATGAAAAATTAACAAAAGTCTTGTATTAACTTTAGGTATGTGTAGTTAAATTCTTAACCTTAGTACTCCTATGCCTAAAGCTATAGAAATTAATTATGATGTTAGTAGAGTTAATTGATTTAATTTATGATAAGTAAATTTGAATTCTTAGAATTCAAATCTATTGTTTTGTGATGTGTTGAATGTGAGTTTTTAGATTGCAACTTTATCGTGAAAGAAAATTATTGACTTAATAAATCACTTAATTCAAATCACTGCATATCATGTAGAATCGACGACGCTTGAAGACGGAACATACGAGTTGGTCTAGGAAACCAAGCAAGGTATATCTGAAGACCAAGTGAACGTCGCCGAAGCTGTTGCTGAAGCCCCGAACCAAAGTTCAGAAGTTATTGACATTCCAGACCCCAGCCTCACCCAAGAAGGCAAGCCCCGGTGCATAACCTAGTATTTCAAATTATGCAATCATTATGTTATATATCTATATTGTGCATTAAGTTTTAGGAGTTGTAATGAAACCCTAGATGCATGAAAGTTAGGAACCTATGTAATATTTTTTCCGAGTCCTTACCGAATAGATGCTCTGCTAATAGGACCGGCAGAAGTCGAGTGATTTCCTGTTACTCGCGTGATATAGGAGTTGATTGTTTACCATTCTGCAATCACTATAAGGATAACAGATGGGGTTATATACGATATCATGACTTGAAAGAATACCCCGTCTATGTTGATTTAAGTTTGATAAGGTCGCAGTGTGTGGTAGTGGTGGTCAAGTGTTTGAAAGTACTAGCCACATACCGTAAATATGGTACATGGTAAGCCTAGTACCTGATTGGCCCGGCAAGTGGACTTACCCCACCACTCGAATTTTGGTTTTTGTCACACGCACGCACCGACGTGTGGGAGTACGATCTGCATAGCAGACAGGAGTACGGTCATACAGTCACGCTGTAGACGTACGTCCTGCACATTGGGTGTGCGTATGGTTCTGCAGTCGCTTGTGGTGGCCCTGTTCCACGACCCGTAATATGAGGGGAATGGTTGCCCGGAAAGGAAAGTTTCCGAGCGTGTGAGTTAGGATCCCTTGCAAGGTTATGAAATTCCATTCAGAATCATCCGTTTCTCGCAGAGATTGAGATTGCTTGATACTTCTGCCACATAGAGTAATAACAGTAACAGTTAATGGAATAATTTTGATGTATGCTTAATATCTACCTTGCTTGACTAGTATAGGTGCTTACCTAGAATGGTTAAAAGAAACTAGAATCTGAAAGCTAATATATGAAAGGAAGGACATACTCTTTGTTGCTTTTCAGCAAAAGAAAACTAGAGCAGTTCAAACTATCATGGTCTAGTTATGGGCTAAGTATACCCAAATATCGGGTAAGCCTTGCTGAGTGTTAGTATACTCAGCCTTGCTAGTAATAATGTTTTCAGGTATGTCGTTCGAGACTCAAGAGGATAGTCTGACTTGGCCCGGCAATGTTCCGCTTGGCTGGTCCGTGGAATGGGATCCGTCCCCGGCCGGCAATGACTCTGCGATGTAGCGCCATACTTTGGGCTAAGTGTGGTGCCTACCTCTGCAACGTATGCAGTCACGTGTTGCTTCCGCTACTAACTCTAAATACTATTTGATAAACTTGAAGTTTCGAACAATACTTGTATAAATTTGTATTAGCTAGGATAAAATAAAACCTCTGTGTAATAATGTTTAATTATCTTGTGGTGTAAAAGTTGTGAGCTGTTGTGAGGCTGGACTCATCTTCGTACGAGGTAAACCTACATCGATCCTGTGTAACCGTGGTTGTATCGGGCGGTGACCCGACAGACCAATGAGTTGTTCCGTTTGAGGTGCGCTGAGCTTCTGTCGCTTGCTTAAGCGATGTTAGCGCACTTGAACCGGAATAATTCAAGCGGTTCTGCCACAAGTAGGGGGTGAGATATAGAAGGGCTGTTGTGGGAGTCTAGTTTTATGATAATCTTAAATATGTAGTTACATTGATTTACTTCTAGTCTGGTGAATTCTACTCCTCATAGTACTATCAAGCAAGAAAAGATCCAAAGTCAAAACAAGCGCTGAACCTCACCAACACATTATTTTTCCAGTTCATTCGGTGATGGGCAAAAGGAGCACTGGACCCATTGGTGACTTGAAGACTACGGGGAATGATGTTGCACAGTGAAAGTGCATTTGGCCTCCTAAGTAGGTTTTGGTGTTGATGACATGCATAATTAAGGAGCTAATGAGATTATCAAGTGTTGGACAGGTTAAAATTCAATGAAATGAAATATATGCGTGAACATTCGCCAATTTACTTGATAGGCGGTGATGAAGCTCAAAAGAAGATCTTTATTTATTTTCTATTTTGAATTTGAGTATAGGAAATACCGTACTATTAAGAGGGATACAAAGAGATGATTTGAAGATGTCTAAGTGCTTAATTGAGATACCAACTACCCATGATAGACACAAATCACACACTTGTGCACTGAGTTTTTCTCACTGTTTCTACAGTGGGTCGGAAGTTTCTGTCGGAAGTTGGTTAATAGTTTCTACAGGTGGTTCTCGGCCAGGCTGATTTAATAGTGTCGGATGTTACGACCCCAGAACGGAAGTTCCGACAATCACTTAACCAGTACACTAACGGCTAGTTTTTGGGACTCGGGTATTTATACCCCCTCAGCCCTTCTCCATTTGCTGCTATTCTTCCTCAAGAAAAACACCTCCACAAGCTTCCACTGCACTTGCCCAATCCCTCCAAGAGCTAATCCTTGAGTTGATTTGAGCTAGGGTTTGGGTGAGAGCAAGATTGAGGTGTGAGGCTTGAGCACTTGAGTGATAAGGCAACCGAGTTCATCTCAAGAGCACATGAAGCATCTTCATCCATCGATTCGCATTTGTTACTCTTGAAGCTTGCTTCTAGATAGTTAGGTGTCGCCCGGTTGAGCGTCCTCTCATGTGTGTGCGCCCCGGGAAGTTTGTATCATCCATCCTTTATAGATTTTCATAGTAAGTGACTCAATCCTTCTTTATGGTTGATTGAGTGAGGTAAGGGTTAGTGGAAGATCCGACTCTTTGTGAGCTCCTCATCGGAGATGTAGCTTCCTTAGTGGGAGTGAACTTCGGAAAACAAATCTCTTGTTCATTGTGCTTATTGCTTTTATTTAGTTCTTATTGATATAGAATTTGTTTTGTCCCAATCTACGTTCTCGAGTTGTTGCGCTTGCAAAGAACACTTGCAGAGGTCTCCTAGCATCAGTGGTGAACTTTTGATTCAGCCAGGTTCTGCAATTTTGAGTTTAATTTTGAATTTTGCATAGAACTTCATTTCGTCCAAAGTTCCGATCCAGTGTTGGAAGTTCCGATCCATCAAAACTTTCTACACAGTGTTGGAAGTTCCAACAATTTTAATTGTTGCGAAGAATTTTTTAGGATTTTCAGATACGCCTATTCACCTTCCTCTAGGCATCACTAAGATCCATTTACACAGAAGCACCAACACATTTCAAAGGAATCACCAGATCAATCGGTGATCAATAGGCAATAGAAGATCATCTCTGGAATCACTAACTCATTTGGTCATGTCCACGAAGGCCATCACCGAATCAGTCGATGATGCTGGAAGGAAGCCGAACGGCTTTGGAATAACCAACACATTTGGTCATGTCTATGAAACCATTACCGGATTAGTTGATGGTGCACTGGAGGTCTAAAGTCAGCGGTCCAACAGCTAGTGGACGTGGCTATAAATTACCCATTCAATGATACCACCTCCGCACCACCGGATAGTCGGTGATGTGCAGAATTGCAGCCGTAAGTTGCAACAACTAGTTTCTTGACTGTGGCTATACCTTATGCCTGGTGTCACATCCCGTCCTCCAAAGCTGCACTGCCCAACCCTTTCGAGGGGCGGGCTCGCATACACATAGCATCTTGCTTACACTTTGGCCCTCGCTTCGTGTAAAATGGTCATCCCGAAAGTGCTATGGCCGAAGGACAAAGGCTTATACGTTGGCTCCACCCTTGCTCAACTAGCAAGGTGGTACTAAACATATGCAACGCTCATAGGTAACTTCTGGCCACATCCAAATTAGGCTGGACCATACACCCCCTGCTTAAAGGACCCGAGGAGCACTCATGGGTCACTACTGTGCCACATCCAAACTGGGCTAGGTGTCACACCCGGCCATTTGAGAGGGTTAGAGATTGGAGAAGCTATAGGTCTGGTTTACACACATATTTAATTGCTCTATTCACCAAAGTGCTCAAGAGAATATTAAAGCAATTATCAAAAGTCTTAGGGTGTGATTAGTGCTAGTTTAGACCTTTTTAGCATATTGCTTTGGGTGTTCGCATAGAGTTAGGTGAGGTTTGCGTATCTCTTTGTTATCAGTGCCTGCGTGCACCAAGAGTTGTGAATCCAGGGCTTGTACGTCCTACGAGACCGTCCAACTGAGTTTGTGGAGTGGCCGCTGGTGCTTATGAGAGGAAAGAGAGACCCTCGGCGAGTTGCCAAAGCTCTACCTAGTGAAGACGAGGAGGAGCATTCGGGAGAGGCAAGGTGAAGACCCACTTGCATGTGGGAAAGGTTTGTCGGCTATCCACATTGTTACTTGACATGGAGCTTGACCCTCATGCGGGCATTCCCTTGCGAGGGGCTCCAATGAAGATTAGGGAATAGCAAGAGCTTTCTGATACATCGGTAAAAAATCAGTCGTGTCGGAAGTTTTGCATTCTCTATCTCATTTATCTTCCGCATTACTTATTGCTTTTTACATTCCAGGTTTACTTTTTATAGAATTGCCTTGTGTAGTTTCTAGGTTTGAAACTTACAGTGCAAAACTTTTATATGGACGAGATAGCAACATATAAAAAATATAATGTATATCTAAATAGATTTTTATGTATGTTTGGAGTTCTAATTTTTAGAACACCTAATTCACCTCTACTCATAGGATGTCACGATCCTTTCAATATCTTCTACTAGCCCATATAATTTGAACTAAACCTACCTTACATATGAAATGAATTAAAAATAGAAATCTCGAAAGGCTGTATATTGGACTGATTGAGATAGATTGGGGAGTAACCTAAGTCCAAATTTATTCAGTGGATCAATCAGACAAAGTGAATTGTTTCGAGTAGAAGACTTCCATTAATAAAATGCTATGGGAAGAATTTACTGGATCTATTTCACGTGGTCATTGGGTAGACAATTTAATAGGCAGACATCTGCGGTTTTCAAGGTGTACCAGCCTAGTCACTTGAATCTACTTGTAGGCCAGGTAATAGATATACTCCCTCCGTATAGGATTTAGAAGTCATTTAGGACATGATTGTGCATACCAAGGAGTGATTAATTAGAGGTTAGTTTTCTATATTTGCCCATATTAAATAGGGTGGTGGGGGCATTCAAGCCATCAAAATGCACGCAGCTTGATTGGTTTGTGTTGCTTCTCCCAAGGCTAGAGGGTGCTGGTCCGATTCCTGACGAGAGCTCTTTTTGCCTCTTTTTGCATGGGATGGAGACATGCTTGCGCGATTCTGATCGCTTTTTGGTTGCTTGGGCGTGTTTTTTCACATTTTTTTTGCATTTCGAGTTGTTGGCTCATTGGCTGCCCTTTTTTCCGCTTTTCCATTGCTGGAGCACTTGCTAGCCACCTTTTTTTGCGTTTTGTTTCACACGCGCGCTGGACGCCTTGCTGCGCATTTGCTGGTTTTCCCTACTCGAGCGTTTTGCCGTGCGCCTATTTATTTGCGACTGCCGTTCTCATGCCAAAAAATCCAGAGAAGCGTCACACACTCTTAATATATCTTGGCTAGACCTCAACGCTCCTGTTCCGGTTGAAGAAGAAGAACCGATGCTCCTGTTCTGGTAGAAGAAGAAGCCGATACTCCTGGATTCGACCTCAACGTTTTGCCTTTGGACAATGACAACGGTAAAAACCTCAACTCATTTGTTTCTATTTTCTTGTGTCATCTCACATGTTCCATGCTTCCTTTGGATAGGATTTGATTTGAACTTACCTCTAGATGAGTTTGGCGCTGTTGATTTCGATTTTGTTGAAAATATCAATGGTAAGTAAAAGTTAACTCGGTTTCTAAAATTTTGGTACTACTAAAACGTGCTGATTTGTAATGAATATTTTTTTGTTGAAATAGAATATGTTATGGAGGCTAATATTGAAGTGAACCAACGAAGGAAAGAAATGTCAGAAGATTTTAGAAAGCAAGTTTATCAAGCTTTGTTGGCTAGAAGCAAGAATGGGAAACTAGGCAAGAAAGATACTCAAATTGTTGCTGATCAATTTGGTCTCCACATTAGGTCAGTTCAACGTTTATGAAAATGAGGTAAAATACAACTTGCAAACTTTGTTCCAGTTGTAGTTTCTAGTCTAAAGAAGGGTAGAGTTGGCCGTAAAGCAATCCCTGTTGATTAGAAAATATTGTGCAACATTCCTCTAAAGGAAAGAATGACTATAAAGGATGTTTGTAACAAACTGGGCATGAGCAAATGGAAGATTCAAAAGTATTTGAAAAAAGGTTTGCTTAGGCGACACTCTAGTAGCATCAAAACTTATCTCACCGAAACTAACAAGAACTCTTGATTAAAGTGGTGTGTTGACATGATTAATAGGGATTTGCTTGCTGATCCAAGGTTTAAGGATCTGTTTGACTTTATGGTCATTGATGAAAAATGGTTCTACCTCTCTCAAAAATCTGAAAAATATTATTTGCTACCCGAAGAAGACGATCCCCATCAGACTTGTAAGAACAAGAATTACATCACTAGGCTCATGTTCTTATGTGTTTGTGCTCGGCCAAGGTTTAGAGATGGAAATTGTATTTTTGATGGTAGGATTAGTTGTTTTCCACTTGTTACTTATGAATCGGCAATAGGAGGTAATGGGAGAACCGGCTGTGTCCATGGAGACTTGGTTATGAAGCCCATAACATCGCAGACGTGATTAGAGATTTCATGATCAACAAAGTGTTGCCTGCCATTCAAGCTAAATGGCCAAGAGAAGATGTGGGCAAACCAATCTTCATTCAACAAGATAATGCACCTTCCCATTTAAAATTGGATGAGCCGGTTTTTTGTGAGGCCGCTAAGCAAGAAAGATTCGATATTCGCCTAATTTGTCAGCCACCCAATTCTCTCAATTTCAATATTCTTGACTTGGATTTTTTTCGAGCTATTCAAGCAACTCAATACAAGAAGAATGCAAAAACAATAGAAGCTCTAGTTCCAGCAGTGCAAGAGGTAAATTGTTCACACATGTTTCATTGTTTCTTCAACAACAAATTTGATCATTGATTAATTTCTTGCACACTTGTTTTGTAGGCATTCATAGAGTATTCGGCACACAAAGCAAACCGAATATTTGTAACACTACAAAGTATTTTGATGGAAGCTATGAAGGTGAAAGGATGCAACAAGTTCAAGATTCCTCACATGAAAAAAGAAACATTACAAAGAGAAGATCGGCTACCAACTTCTATCCCTTGTGAACCATCTTTGCTATATGAAGCCGAGGCTATTCCTGCTGCATCAAACAATTAGAATGATGCTAATTAGCTTAATTAGTAGAGACATCTATCCTTGTAACAATTAACTAGAACTAAAGCTAGTTATCTTACCGAGCGTCTTCTAGTGGAGCATCTTGAGCACGTGTGGAGGTAACATGAGAGTTGATGAGGACATCTCTCCTTTGAATACAATGCAAGGACCGATCACTAGAGCACGTGCGCGACATTTGGATCTCCAGATACATTCTAACCTTATCAATTGTTTTTCAGAACTTACACTTGGTTCGATGCATGTTTTATTGATTAGGAACAATGGAGAAGACCATCAAGGACTTGGAGAAGGCTAAGAAGTCAAGAAGGAGGAGCTAGGACGTCCACACCAAGGAGGAGTCCAGGTCCAACTCGACTTCGACTCCACCTCGGATTCCATTACCTGACTTCACCAAAATTAACGCTCTAGCCACATATGTAGTCGGATTTGGATGTTCTATATATGGTCGGAACCAGAATTTCATAGAGCTTCCAATGGTATCAGTTTTACCTTAAAATTCCTTCTGAGTCGACAGGAATCGTCGAAACAAGTGGGCGTCCAGAATCTGTCAGGGGGCTGTGTTACCGTCTGTTGGGCCGTTGGCCCATGTACCGTATTGGAACCTATTAGGGTTGCGTCCAGAGGACTTGCACATCCTTAACTCCTTTTTATTCAGTAGCCGTTACCACATTTGGGGGGTTTTGCTTAGATTCAATCTATCACCGAACAGTGTCGCCGTTCATCGGTTTGTGAGATCCCTTCTCGTAACCAAGTTTGTTTGATTGCATCTCCTGTTCTTGCTTGTGTTCTTGATTGCACTTGCATGGATAAGCCTTCGTGGCGAGGTCATCCGTGTGACACGGGTGATAACCAACGGAGCAGTGGTGTAGTGATTGCAAGGTTCCGATCGTTCGGAGCCTTGGTTCATCAACGTCGAGTTCTCCACCAATCAAGTTTACCTTACCTCTCGGAAGATTGGGACTCATCCTTCTATCAAGAGTATTGCCATCCATTATGACATTGTCAAGATCGGGAATGAAAAGCTCGCAGTTGAACTCATCGAGGCCGTGAAGCATGGCGCCGAGTCTGTATTCCGTGTGGATGAGACCGCAGCGAGAGCATGGCCACAATCGCGAGTGCGCACGATTCCATGCTTGGCGATCCTCATGGCGCTCGTGCAACTCCGGCGTGATGACATCCTCCGGCTCTTGCGACTCTGGCACGATGAGCTCCTGCCTCTCCGGCGCGATCTCCTCCGACTCCGGCGTGACCTTCTCCGGCTCCTGCGATTCTGGCGCGACGAGCTCCTGCCACTCCGGCGCGATCTCCTCCGACTCCCGCAGCGACTTGTCCGTCGCCGGCGGGAGCTCCTCCAGCATGCTCTCCATGTGTGCGGCTCTCTGGTGGGTGGACGATCGGAGATGGCAGCGTGCGAGCCCGAGCGAGGCGGCGGTATTAAAACACGGCGGGAGCCCAAGCGAGGCGGCCGTATTAACTCGACACGAGAGCCGGAGCACGCGTGCAGGGGCAGCGGCGTCCAAAACAGCCCTGTGTCCACACGACGTCTTCTTTTTCTCAACTTGCCGACGACGCCAGGACGTCTTCCTTTTTCTATACAGAGGGAGTATATGTTTTATAGGGAAGAACGTTTACGTGTGTAAGAAGAAAAGGTTACGCCCGCTAACTATATCCGCTAAAAAATGAGCTCACCACATTTGATGTACGTAGAGCACCTCCAAGGGTACCCAAACTATGTTCCTAAAAGTCTGTTTTGGAAATAAATCAGAGAAACTCAGTTCTAACAGCTGCCTAAGCCAGTTCCCAATTTCTTCGCGGAGGCCTCGGGAGCCAAATTTGCATCCCCATTCATCGCACTCCCAAAACCCAAGCGTCGACGCATGCGTACGGCATCGCGGTCGCCCCCGTCCTTTGCTACCAGGTTCTCCGATGGCTATCATGGTAACAACGACGACGACAAGCTCGACGGCTGAGTACATCCGCTCGTGCCTCGCTGTCCAGCGGCGCTGCAGTGTATCTTGCCAAAGTGCCACCGTTGATCCAGTGATCTACATGAGGTGATCCAGGAAACAATTTAAAAAGCAATCGCCTGTTTCTTCTCGATTGGATCGTAATCGATCTAACTGGTACTTGCATTCTGATTTGATCTCCCGTGCCAGCGCCACCGCTGCAGCCAGCCCGTGCGCTCGCGATGCCGGCAGCACCCAGTCAAACCACCCGCACAGCTCGCATCGCCGCCGCCGCGGCCCCGGCGAGATCCGCCATGGTGTCCGTGTGGGAGAGGATCAGCAGGTGCTGTAGGGGAGGGCAAGGCCGTCTAACGTTCCGTTGACGCAAAAAAAAAAAAAACAGCCCACAATTGATATGTGGCAGCAATTAGAATTTTTTTGGAACCAAATTTTTAGGTACCGTTGGATTGTGAGGTTCTTTTTCCTCCCAATATCTTTTAGCAAGATCCCGAAACCAATTCGTGTTTGTACTTGTACAAGGAACTGGTGTCAGGCTGACATATTGTATCTTGAACTCTTGTTTCTTTTAATTTAGTCGTGAAAAAACTGTACATGTAATATTTACAGACGACGTTCCTCGAGCCCTGAATACACAACAGAAACCATATGGGTTAAGGACACTCAGGAACCGTCGACCAGCCTAACATTTCTCAAGATCTGACTCTTATGTTGGTTGTTAGGGGACTATCTGAGACTGAGATAACTAACTATTATCCTACGCAGGCTAAGACCAATGTCACTTTGGATAAACAGCAGAACGCAGACTACGCCTCACCGCACCTTGTCCTTGCCATCATCAGCTACAGACTCGGGCGGCAAGACAACATCCTTGCTCGGTACAGGAGGATCAACTGCCACGCCGTCTATTTTCATCGCAGCAACATCACCACCCTCGTCGTTTCGGCATTCTTCCTTGCTCTTGTCGAGGTCCTTCTTGCTGAACATGCTCTTCAGGTTATGAGCGGTTTTGCCTGCATGTTTGACCATGTGAGCTGCCTTCTTCCTCAGGTGCCTCCTGCTCGAACTGTCCAGCTCCTCCCTCTCAGGGCTTGAGTGCTGCTGCTCATCTGTTCTAGTCTCCTCTCTGTTGCTCCCAGGATCTTGATCGACCACATATGTTACTGACACCCTGCTTTCTCCAACAGGCTGAATGTTAGGGTGAGGTGTCACGCATGGGGAAGCTTCGTCGTCGGTCCCATTCTTCGGGCTCCGGCGAAACACTGCTCCAGCTAGCTTGCCCAAACCCTTCTTGACCTTGTGGAGGTGACGGTGCGATACAGCACTCATGGGTTCTTCAGTACTGGAGTCGCTTCTGTGAGATTCTGACACTGATGACCTTGGGCTATCACTGCAAGCATCGTTCTCCCGCTGGATTTTGGAATCCTGGCATCGAGGACGGCCTTTCCGGGGCTCCCATGCACTAGTGACGTCGCTGCCCGGGCGATGTACCCAAACGTCAGGCTTTTCTGACCCTTCAATATCAACAGGCTCAAATTCATCAGACATCTTCCGGAATTCGTCGGAGGACTCACTTTCGTTGTTAGTCCTGGACGAAAAGCTTGACCTCGGTGTGCTAGCTTTGCCCACTTTGGGCGTTCCATCCTGGTCCTCTTCATCATTAGGAACCTGCAAGCACAAGTGTAGAAAATTTGTAAACACGAGGAGTAATGGATAGGGCAAAAGTTGTAGTCCCGGCCAATGTACAGTAGAGTAATAGGTAATAGAAAAATTCTTGTCCAACCACCCAGTCGCTGCAAACTAGTGAACACCACGGCTAAGTGAAACCTGACATTACCTTTTCATTTTCTTCAATTACAGTTACAGCAATGTGCATCCTCCCTGTCTTTATATTCTTCAGAGAAATCCATATATCATGCCTTTGTCCACCTCTTAATTTGTTTATGCTTACAGAACAATCTCTACACAGGTTATGGGAAAGATATAAGTTTTACAATAGTTGTAATAGTTAAATCGATTAAAAGTGTTTGCTGATGTGTAATTAAAGGATCTGTGACCTTATGTACAAAATACAATTAGGCATAAAGCAAAGCCACCATTATTTCAGCAACAAGAAAGAAGAAATGGTAAGAGACCAACCCCAGAGTGTCATCAAAGATGGGATCCTTATCTCGGACTTGAAGAGAAAGAAGATTGAGCGCTTCCCATGAAGTAATAGGTATTTTAAACTCCTCGAGCCATTTTGGGTTAAGAGTTTTCTTATGGATCTTCGTCTGGAAACGGTAGGGTCCAAGATGGCCTTTCACATATGGATCAGCTAGTCCTGCACATGGTTACAACTATGAGTTTTTGCTGAATGTAATCAAACTTCAAACCTGTAAGTCCTCCGCAGAAAGTCAACAGTGACTCAATTTCTTTAACATTTTATAATACTCCACATACCGTTTGGATCGGATGGCTTCATGTCAGCACCTTCCAAGATCTCAACCCGAGCATGCGCGATAGGTGGCTTCTCATCAACACTAAACCAGTTCTCTAATACATATGGAAAAGAAGTTAGAATAATTTCAGACATTTCACACAATAGTAAAGCAGCGTGAAAAAAGGAGAGGAAAAAACAGTATCAAAGAAAGCATAGAACTAAACTAACATGACTGTACACTGTAGTGGTGGCAGTGCCACTTAAATCAGTTGAACAAATTGGCAAACTAGCCTCATAAGTAACTAATGTGCCACAAGTTTAAAGAACATGAAATGGGAAACCAGCATTGATAAACTTGAAAACCAAATTGCAGCATACCAAGAAGTTTATAGCGATTACCTGTTGATTCTGAGGCAAACTTTTCCAAATCAACAACAAGCATGTTTGGCTGCAAAACTTTAAAAAAATGTCTTAGAATTATTGACTATTCTGGTATAAGATATTCTCTTGATCTTCATCATTTAAAAATTAAATAACGAACGCAGATAGAAATATGGTCGATAGAAAAAACATAGGTCACCCTTAATGCAACAAAATTAGGAACTTCACAATAAAGAGAAATTTTTTTGGGGATGCATGGCTTCAGAAACCTAACCTCAACAAGGGTCTGTCCAAATGCAACATCCAACATCCTGTCCTGCAAGATTGAAAGAGGAAAGAAACTGAGTGCCAAAAGAAATGTAATGAGATTTAATTGGAAACATAAAAAAGTAACTGTTTTTTAATATAAAAAATAAAGTAAAGCAGGCGGACTTACAAGCCATCCAGAAATTCCTGGGAGCTCAGTTACATCAAGCCCATGACCGAATAAAGGTTTCACTGTCATTTGGAAGTATGGAGGCTCAACGAAGCACACTCTCACACGCCCAATGAATGGCCACTGTCGCAGAAACCTCACCCCTACCAGAACCTGCACACAAGCCCTAGACAAGTTTAGTAAACACAATACAATCTCAAACATGTCTCACATGCAATCTCAAAAGATCAACGGAACAGAAAAAGAATATTCCCCTTTCTTCATATGGGACTACTTTTTTCTTGTCCATGCATCCTTTTATTTTGTAGAATTATCTGCTGCTCTGATCCTTATCATTGCTCAGCCATAATGCACATTTATTAGTCTGCCTAAACACTATGAACTCAATTGATAGTGTTCAAAAAACTAGTAGACAAAGCACTCATACTAAGATTAAAAAACAGAGAGAGGCTATGTAGGAAGCTTACCTTCCCTTCAACATGCATCCCAGTTATATGCATGTTTGCTGTTATGCCAAATCCTACTCTCTTCCTTAGTTGTACAGCCATTCGTGCATCCATGTCATCGGCTGAAAGAAAATTCATCCCTATCTCCAGAACCTGGCAGAAATGCGCAAATGTCGGCCCTCTCATGGTCCATACATGGAGAAATTACCCAGAAAGGGCATCTTAAAAAAAGGAATCATCATTACGCACCAAGTGATCATCATCAGTTGATTGTCTAACAACCCTAATATCTGTAAACATTGGCGGGTTCCTGCCCAAGTAAAGGCTTTGGATAACTGCTTTCCTCTGCAAAAACAATATAAATGGATATTAGAATAAGGTACATAACTATTATTGAAAAGAATATTAACTGGGAGCAAATTACTTGTTTAACATCTGACATTTAGAACTAAAGAAAACCAATTCATGCACAAATAGAAATACTATCAAAGGAAGTCATATAGGTACTAGCAGTTCAAACTCTGTACTTACTGCCGTCCATGGTTTGAACTTCTCTAGGAACCACGGGAATATGGGCAAAAGGAACTGCTGGGATGCAACCCTCTCCATGCAAACTGGCCAAATCTTTTCTACAGCATAATTTAACCACCTGACAGTTTCTGCATCAGAGAGAAGCTGGACCAAACATATAATGAGCAATAAGACGTGAAAGCAGACTTTTGGATCAACATGAAAGCTGAACTAGCAAATAAATAAATGAATCATAGGTTACCTTTCTCTGATTGGAACATTTCCTTTCCTCATACTGTAGCCTTCTCCTCAGTCTCATTGTGTACCTTTCATTCACCTAAAATCATATTGATACTATGAATGAGGTAATTATAAGACTGACTGGACACTGGATGCTGAATAGGGTATCTGCATTGAATTGTCATGTCTCTAGGCATTTTTGGCGACAGTACTAAGATGTCCATACCACATTGTAGTCATTCAAACTAACTTCTAGTGGCGATTGTTCAATTTATATTCATTAACACTACCATAGATAGACACAATCTAAAAAAACAACAATTTATATTTACAGCTACATAGGAAGTTGCTAAGCAGGACTTCCAATGTGCTTAACACTACCAAGATGGGTAGGAGAAATTTAAATCCAATGTACCACTTGAGGAAATTGGTACTAGGTCGACAGATTATATCAATGAAAATCTCTGACTCATGTTGCAAAGAGTAATGTTCAACTGTCCATTTTGTATTTTGGCTAAACCATAATAACCTATAAAGCACCACACACACTGAACTCGGATGATGGTCCCAACCAAGTAGCTGATTAATGAATTTGAATCTTGAAGGAAATTGTACAACTCTAACCAATGCACCAAAAACACTAACAAGTCCATTGACTAGCCATTGTGGCTGATTCAAGTCAGCCTATTAAAACAGTGACCCTGATATCGTATTCAAAAGACAAAAAGAAGGAACAATTGACCGATAACTGATTTTAACTGCTTCAACCTTCAACTACTCCATGTTCACACACCTGCTCCAGTAGGCTATATCTAGTGTGAATACAAGTCAGTGTAATATTACCCTAACAAGATCGATTAATCCAGAATGGGCCCTCAATGACCATAGGGGAATAAGTGTACAATGTATTGCTTCAAAAAGAAAATTACATTTTTCAACTGACTGATTGTTCTGCAGGACAGAGTCCAATCTTGACTTCATCTTACATGAGACATAAAACCTATGTCATAGCTGCGGATTTCCCATACGCTTATTTTGATCACCACATTTTGTAATTATGCATGCAAGACACCGAACTACGAACATACTAAGCTGATACAAATTCTGATGCCAATCTAGTTGTCCATGTATAAAATAGAAGAACTGCCATGTTCCCCCTCCCTTACCAAACGTAGTCCACCTTGCTCTAACTTGTCAAATTCTTTCAACACGTTTGGATGTAAAAGAGAATGGACCGGAGGAAGCGTACATCATCCTTCCACCAACGGAACATGAATATCTCCACCGCGTTAAATATGATAATGACATGCTTTGATCAATGCTGTCACATGGCCCGTTTTGGTCAGACATGACGTCTCCACACGACAGCGACCGAGCAAAGGAAAGCATAATGAGTTGATCTTGATCAGGCACCAAACACAGAGCATGTTCGCGAATCTATCTAGCTCAAATAATGCGCAGAACAATGCGGACGAGTTCAGAACAAGGAGGAATAGAAACCCGCAAAAATTTAAGAGAAGCAGCCCGGAAATGAAGCTCCCAAATGTAGTAAGCAAACTGGCGGCAGAGTTGACTAATTCGCCGGGTTCTCGGCAGGAAGCAATCAACGCGGCGAAGCAATGGATCCGAGGCGAGAGAGAGGGAGATTCGGGTGGGCGGGCTGTGGACGGAGCATGCGAACTCACCGCGAAGATGTAGAGGAGCGCGACGAGGAAAAGCGCCGGGTGCGCCCAGCCGGCGGACGCGGCGGCCCAGAGCGCCGCCAGCACGAGCGCGGCGTGGTGCACCACCGTGACCTCCGTGATATCCATCGCGTCGAGGTCCTGCACTGCACGGGCCGGGGGCAGTCTCCTCCGCTGTTGTCCGGTCCAGTGGCCTGCAGCGCGGCAGCCCGCACTACCGCTCCTGCTCCTGCTCTCGCTGTTCCTCAGGACGGCCGGAACCCTGTGCGAACGCCGCGCATGCCCGTGCCGGGGAGCCGAGACGGCGGAGCGAGGGAGGCCAACAGGCCACACGGGGGGACAAAAAGCGGCGGGCGGCGAGCGGAAATGCGAGCCGACCGCGGCGGGGGCGCAGTAAAATAGCCAGCCGGTGTGTGTGGGCGTGCCTCTTTCTGGCTCTCTCTCTCTCTCTCTCTCTCTCACGCGGCGACCGCGCCCCGAGCTGCGGATGCGGGAGCTGCCATCATCAGCACCCACCTGCTCCACTGCTTGGCCCGGTGGGCGGCGGCGTGGGGATTTGGAAAAAAAAAAAGATATTCTACGCGCGCTGGCGCTTCGTGGCGCGGCAGCGGGGGGAACGTGGCGGCCGGGGCGCTCGTCACATGGGAGCCGCCCGGGCGCGTGGCGCTGGGAGGGAGCACCTGGGGGCTCGGGCCTTTGGGGATGCGGGCGCGGGCGCGGGCGCGGGCGCCGGTGCCGCGCGAGTAGTCTGCTGGGTTTCTCTCCCCCCCCTTTCCGGGCGGGCGATCGGATGGGGGTTTTGTTGCGGGGATGTCTCGTCAGCAGACGCGGCGGCGGGGGTGTGGCGCTGCCACGCTGGGGGTGCCGGCCGCTCCCGGATTCCTCCCGGGCTAAGCAATTGCTGCCCCGCCCGGTCCGCGTTCGCGACGGCTGACGCCAGTGCGGACTGCGGGGGAGGGGTCGTGGGATACGGACAAAGCGGTGGTGGTCAGCGTTCCACCGCGGCGGCAAGGAATTGGGACGGACACATGGCCAAGTGGGTTTTGATTTTTTGAACCTCGTCTGGCTGGTTTTGGTCCGACGGCGAAGCCTGGTATAGTTGCATTTGGACTTTTCTTCCGTCGCCCATCAAACCTGGTGGCGTTTTTCTTTACTTAGCTATTATTTTATCAGCAGTGAACCAACGGGACGGGACCGGGGCGCTTGTTTTGACGAAGAACGGGAAATGGAATGTTCGGTGGTTCATCACCTAATTCACAGCTGGAAACGCAGATCCTTAACCATTGCGTCGATGGGATTTCACGTGATGGGTTCTAATGGAGACGTGGTTAGGAGAATACTCACAGCGGTGCCAAAAACAACTCTTAAAAATCTCACGAAGCAACTATTGGGCTCCTACTTAATGCCTTGATGGCTCCACTTACGGTCCACTCATGATGATAGATTATTGATTTCTATCAGTTCCATCTATAAAAGAAGATTATATGTACATATTCATAGTGAATGAGAATTGGGTTATTCCTTAAAATCATGTCTCTTATGTTTTCTTCCTCCTTGTGTGCTACAAGAAAATAGCTTATTTTCATCGGCCAGAAACCGTCGAAAATAGCCAAAAATCCATCAAAAATACATATATTCGTCGGTCGGCCGACGAAAATACAGACCATATTTTTGTCGGTCAGCACAGCCGATGAAAATACTAGTTAGTTTTGTCGGCTTCCATAGCCGATGAAAATACTTGATATGCTCCAGTATTTTCGTCGGCCCACTGGCCGACGAAAATACTGGACGCCTGTTTAAAAAAATACTGGGCGCCTGCTAAAAGAAATAGCTGCTTCATAATAGTGTCAAAGTGTCATCCGAGATGCTATCTTCTCAGCTTGACAGTGTCAAAGTATTGGTAATTAGAATCAAGTTCAGAAATTTCCAAAACATACACTTGAATCAGGTAATTATGTATCATCAGATACTGGGACTAGAAACTTGCTAGGCTAAACAAACATTCTCAGCTTCTTGTAAATGAGAAAATAATACATTTTATAATTTCTAGCTCTTCGCATCAATTTTCTCTTCGGAATCAATCAAACTACAAGGTAACAAACATCTCAGCAAGGCGACCTGCCTTCCTTGGATCAATGCCCAATAATGTCCCAAGCTCATCAAAGCTGCAGAAATAAGGTGGGTTGGTTAGCAATTTGGCAAAAATAGATCCTAATTAATCTCAGTACACATAGAAGAACCAATTCACCTGATATTTGTGTAAAGTTTACTGGCACTAAGGAGATTATGCTCAATCATTGCCCGGTCAAGCACAGTGGACTTATCTGGCAATAAAGCTTTCTGTAGTTTTATAAAAAACAATCTGTCAAGGGCATCATAGATAAGAACTCCTACTCAAAAAGAGGGTATAGAGGTTCGCTAACTTGATGCGGCCTCAGCTCCCCTCTGCAAACGCATCGATTTCTGGTTTCCTCAAAATCCTTTCAAGATAAACCTGGTAAGTAATTGGTGTCATCAAGCATCCTGATAAAAAGGAACAGGTTAGAACCACCACTTAAGCATGTAAAACTCTATTCATATCTTTGAGAACAGTAAAGATAAAAGCCAGCTTCTACCTTATTCCTGAGTCCAAGTCAATCCCACTGAGCATTTGCGCTACTTTTGACCACTACTGTTCAGACTCATATAGTTCTGCAAGCTTCTCTCTAATCACTACAACCTGTGGATGAATAATCAGCCAAATTAGATATAAAAATTGTTATAAAAATTATTGATGTTTTTCCACTGCAGATTTTAACATCAAACAGATCTAATGTTTACAAGTTCAAAGCCTAACTTCTTTACATGCAAACAAATTCCATTGACTTCTATCATTGATATTGTGGTAGCATAGATCAGGACGTGCCAAGTAAACATCACTTCACAGAAAGATTTCAGTGCAACTTATAGAGGATGATGAACAAAATAAGGTGTCATTGAGGTAATTTTTTTCGACATGAGGCGCGCCCCATTTCCATTACTTAAAATGGAAATACAGATAGTCCAGCCCAAGGCCAAAGAAAAGAGGGAAACGGGGGATAGCCTAACAGCACGATCTGAACATGATTCATGACATAACGACCACAGGTTGAGCACCCAGGATTCCTAGGCACACACAGCTAGCAGGGGTTCCCTACCTGGGGGTGGTCCTGTGTAGTGCTTACCATAATTGTTAAAAGACACGGTTATGAATAACAAGAAAACAGATGGATTAATGCAGCAACGAATTTGCAGAAAGTGGAAATGTGGCCACAGAAAATAAAACTAAACACCCAACTTCCCCAAACGAACACCACAATTTACTATACATCCATTATCTGTATTCCTAAAATTTTACCGTTTACTGGATCAATAAATATGAGTAGATTCACAGAGGATACCAAGTCAATAGGCCTTTCTATCTATACCTAACATCAACCAAACTATATAAAATGGCGGGGAAGGCTGGAAAACTTGAGAGCATCCCCCTGGCCCTAAAACTTGTTATATCTTTATTTTGGAAACTAAGCATACAAAAATAATGGTGGCTAGCATAATAGAGCCGCTTCAACTGTTGCGTTAACACTTCACTAACGTTATTCAAATTTCCAAATCATTATAACACATAATTATTTAGCATTCTAAAAGAGTTCGGTCAACCAATTACAGTAAGCTATCAGTTCGATGTGTTGAAGCTAAAATAGTACTTTCTGGGACTTAAAATAGCATTCGCAGGGTGAAACCAAGTTGTCCTACCTGCTCCTCGAAGGAGACCACGCGCGGTTGGATCTGCGTGAGCGTGTAGTGGGCGACCTCATTCTGCGCGTCGGACTCCAGCTTCCCAAGGTCCTGCGCAAACGTCTGCAGCAGCCGCCACGACACCACGAGCGGCACCTCATCCGACACCACTGCAATCACACCAATTCCCACAACTTAAGCCACAAGAGAGCAAAATCTCCAAAAATCAACAGCTAGGGTTAGATCATAGTGCATTACTGTGGTCGGCGCGGGGCGGTGCGGGGGCGGCGCGCCGGAGGCTCGGGGGCGGGGCGGCGGGGGCGCGGGGGCCGCGCGGGGGTTGGGGTGGGGATAAAGAAAACGTGCGTGCATCGTGATAGCTATT
This sequence comes from Panicum hallii, assembly GCF_002211085.1. NCBI lineage: Eukaryota > Viridiplantae > Streptophyta > Magnoliopsida > Poales > Poaceae > Panicum > Panicum hallii. Next base: position 15,330,198 of record NC_038042.1, on the reverse strand, counting down.
TATATTAGGGCAACTATATTTTCGTTGGTCAAATTAGGCCGACGAAATTACTATTATTTTCATCGGCCTAGGTTAAGTCGACGAAAATATTTCCTTTGTTTCGTCGACTGTGACCAGGCCAACAAAAATAAGCGTAATTTCGTCGGTTCGGGAAGGCCAACGAAATAATTTAGTTGTTTTCGTCGGCTTGCCTTAGGCCGACGAAAATAAATGCGGCCGACGAAATTGAGCTGTTTTGGTGTAGCGAAGGGAACATGATAATCTTCAATAACCTCTCACGCCTTACGTGCTGCCTAGAGGGATGGGAATCGGATCGCGGATCCGAAACAATGTATATTTCTAACACGTTATCAGCGGCTCTTCACTGAGCTAAGGTATGTTGATCTTAATCTTCGCCGAATTCTTTCCTAGACAATTCGGATGATTCAGTAGAATTAGCAGCTCTGTTCAAATGCACAGTTCATGTATCATCATTACCATGCTAGAATAGATGTGCTCCAGTTCTTGATCTCTAGTACATCAGTTTTTTGTCTAGCAAATAGATATGCATTCGCATCTTGTATATGTAATCTTTCTTGTTGCCAATCAATATGTTCTCGGATGATTACAGATCGTTAATTAGTCTGTCCTCTAGTTCAGTTTATCTAGCTTTCGTACAATGCTCATTGTTCCTGCCGTTAATATTGGTAGACGTACAGTTTTGTGCTTGTGTGTAGAGATCTGTTTTACCGTACATTTTCTCAATTATCCAAGCAATTTCTTTAATTTCCTCGATCACGTTCATGATAGATAGATTGTTCTCGCTATCTTTTTTAAGCCGTATGTATCGATCAGATTGGACTCTATAGTGCTTTTGCTCTTGCTGTCGAGCATGATTAGATACATGTAAATTACATAGTCGTGAAATTAAACTAGCTCAGAACCCAAAAATTGGTTTTGTCTTTGACATTGATTAGATTGTTCTGCCGATGGCACGTTATTTTTATCTATGATCTCATTTGTGGTGTCCGCCGCTCGGCCACTCCAGCACACAGATTGGAACCTTGTGCGTACCCTGGTGACCCTTTCATGCTGTACTGCATGTGCTGCTCGAAGTCGCACATTCATCATGCGTTTACATGTGTGTTCATGGTGCCGTCGCGTGCTTGCCGCTAGCAATTCCGACCCTGATGTGTGCCGCTGCCACCACCACCACGTCTATGCGAAACTGCTAGCAGCGAAAAATCGCAAACATCAAGTGCCATGCATCATGCATCCATTATGCATGTCACTTCCACACATGCAGTCACGCACCAAATGTTACATCTTGTCACCTGCGCAGAAGTCTTAACTTCCAACAGCAATGGCATCCTTTGTTTTACGTTTGAGGCTCTTCATCTGGACGTCTCATCTTTTTATTTAAGAGCTGTTATTATTCATCGATACTGTATTCCAGAACCAGATCGATGCTTTTTAGTACCCGTTTCTTTTATTATTTAGCTTCATTGCTTAAGTACACGCGACTATATTACATTATTTAAAACTTAATTTTCCTGCTTATTTACCTGAAGTATATTTGCATGAATTCATAGGCAATGGCCAACATCATCGGCTAGCAGTTCCAACAGCTTGCCCTGAATAGCAGGAAGTATCAGGCTTGGGTGATGGATTGTGAGTTCCACCTATCGTCGCACGATCACTCTGCGTGGTAATGGTGCTGCTGCAATCCCGGAACATGAGTTGGCAAAGGCATCAATCTTTTTGAGGCATCACATCCAAACCAACCTGAAAATGGAGTATCCTGAAGTGTGTGATCCACTCACACTATGGTTAGCACCTCATGAGCGCTTTGGCAAATAGAAGGCAGTGGTACTTCCTTAGGCTAGGCGTGATTGGGGTCAGCTTTGCTTTCTAGACTTAAGTCTGTGGAGGCATATAACACTACACTCATCGTATTGTATGCCAGCTCATTTTTGTGGGTAGAAAGTCACCGGAGCCGAGATGATTGATAAGACTTTTGAGACCTTTCACCCGTCCAACATGTCGCCGAACCGAGATGATTGATAAGACTCTTGAGACCTTCCACCCGTCCAACATGGTACTTCAGCAACAGTACCGCAGCAAAGTATAAGAAGTACTCTGAGTTGATCCAAATCTTGCTTACTGCTGAGAGTCAAAATGAACTACTGATGAAAAACTACAACATGAACCCTGTTGATTCATAGGCCATGCCTGAAGCATATGCCAGTTTCCGTAATGATAAAGGCAAGACTCCTTTTAGAAACAAGGGACAACAAAATCGTGGCAAGCAAGGATCAAAGGGGTGAATTTCAAGAAGCAGACAAATAAAGGCATGAAGCACAATTACAAAGGCAAGACTTGGAAGGCTCCCAAGGACAATGCAAATGGGACTAAGCACCCCAATAAAAGTTGTTTTTGTTGTGGATCCGAGAAGCATTGCTAGTTTGCTTTTTTTTTTTCTCTTGAAATATACTACATTCGCATACGTCCATATACATGTGCGCACACTCGTACCTATGAATCTATGTTTGCAACTCCACCCTAATGAGAATCTTTCAATATTGACAAAGTCACTACAGATGTCTCGCTATCGACGATTACACCACCCAACATCGAAAATGGGTAGGTTTCACCACAAGAAACTTTAACAGTTGAGTGTTGCAGGCCCTCCCATATGGACCGCGATCATATGGTCAGAAACACAACAACATGTACACGAGTGTTGCAGACCCTCCCATGTGGCCATGTACCCAGTTGCCTACTACTAGAACCTTCTAGAAAATGTGTTCAATACACTACGAAGAACGGTGCTGGATGACTGACTGCTCGCAATGGTGCCATAGCACACTGCTGAGGATCGAAGAACTAAACCTAAGCACTGTAAACTAGGGTAGTATTGACAGCCAGAGTTGATTTTCTCGTATATAAATTTGCGATGAACAACCATACGGGAAAGAAACGTACTCATGTTTAGGAACAAAAGTAGTACGAGACGATATGATATATTTGTAACCACAATTGGTAATGCGATTTATGTGCAATATGTTGTCATGTATCGTAGGTACCGTCACTATGAGGATCAGGCCCTGCAGTGCAGACATGTCCAACGTGAGGGACTGAGGACCTTAAGTTGGTTGCGAGGATTACTACCTAATCCCAAGGAAAGCTACGATTACTCCCCTCCAGGAAAGAAAACTAGTACTTCTCCGACTGTTGTCCGATCAACATCAATTTCATACAAATTTAATAGCAAGATCAAGATTCAAGTTTCCATCCATCACCTCAGCACACAAAGAAACGAAAGTAAGACCAATTACAAACAAACTCCAGATGACATTTCCTTCACTCTCTTGCATTGTTTTTTACTGCTCGGAAAGATCACAGGATAACTGCAGGATAACTGCAGCACACAAGCCTGACACAGCACCAGGAAGCATCATCTAGTCCTGGTCACTACTTTCACCTCGTGCGGTACTCAGGCGGTTTCCTAGGTACAAAATGCGGGTATTGTGAGAGAAGTGGTGAAATCAAGTATGTTTATCTAAAACAGTTAAGGATGGAAGTACCACCTCGCTGTTCGTTGTATAACCAGACCTCTCATTATAATTTTTTGGTTTAAGGTCTCTTAAGCTATACTTATGTGTCTTGTCATTGTCCAGATGCGTACTCGGAGTATTCGGAGGTGACTTCTCAAGTGGTAGAGGTGCCTTGTCATTGTCCAGAGCTTACTCGGAGTACTCGGAGGTGACTTCTCATGTAGCAGATGTGCCTTGTCATTATCCAGAGGCTTACTCGTAGTATTCGGAGGTGACTTCTCAGGTGGCAGATGTGCCTTGCCATTATCCAGAGACTTACTCGGAGTATTTGAAGGTGATTTCTCAGGTGGCAGAGATGACTTCTCACGAAAAGTCCAAGGAATGGTAAACTCTGGTAGCTCAAAACTGGGCCTAGAAGGGGCACTCTTATTATGTGGGTGAAATGGGAGATGGTACAACCATTGTTTCCGAAATTCAACTATCACCTCCTGCAATTTTAAGACATAATTAAGTAATCCAATAGCCGTTTCAATAATGTTACTAACAAGACATAGCACTAACCTCTGTAATGTTATCAATGCCACTTGTCTTGTAGCCCAATATGTAAGAAAGTACATGAAATCCATAGTCAATACTGCAACAATTATTCAACAAAGCAGAAATATTTGTTTCCGGAAGCAGCAAACAACAAAGAATAAATAAAGCTGGAGAATTCAAATTGTACTTACATGTTCTGTTGGTGCCTGACTTTTACGTCTAATATTTTGAATTCACATAATCCTAGTTTTTCTAGAATAGTGTTTTTCAAAAATGGTACTAATCTTTCAATCTACAAGAACACAGTAAGATAACTAAAAAATAAAATTGCATGCGTTCTATTAAGAAGCTTTTCAAGGTGAAATTTAATGTTACCACATCATTGATCATCAATAATACACTAAGCAAGAATCAAATTTATGAATCACACAATCATCAACGTCTACCACCGCTAAGTTCCAACGATTAGCATGCCAGACTGGGACAAATATCTGGAAAAAGGAAAAAATTAACTACAAACAAACAAAAGAAAAGGCTGAAAGTTAAATATTAGAAAATATTTCTAGAATAAAGAAAATGCGTACCAATCTTGTGATCTCCAGGTTGTCCTTCGCAAGTTGCCGTTTAGTTTTGGCATTGCTTGATTCAAAGTTGTCAGATTTTAGTTCATCCTTAAATAAACAATATAATGAAATAAACAGAATAGATAGTGAAAATGAAAGAAAATAACAATGTCAAAGTGCACTAATTGTTGCTTACCATAGTGAGTGGATTAAGGATGATCTTATCATTATACACAAAATGCAACAAATTGCCTATCATATGAAGAAAAACGGTAGAGACCTTTCCTCCTGCTGGTTCTAAGACTCGTACAATTTCTCTTTCATTTAGTACTATATCTGGGCCTTCAATATCAACATTGCCACAAAGAACTTCATCCATCAATTTAGACCTCTGTATAATATGTTGATCATACAATTTATCGAGTGCAGGTGTCAATTTCAGGTTGTCCACTACGACTTTGCCATCAAGAACTTCATCATTCAGTGCATGTGTCAATGTCAGGTCCTGATCGTTCAAAGTTCTGTGCATGCCTTTCAAGGCCATATTCCATGACCTATCATGAAGTTCCTTTCCCATCTTTATGACTTTTTGAGCATTTAATTTATCCACTTGAAGCTTGTTGATCACAAACTGAACCTCATCATATTTGCCCCTTTTGGTTGCCTTAGTAACCAATTTTAGAAAAGTGTTATTCTTTTCGTGAACCTCAATGTTAATAGCATGCTGACCCTTGCCTCGTCGAGTGTTATATCGTCTCTCTGTTTTGGAAGCATCATTATTGTTACAGCTAGAGTCCCTCATCTTCGCTATTGTGAGTGGCTACCTATTTCTTTGATGCCATTACTTTTCTTGTTGTCTGATATGGAAAATTAAAAACAGAATAGTTTGTGTTTCAGTATTTTGTCTAATGAGGGACCGCAAATTATTTTGCTTTTAGGAAACTTGGATCAACATGCTATTTACTATATTCCTCCTTGTGTCCTCATGCAGTTTTTTAATCAATTCTGATCTCTTGATAGCATCTAAGTTAACCGGTTCCTGCAATGGTAAGGGTAGAAGATCCATGGGTGTACGTGGTTTAGATCCACAAACAATTTTGAATGGACAAAAGCTAGTTGTTGAATGTACTGCCCTGTTATAAGCAAACTCGACATGTGGAATTGTTCCCACATCTTCATATTCTTTTTCAGCACAGCTCTCAGCATTGTTGATAGGGTACGATTAACAACCTCTGCTTGGCCATCGGTTTGCGGATGACAAGTGGTAGAAAATAATAATTTGGTGCCAAGTTTACCCCACAATATCTTCCAAAAGTAGCTGAGAAATTTAGCATCCCTATATGAAACAATAGTCTTTGATACTCCATGTAAACGAACGATCTTCCTGAAAAACAAGTTAGCAATGTGTGAAGCATCATCGGTCTTATGACATGGAGTAAAATATGCCATTTTAGAGAAGCGATCAACAACAACAAAAATAGAATCACTCCCCCTTTGAGACCAAGGTAACCCTAAAATAAAATCCATGGATATATCTTCCCAAGGTACATTTGGAATTGGTAATGGAATGTATAAACCATGGGGATTAAGGCGAGACTTAGCTTTCAAGCCAGTTATGCACCGCTCAACGTGTCGCTGGACATCACATCTCATATGTGGCCAAAAGAAATGGTCAGCAAGCATGTCCAATGTCTTTTTCACACCAAAATGACCAGCTAAGCCACCAGCATGTGCCTCTTGCAAAATAACATGTCGAACAGAACAAGCTGGGATGCATAGTTTGTTAATCCGAAATAAGAATCCATCATGCACATAGAACATTTCCCAACCTTTTCTAGCTATGCACTGAGAGAAAGCTTCTTTAAAATCTAAATCATTAGAATAAAGTGTTTTAATTGAATCCAAACCAAGAACCTTTGCATGAAGCTGATTAACCAATGCACATCTTCTTGACAAAGCATCTGCAACAATGTTATCTTTATCTTTCTTATGCTTGACAACATATGGGAATGTTTCAATGAACTCAATCCATTTTGCATGCCTGTGGTTCAGATTACCTTGACTTTTGAGATATTTCAAAGCTTCATGATCAGAGTGTATGACAAATTCATTAGGGAATAAGTAATGCTTCTAGGTTTCTAGAACTCGAACTAAGGCATAAAGCTCTTTATTATAAACAGAGTAGTTCAGATGTGGACCATTTAATTTTTCAGAAAAGTAAGCAACAGGTTTACCTTCTTGTATTAGCACACCAGCAATGCCAATACCACTTGCATCACAGTTAATTTCAAAGGGTTTACCAAAGTCTGGTAGTTGTAACAGTGGTGCTTCACAAAGTTTTATTTTTAGCTGTTGGAAGGCTTGGTCCTGTTCATCTCCCCACTTGAATGGAACATCCTTCTTTGTCAAATTATTTAATGGTGCAGCAATTATACTAAAATCTTTGACAAATCGCCGGTAGAAACCTGCAAGCCCATGGAAACTACGAACTTGGCTCACATTTTTGGGTGTAGGCCAGTCTTTTATCGCTTTGATCTTCTCTTCATCAACCCGGATGCCCTTTGCAGTCACAACAAAACCAAGAAAAACAACACGATCTGCGCAAAAAGTGCACTTAGCAATGTTGCCATATAAATTTTCAGCTCTCAAAACAGCAAATACTTGGCGGATATGATCAATATGTTCATCAAAAGATTTACTATAGATCAGAATATTATCAAAATATACCACCACAATGCTCTCAAAACATGATTCATTAAAATGCAAAAAAGTTGAAGGAGCATTAGTCAATCCAAAGGGCACCACAAGCCATTCATATAAACCAAATTTTGTCTTAAATGCTGTCTTCCATTCGTCTCCAATTTTCATCCGAATTTGGTGGTAACCGCTGTGTAAATCAATTTTGGAGAAAATAACCGCGCCACACAATTCATCTAACATATCATCAAGCCTAGGAATAGGATGATAATATCTGACAGTTATAGCATTGATAGCACGACAGTCAACACACATTCGCCAAGAACTATCTTTCTTAGGGACCAAGAGGACTGGAACAGCACATGGAGCAGGAGATTCCTGAACGTACCCTTTATCCAAAAGCTCTTTTACCTATCGCTGAATTTCTTTTGTTTCATCAGGATTAGTGCAATATGCTGGACGATTTGGAAGAGAAGCACCGGGGACCAAATAAATTTGGTGTTCAATGCCACGTATGGCAGGAAGGCCAGCCAGCACCTGATAGGGAAACACATCCTCGAAGTCCTGCAATAAATCAAGAACAACACTAGGCAATGTCGAGGGTAAACTGTTAGTTGAAACCAAAATGTCTTTGTGCAGGAGCACAAAGAATGGGGCTTTGGTGTTTCTCACTTCTCGCAAATCGCTCTTGCTCACTAATAAACACTCATTATGTTGTGGCAATCTTTTGTGTGCAGTGGCCTGTATGGAGTGGGATGGTTTAGGATTCTCTCCCTTACTAATTTTTTGTGTCTCACCCATTTTCCTCTTCTCACTCTCCTCTCTTTTCATACGAGCAACATCAGAAGTATGTATATCTTCAGGAGTTAATGGTACCGGAACCACCTTCTTCTCTTTGTGAACAAATGAGTACTTATTGGAGCGGCCAAAGTGCATAGAATCAACATCAAACTGCCATGGACGACCCAAAAGTAAGTGGCATGCTTTCATTGGAACAATATCACAATCCACCTCATCATGATAGTCAGCAATAGAGAATGATAATCTAACCATGGAGGAAACCTTCACCGTCCCTAAATTATTTAACCATTGTATATGGTAAGGGTGTGGGTGATGACGTGTTTGCAGCCCAAGCTTCTCAACAAGCATGGCACTAACAACAATATTGTTACAGCTTCCACCATCAATTTATGAACCGACAAACTTGTCCTTTGATTTTGCAACGTGATTGAAACAAGTTATGACGCTGCCCTTGTTCAGCTGCAACCAATTGAGTGGAAAGAACATGACGTACCACCAAAGAATGATCTGACGTACTCAAAATAGATGGCAAACATTCTTTGTGCAGCAAGTTACAAATGGGCTGCGAGGTGCATGAAAGAGCATATTCCATTTGAAATAATGGTAGTTCATTACCAGATTCCGGAGCACAAATAATTTCATCTAGTACTTGAGATGTTGTTGGATCTAAAGTAGCAGCCGTCAAGCTACTATAAATGTGACATGGAGCAGCCAATAAGGTGGTAGAAGCACTCTTGGAGGAATCATGAGTGTCCCAATCATTCAAATCAACAAACAGCTCATCAAAATCACCACAAGTAATTTTCGCTGTAGAGCTAGGAACAATAGTGGGCATCATGTGCTTCTCACCATCATGATGAAATGACTGTAGTGCTAAACAATTAAGGTCTAATCCGCACTTGCCATCCTCCGCCTCGTATTCCCAAGTTTCTATGCGTCCAACTTGTAAATCTGTGTCATCATTGCCATCCTCCTCCTCACTTTGTGAATCATAAGAACCATCCGCAAGGGTAAGAATAACACGTCGATTGGGGCATTCAGCTTGCTTGTGCCCATGGCCACCACACTCAAAACACTCAATTGTACTTTTTCTTCTTGGCGGGAGCAGTAGAGGAGCTGGAATGAATTGAGCCTACTGTTCTTTGTTTTACCTCAGTTTCTTTTGTTGTTCTAGAATCTGCACGAGGTATAAATGGTGCTCGTGGCGAAGGTGTTTGGGAACCTGACCGTTGCTGTTGTTGGTTGCGCCACGGAGAATTACTGTTAGGAGCAGATAATAAGATACGATTTTTATTATAAGATTCAGCCAACTGTTGTTCCGCCCTTTTTGCAAAGTGCACCAATTCCATGAGATTGGTGTAACTAGTTATATCCACCTTGTTAGGAATTGGTTTATTTAGTCCAACCAAGAAACGAGCCATCGCGGATTTCTCATCCTCATTGATCCCTGTACGAAGTAAGCACATTTCCAGTTCTTGAAAATACTCATCAACGCTGCGATTGCCTTGCACAAGACGTTTCAGACGCAAATGTAAGTCACGAGAATAATATGCATGAACGAAATGACGTCTCATTTCTCTCTTCATGTTTTCCCAAGTGATACGATCATGTCCCACATGGTGGTATTCTGCACGTACTTGAGTCCACCATGAGCTAGCATAACCTTTGAACTCAATTGCTGCCAACTTTACCTTCTTATCAGTAGGGTAGTCATATAAATCAAATATCTGATCCACCTTGGTCTCCCACTCGTAGTAAGCATCAGCATTTTCCTTGCCACTAAATGCAGGTATGGAAACTTTAACTCTACCCAAACCATCATCATCACGGCGATGGTCAGGATCAGGACGACAAGTCTATCTAATGTCTTTTTCAGGAGCCAGAGGAAATGCATCTCAGGTCCCGACTCATTTTGTCTTCACTGGAAGCTGCTGATCCCCTTTTTGGAGTAGAGGTCAGAGGCTAGTGCGGGGTTGTACACGACCTCAGTTGAGCATTCACGGTGGCCTTCATTACTAGCAAATTGGTGATGACCAAAAGCACCAAAATGACCAAAGGTTGCACCACCACGATCATAGTAACCACCACGGTGACCATCTTGGTGGTCATGCCAGTAACCAAAATCAGCATCGCCATCAAAGCCTGCAATCCCTGCAATAGGAACACGCCTTGCACGGCCAAGAAATTGTGGCCTCTTATGAGCTGCACCAAAATTGCCAAAACCAACACCATGACCTCGACCAGCACCACGTCCTCTGCCACCATCTCCAACAGCAGCATGACGTGCCGCCTCGGCTTGAAGACGCGCAGCCTCAGCCGCCAAGGCAGCAGGATCATCATCCTCAACACGTGGTTCATCATCTTGTTGCTACTCCATGTTAGGTGCATGTTGTAGATTACTCTGAAGCAATTCTAGCTGCTGCATCAATTGGGTTATTTGTGCTTGCATCTCCTGGAAATCCGCAACCGAAATAGCATCACCAGAGTTCGAATGAGAACCATCAGGCTTCTTCCTCCTGCAGCAGGTAGAACTTTTCTTCCCTTAGCCACCCCAGCGCTGCCCAGCCACGGCTTCCTCCGACTGAGCTACGGAAGGCACCAGGGCTTGTTCTGCTTCATCGTTGCAGCCTCTAATCCTACCTCCACCAACTCCAGCAGTGATGGCAGTCCCTAGCTCCCACTGCCATGAGTCCATGCACGGTGCCAACAACCTATTTGGCCAATTGCCACAAAGGTACCATGTATACTGCACTTTTATTATGGTTGTGTTCTACCACAAAGGTACGATGTATGCTGCACTTTTGTTATGGTTGTGTTCTAGCATGTTTTAGAGCAAAGTTTGTAATATAAGTTTCAATCGTGTCAATAAATTTAGAATATTCAGCGAATCTATGTTCTGAATCAGATATTCAGATAACTGAATGTGTTATTTAGATATCTCTACTAGTTTATTAAATCATTTTCTCCTATTAGGCATAGGATCAGAGCCCATAATTATCTGAATCCGATAGCTGAACTAGTTATCCATAAGCGCATGATCAAAGTTCAAAGAAATAAGCATGTGTCATTTGTATGCTTACCAACATGTTATTACATCGATGCTGCTGTATGCTATTAGAGAACAACTTGTTAGTTGCCCTTCATTATTTCTGCAGTTCGTAATGCATGTGAAACAAAAATAACATAGCCTTTGTTAGGACTATGCTGCTTCAGGAGACGAAAACGACGGACACACTAGTGCTCCTGCTCCAGAAGCTCAAGCTGTGAGGACTAAGGAGCTCAAGGACCGCTTTGTCGCTACCGCCAACAACTTCTGGTGAAGCTGATGAAGAAACCATCAAGACCAGGTGAGGACTAAGATTTTTTTAGTGGTTAATTCTTGTTGAGACATGATTTATCATAGATGCAATTAGAATTAGTATACGAGGTGCAATCAGACATTGTTGAATGCCTTGTTCTTCAACTGCGGCTAGTGTAGCTAGTGTTAGTGTTATGCAACCAGTTCAAATGGGCCATGATTTCTGCAACAAAATCGAACATCGAAGTACTTAGAGCCATGATTTTGTAGTTAGCTCTTAGTACTAATAACCGCCACACCATGAGCTATAGTAGTATTAGTATTTCTACCTTAATGTCTATGTGCATCTGAAAGAAACATGTGGTCATTTGGTTGCACAGCTTTAGCTCTCCGTTTTCACAGACTCATGCCATCCAAGTTCGATATGTGAGAATACTCACTTACTGATGCTCGATCTTGCATTTTTTTTGTCTCCTATGCTAGAAACACCACAATGTCTCTCTAATAGGTACTGATATGGCTTAGTCTTCTCTAGCTTCTGGGAAAACACTACACCACGGTTGGCTTATGGTAACTTGCGATCAGTTGCTAAAAGCGCTTGCAACAACTTGCGATCAGTTGCTATAGGGTTTTAGCAACCGACGCGGTCCGTCGCTGTAAGTGGGGTTGCTAAAGGCTTTAGCAACCGTCCACTTCTTTAGCAACCGACCCTCCATAGCTGTTGTATACCTTTATCAACCGAATATACAACCCATTTAGCAACCAACAGTAAGTTATGGAGACTGATATAATCTGAATAAGTAATGTTAATTCAGAGCTATTTATGCTGTAAACCAATTACAGTAAACAAGCAGTCACATAGTCATAAGTAAACAGGCAGTCCTTCACATGATGACTGAGTAAACAAGCAAGAAATCATCACAAATGACTTATATCAAGTTAATTGACTTCATTAAGCAGTCCTTCACATGGTCATAAGTTACCATCATCTTTCCAAATGATCCAACTAATGAGGCCTAACTAGCTAGTTTTGTCACAAAAGCAACCATACTTGCAATTAGTTTACAGCATAATGTTTGCATGTTTACAAAATCTGTCACAAAAGACTTCCATGCCATGTACTTGAAATAGTCCTGCACAAGCTTCTGGCACCCAGAATTCTTCAGCCTACACTAAGATCCTAACAGTCCTGCAATTATCAATTCTTCAGCTTATCTCTTCCTGGACACTAAGAGGAAAAAATTAGTCAGTTATCAAGTGAAAGCAACGATGACAAAAAAAAGTGCTACTTGCAACTAACAATAGGTTGAGTTGGCTGTCTTAATGCTTTAATCACCCAGCAGGTTGAACATTGTTATTTTTTTAATTTCTGTCATATGCGCTACTTGCAACTAACAACAGCTATCCTAAGAACAAACAAAAGTAGTTCCAATAACAAGTAGGTTGCTGGCTGTTGCATATATAGTTCTGTCTCTATCCTAAGAACAAACAAAAGTAGTTCTGTCATGGTAAAATAGCAACTTATGAGAAGGCTGGTGCATTTGTCAACCACAATATATACCTGAACCAGCTGGTGCCTTGTTTGTAAACTTCAGCTGTTAACATTAGGAACAATTATTTAATAATGGTCACATATATGAATCAAAACATAAACAAGCTGAAGCATATCTCATTACCTTCTTGTATGGCCATGCAAGCCTTCTCATCCTAGTATCAGCCATAGTTTGCATGTTGCCATATGGACGAGGAAGAACTTCATCTCGCTTGAGCACACAAGTCACAATAACTTCACAATATTGCCTTCCAATTGGCTCACCTCCAACTATTGTGTCCGGTTTAGTGGAAACAATTGTTCCTTTAGCTACGGGCACATTGGCTCTCAACAAGGCATATAATATGACATCTTTTCCAATCTAAACATATGATTAATAACAACTGAATTCAGTGTCTTATAGGATTATGCCCCCTATGGAGTACAGAAATTGTAAAAAAGGATGAGAAACTTACAAGAGCATCATGTGGAGACCGAGGAGCATCTGTCTTTGGTGTTGCTGCCTTTGAACTTTGCAGCTGATCATCGTCATCTCCAGAAGCATAATCTTTGTCATTAGGGTCATCCTCACCATTCCTTGCACTAAAGAACTGTAGTGTACCCTTAATCAGTGCAAACAAGCAAAAACCATAGCAAAAAATCAGATCCAGTCCTCACTTTTAAGCCATGGAATAGTACCTGATTTGGTTGTGTAGTAGAACCATGGTGTGACGCGGGCTCTTCACTTGCGCGGTCCTTTTGTGCTCTTTGCTCAATTTCAGCCTCCAACTCAAGTATACGCTGTTGTAGAGCAGCCTTCTCATTTTCAGCCTTGTTACGAGCAAAAATCTCCATTTGAAGTCTAGTTGGCTTATAGGACTTCAATCCTGGAGTGCCAATATCTTGAGGAGTTGGACCCAAACCCAAACATCGGACAGATCCTTTTGGCTCTTTCTCTCCACAAATGACAGCAAATGCATCACCTTCTTGAATTGTTCGATCTTTTATTTCTGGATAGACTTGAAGAATGTCTTTAATTTGATTCTATTAGATATTAGATGGGTTCATATGTCAAAGATATATTTTGCTAACAAGATATGAGATGAGTTCATATGACACTAAAGAGGCTTACAATCACTTGTTCTGCGGACTGTGAAGGAACTCCATCCTTCCTCGTATGGGTCTTGACAAAGATATCATCTCTTCGTGGAGGACGACCAAGTTCCATAGCCTATATCAATTCTTGTAAGTAACAATAATGTATACAATTTGAACAGATCTAACTACTAGTTCATGTGCTGAACATTACCAGATCTAACTACAATTTGAACAATATATATCAAGCAGATCGAACATTACCAGATCATGTGCTGAACATGCAAAGCTCACACTACCAGTTGTATGGTGTAACTGCACATGTTTCCAATTTTGTTTGGCTGTTCCAGATCGATCCTAACACAAAATTAACAAATTTATATACACTGCATAGAGGTTCTAAGCTTGGTATTGCAAAATACACGTCATATTACATGTTTCTTACCTGAAACTCAGAAGACAACCAATACTTGTAGATACTTTGCCAGTCATCATCATTGATTCTTTCATCAGGACATTCTGGAATTTCCTCTAATGTCAAATCAGGATTAAAGTACTGGTCCTTTAAATCTGTCTTGAATTGTTTCCACTTCATATGTGCAGAACGCAAAAACCAGTGTATGGCAGCATCATCAACATCAAAATACTGCTTTAATTTAGTCCACAGCTCTAACTTCTTTTGAATATCAATAAGCCTCCAATCCCTATGAGCAATCGACATCTTCTTCCTAACGTGGCAGCCAATAGCACTAGAGAGTTGCCTACCAGTTTTACCAACAGGTTGACCATGTTCATTGAGATGTACCTTGATCTTAGACATTTGAGGTGTCCGTGAGAAGATCTCATCCATCTTAGTTATGCCCCTTGCAGCCCTCTTTTTTGTACCACTAGTTATGTCATCAGTCTGAGCATCTTCAACTGGACATAGCAGCAAAGGGAAAGCAAAGGGAAAAAGAATATTAACATTACTATTGTTAAAGCAAAAGGAAAAACAATACTACTGTTAAATAAAATCAGTACCATTGTCAGTAAGAAAGTCTCCATCTAGCAGCAAATCATCAAGTACATCCTCTTCATGCTGAGGTTTGTTTCTTTGTGGCCTTGGACGTAAGTTTGGTTTACTTGGCTGAAATTCTGGTTTACTTGTTGCAGTACGTTTTTTCTACAAGCAAATGCGATGCATGTGAAACAGTAATCTGTCACAGATTCTACAAGTAAATGTCATGGGAAACAAACCTTTAAAGTTTCCGTAGCCAAACCTTGCTGCCCCATATCTTTGACAATTTCAGCGATGTTCAAATCTGTGAATCTCCTTTTGATCCTCTTAATATTTTCAAGCCTTTCCTGCTCATATTCATTGGATGACCTAGCTTTATTGTTGCCTCTTGCGTTTGGCATTTAGTTTCCTGAAAAAATGACAAACAGATCAGATATATGTACTCAAATGACAATACAAACATAAGGATATGCACACATTAGCTTACAAAATGAACCAAGAAGTCAAGGGAAAAAAAGACAAATAACATAACTTACTTTCTAGATTTCTGTCCATGTTTTACTCCACTGACAATTATACCATCTATATCTGTTCTAGCACATGGGACACGTCCAGCAACCACACTTTTAGGCATACTAGGGTTCAAATCAGGGATTGTAATATTAACACCAATATCAGCGTCAAGCAATTCATCCTGTGTATCATCACTTACATACAAATCTCGATGCTTTGGCTGAACTACAGCAACCCAATCAGTATCAACTGGATCGGGAACGTAGAAGACTTGAGATGCCTGTGATGCTAATATGAAAGGCTCATCTGACATCTTATCACCGGTGTTGAACAAGTGCTTGAAGTTAACAGTGGTGATCCCGAACTGATCTGTTTTCACCCATTTGTTGTGTCCTCGGTTATCAACCCAATCACACTTGAAAAGCACAACATTTCCTTTATGGTAATAGTTCAATTCAATGATTTGTTTTATGATACCGTAATAGATGTGTTTCCCTACTACTTGATTATCATTTCCTCTTTCAAAGTGTGTTGTCTCCGCAACTAGAGCTACCCCACTACTTTGGACAGATCTATTCTCATCATAGGAATGTGTATGGAAGTTGAGACCATTGATTGTGTAGCTGTTATATTGATTTGCAATCATCATTGGTCCTTTCGCTAAAATTTTGATCTCTTCAGATACGTCCTCACACATTCCCTCGACCTGTAATTAGTAGCACTACTGTTAAGTATTCACTGATTTCACTTGAGATGCTTAATTTAGAACTCAATTTACTACTTACATGCAACCTGAACCACTCATGAAAGGATCTATGATGCATGCGGTTGATCTCACGCTGATTTCGAAAACCAATTGAGGAGAGGTACAGAGCATGCTCGCTGAAAAGACCAACAAAAAAATTAAACAAAGATGAAAAATAATCTAGGCAATATCAATTGAGTTGTACTGCTTACTTTAGGTATGGCTCTATATTAGCATAGTTGAAAAGGACATATCTATGTGCTTGAAGCCATGTCTTGTGATCTAAATTCAGAATACAATTTCCTGCCAATGCTCGACCAATATTGTGAAAGAAAGGTGTTGTAACAGAAATTTCTATTTGCAAGCTCTCATTATTTCTAACTCTATGCTTAAAGTGAGTTTCATCTTGTAAATACCGAGAACAATGTGTTAGGGCATCGTCAAACATAGAACCCTCCATAATTGATCCCTCCGGGTGACTTTTGGTACGAACATAGCCCTTACATTTCTTAAGAAACCTATACATGTACAAAACAGCACTCATCAATTATTGATAAGGTTAATGAATGAATTAATGAATGGGTATGCAAAATTACCCTTTGTGTGAGCCGAGGTTTGATAAGGTTAATGTCAACCGCCTTCCAATGAGAAACGCTTTGCTCCAGCTGAAATCGGTACCTGCAAAGACAAGACGTAGCAGTACCAATCAGTAGCTGCAAGATTTGTACACTGTGTTTACAAAATAATAATTCCCTACTGCGGGAGAGAGGGAGCAGAGCGGCCAGCGGGAGGGAGCAGCGCGAATGTCTTCAGTAATGCGGGCAAGCAATAAGTCCAGAGCAGATCGAACCTGGGAGGGAGAGAGCAGAGCGACCAGCGGGAGGGAGCAGTGCGGCAGGGCGGAGGTGGGCGCGCGGGCCGTGGTGGGCGCGCGGGCGGCGGGTGTCGGCGGGCGCGCAGGCGCGCGGGCGGCGCGCGGGCGAGGGGGTGGGGGCGCGCGGGTGGTGGCGGGCCCGCAGGCGGCGCGGGCGGCGGGCGGCGGCCGGCGGCGGACGTGCGGACGCCGGCCGGCGGCGGGGGCGCAGCTGTGCAGGCAGGAGCGTGAGGCACTTAGGGTTGGGGAGGGGTTGGGGGGGGGGCCAGCCGTTTGTTGGGCCACTTGTTCGATTTGGGCTGCAAATTCAACTAAAATTTTCGCACGTAGTTTGGGCGCGCAGGAGTCTGTCCGCCTAAACCTTTAGCTACCGACTGTCGGTCTCGATATAACATATTTACCAACCGATCGTCTGTTGATATAATCGTATAGTTTTAGCAACTGATCAACTATTACTAAAACGGCTTTTAGCTACCAACTTTCCGTCCTAACCTTTTAACAACCAACAGCTAGTAGTTAGTATCAGTTGCTAAATGTCATCCGTGGTGTAGTGAAAGGAAGTAATATTCATCTCACTACTCATTGTTGATGTACTCACCGCCCTCACTTTGTCACTCGTTTATGAAGTGACTGCATTTAAAACAGATTCTAGAATCGAGTGATGCTAACTACAAAATGTTTACAACAGTTTTCACGACCAAGATGGAATTTGAGTGGAGTGCAAGTTCGATGGGATGATCAACACCAAAACAACCTTTGCTGCAGTGATGCATAGCTCGTTACATTTTGATGTATTCGAACTAGCAAGTGTGTGTCGGATAGCTTATGCGTTTCAGTTGTGTGTGTTATCAACTAAGTTTGTTATTAGATGGTTTCATTAACGATTTCTACGAACAAAGAATATTTTAGATTAATGGATGTCTAAATGCTTCACTCATCATATATTGGAGAGTGTGTGATTATTGTTTGAAGCTACCAAACAAAGAGTTGCAATATGGACTATCTGCATAATCATTTGGTGCTGCAATATATGATGTAGCAACAAACAAATGGTGTGGCAAAAACCTCGTACCAATGAAACTGTAGGCATGGCAATAGAGGGTCCAAGTATAGCAACCAAGTGTTGATCGTGGCAATAGAGACTTCCACCTATAGCAACCAAATATTTATCGTGGCAATAGAGAGACCGCCTCTCGCAACAAAACATTTATCGTGACAACAGATGGTTCCACCTATAGCAACCATAATGTTCAGTGTGGCAATAAAGAAGCCACCTCTAGCAACGAAACATTTGTCGTGGCAATAGAGAGTTCCACCTATAGCAACCACAAAGATATTGTGGCAATAAAGGGTCCATCTATTGCAATGCTATTGATGCATGGCAATAGTATCTATTGCAACAACCATTGTCGTTGCTAGTGCACCTATTGCCACTCTTTTGATATGTGGCAATATGTATCTCTGGCAACGCCGAGTGTGTTGCAATAGTTACTATTGCAACACCCATGATGGTTGCTTATGCTCTGGCTTGCAACACTCTATGGTATTACAACAACACTCCATTGTGTTGCAGTAGGGAAAAACCTATTGCAACACTTAAATAAACCGTTGCGCTTGCTACGGCATTAGTGGCAACACCTCCCAACCAAATTTTTGTGTTGCAATTTTGTGTATTGCAACTATTTTTGGCATATTGCAACACTTTTACGTCATTGCATCAGGGGTGAAACCTTGTTGTGTCACTCTCTTCCTATTTTCTAAGCACTACGGAGGTAGGGCTTCACCTCGGAGTGGAGCTCTTCTCTTCTCTTATTGTGTGTTGAATGTGGGGCTCTCCTCCTCCTTATATAGCATGGATAGGGCGGTTCTTGTTAGAAACATGCCCTAGAGGTAATCATAGAGATGATCATATTTTGTTGTATCCATGATGTATTATGTGTTCATTGAATATCCATGAAAGACAACTTGTATTGATTGGCAATTACGTAAATTGTTTGTGAGACTCTTTACTTGTATGGTTATTCTAAAGTTATTCCTAGTCGGAGTTCATGTATGGACACACATGAATATTAGACTAGCACATGTATTAGTTGATGACTGTGTTTCACAAGTCATAAATATGGAGATGTCAAACTAATAATGTGGGCGTATGTACTCAAGATGTGAACCAACCTACTTAGGAGCCATCAAACACTACTCCGTAACTGGGTAGTCATAAAGGTGGTTCTCGGGTTTGTCAAGAAGCATGCTGTGAGACATTGTCAATCAAGATGGGAATTTGCCCCTCTCTGCTTGAGAGAGATATCTCTAGGCCCCTCAAGTGATCGGATCAAGAAATGCATGGCCGTACTAGGGTTAAGTGTTAACCAAGGATTCCGGATCACGGCATCGAGAAAGAGAGGTCAGCTTGGAGCTAGACCAAATATCGTGAGGCAAAGGGAATAGCATGTATATGAGATTGTGGCAGCTCATCTGATATGATCTTTGCGCGCGCACAGGAGTTGATATGTCTTGCTAGAGGCCGCTGTCAACTATTGGTCGAGTAGGAGTACTCGGGCCATGTCTGTTCGCATGTGAGCCCATAGGGTCACACATTTAAGGGGCTGGAAGCCTAATAAGGATATGATCTGAATTAGACTGGGCTTAGGTGCACTAATGGGCCGAGAAAGCCCATTAGTGGGCGCCTATAAAAGAAGAGGTGGGGGCGCATGGAGGGGCTAACCCTAATTCCACGCCTGCTGGCAGCTGCCTGTTCCCATGCCTGCGCCCGCGGTTGCCCTCGCGGACAGTCACACCCGGCTTTAAGGATAAAACTGAATGTATAACTATATGTATGCTAGGATCAAGTTCCATACATATAGTGACTTCATCAGTGAATAATCAGTAAAAAAATCATGAAAAGAGTAATAAATGATTAAAAGATTATCAAAGTTATACAGCTTATCCTAGGAAAGAAGGCTTCAAACTTCACAGGCAATCGACCGGGGATTGCGTAGGCCTAGAACTCGGCATCATCTTCAAAAGACTTCACATCAACTTTCTCTTCTGAGCAGCAATTATAACAAGCAAGAGTACACTTATGGTTACTACTCAGCAAGTATTGGGAATTATATAACATGAAGGCCAAAAGTAAGGAAAGGCTGACTGGCTTACTGCGATAAGCAATTTTGGTTGGTCAAATTTTATTAGCATCTAAGTACTAAGGTATAAGTTCATACCAACCCACATTAAAAGAAACATAAGAGATATAGCAGAAGCATAATGATAACCATAAACATGGTCCACGATTTAATTCAACTTCAAGTTCAATTATCATGTGAGGGTCCAAGCCACTCTTAACCATGAGCATGGCTGATATATCAGTTTTTACTCTACAGAGGTTGTATACTTTACCCATAATTCGTGTCTCCCATGTCGCCTGAGGTCGCGAGCCTCTTAAACATTTCCAAGGTGAGTGGCTAGGGATTCACTGTGAGGCCTTTACAAAGATTCCCTAACCTATGACAATCCGCTAAGGTTTCAAGCTGAAGTGATCATAATCCTCCCTAATGAGGAAGATTGCCTTAACCAGGATCATATCTAAGCCTCAAGAGGACCGGGCTATACCCCATCAACACACTCCCCTCTTGCCCTTTCTGTAAGATCATCACAAGCTAGAGTTCCTAATTAATTAGCCAAGACTAGAGCCATATAGTATTGTGGTGGGTGGTTCTCCATATTCCGATTAAACAGATGATCTTGTGATTAACAACACAAATTATCCAAGAACATGAAGTAAAATAGGTGTAGCATCATCATTGTCATCATCATGGTTATTGACATTCCCAAACCGGAATTAGTTATAGAAACTAAGCAGTAGCTACCCAACAGAAAGGTAAAACCCAGGTTAGCAAGGAATGATCATAAAGGCTAGGTATATCCTTAATTAGGATCCATCAAAATTAGGACACATGCATGCATAAAGAAAAGTTGTATTTATTATGATTATTAGGACAAAAGAATGATCAAGGAAATACTTGCCCTTTTTTTTAGAGAATAGCTTCTTAGAGTCTTCAACTCTTATTCTTGAATATCTTAATCTTCAAAAATCTTGGATTGCGCTCCTTCTAGCGTCATACAAGCATCGGCCCCAAGCAAAACAACAAACAAACAAGTACACCAATCAAAAGGAAAGCATTAAAAGAGCATACTAAAGAATAGGGCTTGTTGCTACGGTCATGAGAGCGCAAGAAAGCGGAAAACGGAGCTATGGTTGAAAAGAAACAACTATCGGAAGATTTGTGTTATAAAAGAAACAAAACAACTATGAGCTTCATTTATTTTGATTACAAAATGCATGTAAAAGATATTGAAAGAAAATATCCTTCATTATAATTAACTCATACTATATTTGCATTTATAAAGACGGAGTAGAACTTAGTCTAATTTTATTTATAATTATCTATGTTCAAATTACTCTAATTAAACAATTAATTAGCAAAGAAGACTTGTGAGAATATCTAAGCATATAACTTTATGATTCGAGTTAAAATAAAAAATTATGTTAAAACATATTCGAGTTGGTATTACTCATATTAACATTAATTATTAAAACCGGAGTATAGATCTAATTGGATTTTAATTGGAAAAACTAGATGAGAGAATATTAATCAAATTAAATCTATCTTTAATTTTAAAAACATGAACTACGATACAACAATACTATAAACAATAGCTTAGGGTTTTAGAAGACTAACACAAAAAGAACGGATCAAAACGGGTCTGAAATGCGGAGTCTACAAAAGAAACAAGGCTACAGGGACCTAGTCGCGATTAAACTAGACGCGAAGGACTAGATGCTGATTTTTAAAAGACTCAGAAAACTGAGCTCGCAAATTGACCAAAAGCTAGGGTTAGATCTATAAAAGATCACAGGTGGGGCTGAACTAAAAAGATCTAAAAGATCTAGGGGGTTTTCTATGAAGTTTGCAAGACACAGAAAAACACAAGATAATTACAGATTTCTCCGGGGGCTAATCTGCAAAAAGCTTTGCTGCACATCCATGGTGGCCGCCGGCTACTGTTTTGCAGATTCCTGGTGTTCTAGAGCATGGAAGATCTCAAGAAGCGGGGCAAAAGAAAGAGGAGATGGAGGGAAACCCATTTTATACCTTACTTTGCCGCGGGGATGCATCGTGGTGGCCGAAATCGACGGCGCAAGGAGTGATGGCGGTTCTACCCAGCTTCTCTTCCTAGGCAGTGGCGCTGGGCACCAGGGGACGCGTAGGGTGGTGGAGGAGGAGGCGGGTAGGGGGCGAGGCGAGGCGCGGCGCAAGAACTCGGGCTGGCGGCGGTAGGGCAGGGGCATGACGTTGGGTCTTAGGTGCGCAGAGGCGCGAGGGGTGGCGGCGCTCCTGGTGGCGCGCGAGCAGGTGAGCATGCGGCGGCAGGGGGGCACTGCTGCAGGGGGTGCAGGTGCAGGGCGGAGGGGGCACGATGCAGTGGCAGGCGCCGGCGGCCTTTGTTCGGCTCCTGGTGACGGCGCTGCACGAGAGATAGGGAGGCGCTAGGCTGGGCGATGCAAGGCTGCGTGTGCAGCGAAGGGGTGGCCTAGGGCTCGAGCGCTCAGGGGGAGGCGGCGCAGCAGGGACACAGGGGCTCGGACGCTCGCACTTTATAGGGGATGCAACCCTAGGTCGGTGTGGTGGGCACACTAAGGCCTCTGGCGGCCGTGTTGAGTTCCTGCCTTGCACGACCGGACTCGGTTCTGGTCTTGCATGGTAGGCCGGGCCGAGTAGGAGCATGGCAATGCAGCGAAGGCATGGGCAGCAGGGCACATGGGCCCTGATGGACAAACGATAGGAGGTGCAAGAGATGATGTAACAGGGGTACGAAGCAAGGCTGGCTGGGTTGAGTCTAAGCTTTTAGAGTGGTGGTGTTGGTTGCCGAAGTTGACGTTGACAACAACGAAGTATCACCAAAAAATGTCGAAGACGAGGTATGATTTTGTTTCGAGCGAGATTTGATTGGGAAGAAAGATTAGAGAATGGAAAACTGAATGGATATTATAGGGTGTCAGATATGATAGAGTAAAAAGGATGGACAACAAAGAAACGGCTAGGCCCGATTACGAGGAGATAAAGAAAGAAAGAAAGAAAGGGGAAGCGAAAAAGCTTCTGGATAACTCCAACTTGGTGAAGGAAGGCGATCGACGGTGAGTGTCGGTCAGGTAGCTTTGACGAGCTATTAAGCTTAGGAAAGGAAAGGCATAAGGCAAAAATATGGGTGTTCGCTTCGGTATCTTATGGACAAGCTTTTGATTTACTTTTTGTCGATGGAAAAGCAACAAACGACGAGGTTAGGGCGGTGGCCAAGCTCAAGCTTACGCGTGGAACGATTCTAGGATTTATTGTGGACTGAACCCAAAACAAGTTGAATCCAGCTCGAGATGAAAAAAAAGAATTCATTTTCCAAAACATTTTTTTCAGGCTTAAATAAATCTAGAAAATTCTAGATAAATCATTTAAACCATCAAAAATATATCCAGAAGAATCCCAAAAATTCTAAGGAAACTTGGGAGGTAATTTGGGACACGAGGAATCCAAATAAAATACTTGGAATTTGAGAAAAAGATTTTTAGAACTTTCCAATAAATGGATTTAGCTCTACGAAAAAAGAGAATAATTACCAGAAAAATCTGGAAAATCTCGAAAAACCCTAAAGATGGATGAACACATTTTAAAAGACATTCATATCCTAAAATTAAATATTTTAGGGTGTGACACGGACCTGCAGTCCGGAGTACGACGTTTCTTCCCCGTACGTGTGGATACCTTGGAGGTGCTGCATCTGCTGCACGAGGACAAGCCGCACATGAGGAGGTCTTGCAACTGCACTGCCGGCGACCGACTGCACTACCCCGATGTGATACAGAAGTTCTGCACCCGCACGTCTAGTGGTAATTCCGTGATCTATAACAACAGTTTTACTGGTTTGCGGTAGGAATTTTATTTATCGCTAGCGTAGCCCACCTCATATCCCTTCAGTGGTATCAGAGCCGTAGCTGCTTTGTTATAGGTTTGGATGTGTGCATATGGAGATATGCGTGATGTAGATCAAACCCTAATCCTATTTTGTGTCCTCACTACGATGGTCGTGTAACGACATACTCCTACCGGTTGGGTATCCGCCATCGGAGTTAAATCATACACGTAAACCCAGTCAAAGCAGGCGGAGATCAATGGGATTGATCGAATCAAAACTGAGGATGACTCACCAGATGCATATGATGCGTGGGTGGCACATTGGATCTGCTACCGAGTTGAGGAACTTGCAGAAACATGTTGTTCGGTAAAGCAGCCATAACTTTTGCATACGAACTCAGATTGAGGCGAATTTTATATGAAAGTTCATTTAAAGAAAATTTTACACATGAAATTCAACCCCTTTTGTGTTTTTGCTGAATTAGATTTCTCGAAAATGACTTGGAAGATGGAGTTTCGGGTGTTCGAAATTTAGACGTCATTGCGCCTAACTTGGTTTTGTAGGATCATGTGAGATCGGTATGGCCCTTATGTGTATGTGATGCATGTATGTAATTTTCATGACCTGTGTGTCATGAGTAATGCAATACATGAGGAGCCAAATATATTACCAATTTGTGTAATGGCTTGCGTGCCAACCTATGATGATCCAATCCGACAATAACTAGAATTCGGTAGTTATAGTTCTTGGAGGACTCGTGACTTGAAGGATGGCGTACTTGGAACATGGAGATGGAGATCATCACGGTGGACAGATTCTATGGAGATGGAGATCACCATGTGAGTATGGGCCATACTGATTCACAACTATATGTTTGCCGTTCTTATCATTTTACTTCTACTTGCGATAATGTGTTTTCTGCATACGGTAGAAGTAGACCGATCGATCCCTTGCAATGTTTAAGTTTAAATTCCCTCCCAACTAAACCTTGCTCCATCGCATGTCTTGTACAATTAGTGGTGGGTCTATGAAATTAGGGTGCCACTAGTTTTCCTTGACTTCATGAGTTTGTATCAAATACTTACACGCATAAAGGGTTGGTAAACTTAAACAAGGTCATCTTAACGGTTAAGGACCTTGGGGCATAAAGGTTGGGAGCCGAGACATAGAGATGTCACCCAACAACAAGAGTCATGTGTGATATGATTAGCAAAGAGTTGCTTACCGATCTACCTGTCTTCTAGCCATGATGCTAAAGCTCACTAATCGACTTGTTAGTTGTGGGTCTTGAATCACTAAGTATCAATGGAGGGATATTGATTTTAATGGGAGTAGATTCTGTTAAATGTTTAATGTGATTTACTCTATCATGGATACATTTGTCTTAGTATTTTTGCATTATTATTTTGTTGTAGATCAATGGCACCTAGCACCACCACATCTTTTACTTTGCGTTCGATCCTTGAGAAGGATAAGTTGAATGGGACTAACTACACGGTTTGGATCCGTAACATGAGAATTGTTCTTAGGGCTGAGAAAAAGGAAGACGTTCTGGATACCCCATTACCAGAAGAGCCTGCTGATGATGCAACTGCTGCTGTCAAGAATGCTTACAAGAAAGGATGCGACAACAATCTTGAAGTGAGTTGCCTTAAGCTCGCTTGCATGGAACCCGAGCTGCAGATGCAGTTTGAGACAAACCATGAGGCGCATGATATGATCGTGGCGCTTCAGGACATGTTCCAGGCATAGGCCAGGACCAAAAGGTTCAATGTGTCCAAGGCCTTTGTTGAGAGCAAGCTATAGAGGGCGCAGCAGTGGGGCTACTTGTGATCAAGATGGTTAGTTACACGCAGAGGTTGGAGAAGCTAGGCTTCCCACTCGGCCAAGAGTTGGCCACTGATGTTATTCTTGCGTCTTTACCACCGAGCTATGGGAACTTCATCTTGAACTACCACATGCATAAGGCTGAAAAGGGCTTAAGTGAGCTACGCAGCATGCTCAAGACAGCAGAAAGTGATATCAAGAAGGGCACGGGCGGCGGCCATGTGATGGCGGTCCATTACAAGCCTAACTTCAAGATGAAGGGTACTTCTTGGAAGAAGAAGGGCAAGGCTAAGGTTGAGAACCCCACGCCCAACCAAGATCCTCAGGCTAAAATCTGAACTAGCTGCCGACACTGAGTGCTTTCACTATCATGAAAAGGGTCACTGGAAGAGAAAGTGCAAGGTGTACTTGGCTGTAACACCCTAATTTTCAAAATTAGGAACCTAAATAAACTTTGCTAGTTTTTCTGCATATCATGCCGCATTGCATTGTTTTATTGCTTTTCTTCCATTTGTATTTAAATTCCAAATTCAAATTCAAATGCATCAAATGCATTTGGATGTTTTCTTTTTCTCCCTCTCTTTCTCTCTTGGCCTGGCCCATTTCCTTCTCTTCCTCCCCTTTCTTTTCCTTCTCCCGCGGCCCAGCTGGCGCACTCTCTCCTTTTTCCCCCTCTCTCCCCTGCCTCCCGCAAGGCCCAGTCCAACAACCCTTTTCTGTCCCTCTCCCCCACCCCCCCGCGCGGCCCAGCCGGCCCAGCCGCGTCGCCCCTCTTTCCCAGCCCAACCCGGCGCTCTCCTCTCCTTCTCTCGCTCACCGCCAGGCGGGCCCCACCCGTCGGGTCCTTCCCCGACCTCGAGCCAGACTCAGGTTTGACCCCAAGTCCGGTCGCGAGACGCCTCCTCCACCCACGCGGCACCCCAGGCCTGCAAGTCGAGGCTCCCCCTTGGCCCCTATTTAAAGCGCCGCCTCGCACCCCTAGGGCCACCTCAACCCGCAGCCGGCCCTTGCCCTTGAAACCCTAGCCGCACAAGAAGCCGCTGCCGCCACCGCCGCCGCACCTTAGCCGCCCAACACAACGCCACTTCACCACCTTCTGCCATCGAGCAAGTGCCACAAGAGCTCCATGTTGCGGTAAGGAGCATCGCCGGCCCCTTTTTCCCCTCTTTCTCACTTTCCCGCACGCGTGTTTCCTCATCGGAGCTTGGCGGCCGCGCACCGCTGCTGTGCGACCCTCTCCGGGCCCCGTCTTGCCAACCCGAGCACCCAGATGCGATCCCCGTAGCGCCAGCGTTCTCCCGTGCAGCCCGCGCTCGAAACTGAGCCCGAACGGCCGTTTTCGGCCAAGTCCGGCGAGTCCGCCGCCGCCCGCTGCTGTGAGCCGTCGCCGCCAGCGCAGCACCGCCGCCCGTGCTGCCCCAGCCCCGCGCAGCCGTCAGATCTCGATCTGACAGGTTAGATCTAATCTAACCCGAGTCCAAACCCGCGTACCGATCAAACCCTAGGCATTTTTGCAAAAGAAACCTTGAGTTCTATTGAAATTAACCTACAGTCCACAACAGTTTAAAAGTATTCATGAGTAGATCCTTTTTCTTCTATTTAAGCCCCTGTCTTTTTCTAAAATAGAACCCGCCATCCCTATCCCCTCTGTTTTTTAATCTAAACCCTAGATTTAAGGTTTAATTATGTTTTAGCCCTCGGTTTCTTTGTCCAGAGCCCTTCTAGTTTCAAATCTTCTACAAATAAGCCCTTGGAATCATGTTTTAGCCATAATTTCTCCATATTAACTCCGTTTTCATCGATTCTCGCGCTCACGCGGCCCTTGCGACGTACACAGTGGCTTTATGATGTTGTTTTGCTCTGTTTGTATTTTTTGGTGTACTATGTCTTATTTATTGTACTTGTTTATTTGTATGTACTTGTGTGTTGCGATAGACGGTGCGCAGTTCGAGGGTCCGCAAGAGCAAGGCTTTGAAGATGTCCCTGAGCAGTGGTAGTACTTTGACGAAGGCAAGTGGTCCCTGATCATATTCCAGTCCTAATGACTTCTAATTATATACATTTACTTTTTATGCATGCATATGTCTATAATATGATGGATCCAAAACTAAGAATATGCCTAGTTTCTTTTGAACTTCCTGGATTAAATCTGGGTTGTTATATTTATGTTGTAGCTACGCTAGTTGCTTATACTTAGATTTTAGTTGGATAACCTGGATGCTACTTTGCACTTGCTTTACTTCATGTTGTAGAATACCTTTTACGGTAATAAAAGATCACTGCATTAATTGGAACATGGAGAACTACCCAGGAAAATAGTGCAACCAAAATACCACATGACTCTGGTCTTGACTAATTAATTAGAAACTTTAGCTTGTAATGGTCTTACCGGATGGGCAAGAGGGGAGTGCGTTGATGGGGTATAGCTCGGTCCTCTTGAGGCGTAGATATGATCCTGGTTAAGGCATCTTCCACATTAGGGAGGGTTATGACCACTACAGCCTGAAACCTTAGCGGACTGTTGCAAGTTAGGGGATCTTTGTAAAGGGCTCGTAGTGAATCCCTGCTACTCACCTCAGAAGTGTTTAAGGGCCTTGCAAACCAGGGCATTAAGCGAAACACGAGTTGTGGGTAAAGTGTACAACCTCTGTAGTGTTAAAACTGATATATCAGCCGTGCTCACGGTTAAGAGCGGCTTGGACCCTCACATGATAATTGAACTTAGAGCAGTGTTGACTATAGGTGGTAGCCTAGTTAGTAATGGTCAAATTTTAAGGTTTATCTTGCTTAGTAAGCTAGCTTCTACTTGCTTGCTCTTGAAAATTGCTTATTTCTTGATTATATCACTATTATTTCATCTTTGACTTCATACTTGCCTCACAAGTGCGTTGATGTTTTCCAAACTATTTCTTGCTTTAAGGTCAACCAAAGCATTTTTCTAAATATCCTCTATCTTGCACTGTCCTTGATTTGCTACAGATGGCTAGAACCAGAGAGACCACCCGCAAGAGCACCCGTGGACCGCCCCATCGGATCCAGCAGCCTTAGGAGGCGCCCGAGCAAGAGGAACCCATGCAGCCAGAGGACGCCCCCGTGTTCGTGGAGGTTGACGATGACGACGACTACTATGGCTACTACGGGGGAGGCTGGGTGGACACCGACACTAAGGAGGAACCCATGGAGCTGCCTAAGGACCACCCAGACACTGCAGGTGACAACGATAAGGACGCTGCAGGAGGAGATGGTGCCGATCCAGGTGCCCTAGGTGGAGACGGTGCAGAAGATGGTGATGATGACCTAGCAGCACCCGATGGTGGTGATGATGACCCAGATGATGATCCAGAGCCAGCCGACGCAGCAGACAAACCGCCACAAGAGCCCCATTATGAGAAGCAAATACATCACTTGGACTTTGCTGAAGGTCCATTCCCAGCGCTCCTCTGGAGGACCATGCAGAGAATCGGCTTCCCGCTAATGCCACGTTATGAAGCCTCCTTGTTCAAGAATGCTCAGCAGGAGGAGGAGTGGTTAGTGGCAGTGGTGATCAGTGTTCCGGATGAGAGGTATGGCAGCCGGATGGAGTACTACAAGCACTTTGATGACGTGCCCAAGAAGAGTTTGGACGCAGTGACCAGTGAAGCTGCCAGGAGAGCTTTCTACTATCTTTGCCATGCTTATCGGGATGAGCACCAGGGCACCGAGTTTTAGCGGTTCGCATACCGCAAGAAGGGTGCTTGTGTGCTTGATTTTGTGAGAACAATTTGAGTTAGATCTTTGTAATGATTGCGATGAGTTGTGGAGTGATGACCACAATTATATCAAGTTTTTAATAAAGGTAGATAGTTTAGTAAAGCTTGGGGTTATCTATTTTATTTACTGTCTTTACCTTATCCTTGCTCCTATCCTTTTCCATGATTGATTTCATGAGTCTCATTTTTCTAACCGATCAGATGGTGAACACCAAGTCTGGGTTAGGGGTTGATCTGCCTGCAATACCACGTCAAGAAAGAAGCAACAACACCAACCCCGATCCTCGGCAGAGTCAACAGTACTAGGTGTCACCAGCAGGGATGGAGCAGTTTCTCGCCGTCCAGAGTCAACTGCTAACCAATATGGCGAATACTATCGCCAACATGCTGGCCCAGATGAACTAAGCTCCACCACTGCCACCACCGCCAGCTAGAGATAGGCACAGAGAATTCATGAGCCACAAACCTCCTTCATTTTCTCACTCACCTGATCCTCTGCAAGCTGATGATTGGATCAAGATGGTGGAGAAGATGCTAAACATCGTCCAGTGTACTGACAAGGAGAAGGTCCTATATGCTTCAGGGAGACTGGAAGGAACCACCACAGATTGGTGGGATGAATACATCGCAGCTCATGACACCCCCAACACCATCACCTGGCAGGAGTTCAGGAGCAAGTTCAGGGAGCAACACATACCCAAAGGTCTGATGAAGCTCAAGAAGCAAGAGTTCCTTGCACTGAAACAAGGAGCAATATCTGTGAGTGAGTACCGAGACAAGTTCATCCAGCTGTCTTGCTACGCTCGCGCGGAGGTAGCAGATGATGAAGAGAAGCAGGATCACTTCAGGGATGGTCTGATTGGTCCTATCAAGTATCAATTGTGGTGCACACCTTTGAAAACTTCCAGAAGATGGTGGACAATGCCATCATGGTGGAGCATGCTCGCAGGGAGATGGGTGAGCAGAAGTGGAAATTTGAGTCACCAGGGCAGTTCAACAACAACTCACGGCCTCGTTTCGTGCCCTTGCAAGGAACACTTTTCCGCACTAGAGGACAGAGTGTCAACTACAGGCAGAATCAATACCAGTGCCCCAATCAGTACAACCAGCAGCAGCAGCAAGCTCAGCATGCTGGTAAGTCAGTGCAGCGCCCCAGCTTCCTGCAGAATCGCTAGAATACCCCTACTGGAACACCTGTGATGAACAATACCCCTATTCTCACTGGTGGTAACACGTGCTTCAGATGTGGCGAGGCTGGTCACTACACCAACCATTGCCATAAGGGAAATGCCCAGAACACTCCAGGCCAATTCAACAAAAGTGGATAGAGGCAGACTCCACAGCAGCAACAGCCAGAAACAACAACCAGACGCCACAGAACAACAAGGGTTAGCAGAACTATGTCCGCGAGCGCGTGAACCATGTGGCTGCAGAGACCGCTTAGGAGGCTCAAGATGTTGTGTTCGGTTTATTCCTAGTCAACTCAACCCCTGCATTAGTTTTATTTGATTCCGAAGCATCGCATTCTTTTATTTCTACCGAGTAAGTTGCTAAGTACTCCATTCCCCTATGCACCATGCCTAGTTCCATGCTAGTGAATTCACCTGGGAGAAATATGAGGGCTGTGTATCAGTGCCTTGGGGTGAAAATACAGATTATGGGGAGGGAATTGTATGCAAATCCAATAGTCTTGCAGTCCAGTGGTATTGATATTATTCTCGGAATGGAATGGTTGATAAAGTACGACGCAGTTATTCACTATTCCAAGCGGTCAGTGATTCTCACTAGTTCACAAGGTGAATGGTTTGAGTTCATGGCAACACTTCCGTCGACAAAAAACTGTGCAGTGAATCAGCTAAAGGCAGATTTGATTGAGGACATCAGAGTGGTGTGTGAGTACCTGGATGTTTTCCCCGAAGATTTGCTAGGTATGGCACCTGAACGCGACATTGAATTCCTCATAGATCTTTTACCTGGTACTGCACCTATTGCTAAGAGACCATATAGAATGTCAGTTGGTGAATTAGAGGAACTTAAGAAATAGCTAAAAGAATTACTAGATAAGCGGTTCATCCATCCTAATTCATCACCTTGGGGAGCACCTGTGATATTCGTTGATAAGAAAGATGGTACACAGAGGATGTGTGGAGAGTGGAATAAGGTTACCATCAAGAACAAGTATCCATTACCTCATATAGAAGACCTGTTTGATCAGTTAAAGGGAGTCAGAGTATTCTCTAAGATTGATTTGAGGTCAGGATATCATCAATTGAGGATACGACTCTCAGATATTGCCAAGACAGCTTTCACTACCAGATACAGACTTTATGGATACACCATAATGTCATTCGGGTTGACTAATGCTCCAGCCTACTTCATGTATCTAATGAATAAACTGTTCATGGAGTACCTTGACAAGTTCGTGGTGATGTTCATTGATGATATTTTGGTGTACTCCAGGAATGAGGAGGAACACGATGAACATTTGAGGCTTGTTCTGTAGAAACTTAGAGAGAATCAGTTGTATGCCAAGCTCAGCAAGTGTGAATTCTGGTTGAGTGAGGTCTCGTTTCTTGGTCATGTTATCATAGACGGAGGTATTGCAGTGGATCTAGGGAAGATCAAAGTTGTGTTGAAGAGGTAACCACCAACAACAGTGTCAGAGATCCAGAGTTTCCTAGGACTTGTAGGATGTTACAGGAGGTTTATAGAAGGCTTCTGTAAGATAGTGAAACCTCTTACTTTACTACTAGAGAAAGAGAAGAAGTTCGTATGGTCAGAGGCATGTCAGAATAGTTTCGATGAGTTGAGGAAAAGGTTGACCACAGCACCAGTATTGGTTATGCCTGATATTCACAAGAGTTTCGACATCTACTGTGATGCTTCTAAACAAGGTCGTGGTTGTGTATTGATGCAAGAGGAACACGTGACTGCATGCATCTCGTCAGTTGAGGAAACATAAGCAGAACTATCCCACACATGATCTGGAGGTAGCAGCAGTGGTACATGCTCTGAAGATATGGAGGCACTATTTGTTGGGTCACAGATGTCAGATATACACCGACCACAAGAGCCTGAAGTACATTTTCACTCAGAATGACCTCAACCTAAGATAGCGACGATGGTTAGAACTCATAAAGGACTATGACCTGGAGATACACTATCATCCAGGGAAGGTAAATGTGGTTGCCGATGCCTTGAGTCGCAATAGCTATGTGAATGCGACAATAATTAGCCGGATGCCTCGAGAATTGTATAAAGAGTTTGAACAACTCAACCTTAGGTTCGTTGCCCATACGGAAGGGATCACTATAGAAGTGGAGCCGACTCTCGAACAGAACATACGGAAGGGTCAGCTTGAGGATGCTAAAATTTAGAATATAAAGGAGATGAGAGAAGCAGGTAGGGCACCTGACTTCAATGAAGATGAACATGGGACTGTGTGGTTCCGAAAGAGAATCTGTGTGCCCGATGTGGGTCATCTTCATGAGAAAATTTTGCAGGAAGCTCATGACTCGGCTTATTCTATCCATCCTGGCAGTACCAAGATGTATCAGGATTTGAAGGAGAGATATTGGTGGTGTAGCATGAAGCATGATGTTGCAGCTCATGTGGCATGTGTGATGTGTGTCAGAGAGTCAAGGCAGAATATCAGAGTCTAGCCGGTTTGTTATAACCATTGAAGGTGCTAGAATGGAAATGGGAAGAAATTGGTATGGATTTCATCCTGGGATTGCCACGCACATGAGATGGTTATGATTCTATATGGGTCATGGTGGATCGTTTGACCAAAGTAGCTCACTTCATTCCGGTGAAGACTACCTGCACAGGGGCACGATTAGCAGAGTTATATATCTCCCGAATTGTGTGTTTGCATAGGGTACCTAAGAAGATAGTGTGAGACAGAGGTACTCAGTTCACATCTCGATTTTTAGCAGAATTTGAATGAGTCAATGGACACGAAGTTGAATTTCAGCTCTGCTTATCATCCGCAGACTGATGGGCAGATAGAAAGGACAAATCAGGTATTAGAGGATATGCTTAGGGCCTATGCCCTAAAACACGGAGGCAGCTGGGATAAGAGTTTGTCGTTTGCAGAGTTCTCTTACAACAACAGTTATCAGGCTAGTTTGAAGATGGCACCGTTTGAGGCATTGTATGGCAGGAAGTGCAGAACTCCGTTGTATTGGAGTGAGACAGTTGAAAGCCAGTTGTTCGGGCCTGAGATCATTAAAGCCGAACGACAGGTATAGGTTGTCCGTGAGAATCTTAAAGTGGCTCGGTCGAGGCAGAAAAGTTACGTTGATACTCAAGGATGGGAGTTGACTTTTGAAGAAGGAGAATTTGTGTATCTGAAAGTATCACCTATCAGAGGTTTGTGCAGATTTAAGGTCAAAGGGAAGTTGTCACCTTGTTATATTGGCCCGTTCAGGATCTTGGAATGGAAAGGCGAGATAGCTTACCAGCTAGAGCTACCTGTGCGACTGTCAAGTGTGCACAATGTGTTCCACATATCACAGTTGAAAAAGTGCTTGAGGGTACCAGAGGAACAGTTGCCACTGGAGGAGTTGACTGTGCAGGATGATTTGACTTACACAGAGTACCCGGTCAAAATCCTGGACACATTGGAGAGAATCACCCAGAGTAAGAGGATTCGAATGTGTAGGGTTCAATGGAGTCACCATGCAGAGGATGAAGCTACTTGGGAACAAGAGGACGAGTTACAGGCAGAATTTCCCCAGCTCTTTGCTAGTCCAGCCGAATCTCGAGGACGAGATTCCTTTTAAGGGGGGTAGGTTTGTAACACCCTAATTTTCAAAATTAGGAACCTAAATAAACTTTGCTAGATTTTCTTCAGGATCCATAATGTTTTTATTCAAATTCTTTTGATTTTAATACATTTATCGTGAATTAACAATAATTTAATTAGCCATAAAAAGAAATATAAGGAAATATAGGCCTTGTGCATATCATGCCGCATTGTATTATTTTATTGCTTTTCTTCCATTTGTATTTAAATTCCAAATTCAAATTCAAATGCATCAAATGCATTTGGATGTTTTTCTTTTTCTCCCTCTCTTTCTCTCTTGCCCCGGCCCATTTCCTTCTCTTCCTCCCCTTTCGTTTCCTTCTCCCCACGGCCCAGCTGGCCCACTCTCTCCTTCTTTTCCCCCCTCTCTCCCCTTCCTCCCACAAGGCCCAGCCCAACAGCACTTTTCTTCCCACCCCCTGCGCGGCCCAGCCGACCCAGCCGCATCGCCCCTCTCTCCCAGCCCAACCCGGCGCCCTCCTCTCCCTCTCTCCCTCACCGCCAGGCAGGCCCGGCCCGTCGGGTCCTTCCCCGACCTTGAGCCAGACTCGGGTTCGACCCCGAGTCCGGCCGCGGGATGCTGCCTCCGCCCGCGCGGCACCCCGGGCCCGCATGACGAGGCTTCCCCTCGACCCCTATTTAGAGCGCCGCCCTGCACCCCTAGGGCCACCTTATCCCATAGCTGGCCCTCGCCCTGACGACCCTAGCCGCGCAAGCTGCTGCCGCCGCACCTCGGCCACCTGACGCACCACCGCTCCGCCGCCTTCCACCATTGAGCAAGTGCCGCAAGAGCTCTACGTTGCGGTAAGGTGCATTGCCAGCCCCCTTTTCGCCCTCTTTCCCGCTTTCCCGCACGCGCGTTTCCTCGCTAGAGCTCCACGGCCGCTCGCCGCCACCTTGCGCCCCTCTCCGGCCCCCGTCTTGCCAACCCGAGCACCCAGATGCGATCCCTGTAGCGCCCGCGTTCTCCCCGTGCAGCCCACGCTCAAAACTGAGCCCAGACGGCTATTTCGGCCAAGTTCACGAGTCCGCCGCCGTGAGCCGTCGCTGCAGGCGCCCGACCCGCCGCCCGTGCCGCCCCAGCCCCGTGCAGCCATCGGATCTCGATCCGATGGGTTAGATCTAATTTAACTCGAGTCAAAACCCACGTACCGTTCAAACCTTAGGTCTTTCTGCAAAAGAAACCATGAGTTCTATTGAAATCAACCCACAGTCCACAGCAACTTAAAAGCATTCACAAGTAGATCCTTTTTCTTCTATTTAAGCCCCTATCTTTTTCTAAAATAGAACCCGCCGTCCCTAGCCCCTCTATTTTTCAATATAAACCCTAAATTTAAGGTTTAATTATATTTTAGCCCTCGTTTGTCCAGAGCCCTTCTAGTTTTAAATCTTCTACAAATAAGCCCGTGGAATCATATTTTAGCCATAACTTCTCCATTTTAACTCCATTTTCATCGATTCCCACACTCACGCGACCCTTGCGACATATACAATAGCTTTGTGATGTTGTTTTGCTCTGTTTATATTGTTTGGTATACTGTTTCTTATTTATTATACTTGTTTCTTATTTATTGTACTTGTTTGTTTGTATGTACTTGTGCGTTGTGATAGATGGTGCGCAGTTCGAGGGTCCGCAAGAGCAAGGCTTTGAAGACGTCCCTGAGCAATGACAGTACTTTGATAAAGGCAAGTGGTCCTTGATCATGTTTCGGTCCTAATGACTTCTAATTATATACATTTACTTTTTATGCATGCATGTGTCTATAATATGATGGATCCCAAATTAAGGATATGCCTAGTTTCTTTTGAACTTCCTTGATTAAACCTGGGTTGTTATATTTATGTTGTAGCAATGCTAGTTGCTTATACTTAGATTTTTGTTGGATAACTTGGAAGCTACGCTACACTTGTTTTACTTCATGTTCTAGAATATCTTTTTACAGTAATAAAAGCTGACTACATTAATTGGAACATGGAGAACCACCTAGGAAAACAGTGCAACCACAATACTACATGGCTCTGGTCTTGGCTAATTAATTAGAAACTTTAGCTTGTAATGGTCTTACCGGAAGGGCAAGAGGGGGGGTGTGTTGATGGGATATAGTCGGTCCTCTTGAGGTGTAGATATGATCCTGGTTAAGGTGTCTTTCTCATTAGGGAGGGTTATGACCACTGCGGCCTGAAATCTTAGCGGACCGTTGCAAGTTAGAGGATCTTTGTAAAGGGCTCGTAGTGAATCGCTGCCACTCACCTCGGAAGTGTTTAAGGGCCTTACAAACCCGGGGATTAAGGGAAACATGAGTTGTGGGTAAAGTGTACAACCTCTGCAGAGTGAAAACTAATATATCAGTCGTGCTCACGGTTAAGAGCGGCTTGAACCCTCACATGATAATTGAACTTAAAGATGATCCAAATTGATGTTCTTTATTTATGTTGTTGTTACTTATCTATTTTATTTATTTAAGGGTTGGTATATACTTACACTTAGTTAATGCTTGCTAAATAAAACTAGGTCAACTAAAAATGCTTATCGTAGTCAAACCATATCAGCTTTTCCTTGATTTTAGCCTTGCATGTCATATAATTTACTACACTTGTTGAGTATCAACCATAAGAGTACTCACGCTTGCTTTATTAAAATCAATGCTGCTCAGAACATGATAATTGTCCGGAGTTCCCTAAAGATTTTGAGGAGTCCTAGGCTTATGTCTCCTAGTCATGTGCTTGTGAAGTTGAAGTCCGCTGCTAAATTATAAACATTTATTTATTCATTTAAGATTAAGACTCTTGGTCATCTAATGAAATACTATAATACTCTCTTTCGTTATGATATTGTTTGGAGTATACACTTGTATCGTCTATCATATGTGTGGAACTTGATCCTGGCGCACATATGAGATGCATTCGGTTCCTTTCCAAAACCGGGTGTGACATTGGCTTCTTTGAAGAACCGTGGAAGTAAGAGTACTTCCAAATCAAGTACCCTTACTATTTATGTTATGGATATTTTGATTGATGATTCTTTTGTCAATTCTTCGGTATTTGATACCGGATCGGTTGCTCACATTTGCAATTTGATGCAGGGGCTGACAAGAAGTAGAAGCGTGGCAAGAGGAGAAGTTGATTTCCACGTGGGCAATAATGCAAGAGTTGTTGCATTGAGCATCGGGATGATGCAACTCCACCTC
Organism: Panicum hallii; assembly: GCF_002211085.1. Taxonomy (NCBI): domain Eukaryota; kingdom Viridiplantae; phylum Streptophyta; class Magnoliopsida; order Poales; family Poaceae; genus Panicum; species Panicum hallii. The sequence goes on along the minus strand of NC_038042.1, from coordinate 15,292,474 downwards.
CCATCAGGATTTATTATGGAGTTGAATAATTGTTATTTTGTTCCTAGTTTGAGTCAAAACATTATATCTCCTTCATGTTTGATGATGGATGGTTATTCGTTTGTGAGTGAAAACAATGGTTGTGTGATCTCTAAGAATGATATGTTTGTGGCTTCTGCGCCTATTAAGAATGGGTTGTTTGTTTTAAATCTTGATGATTCATCTATCTGTAATGTAAGTTCTAAAAGGATTCGTCCTAATGATTTGAGTCCTACCTATATGTGGCATTATTGTTTGGGTCATATAAGCGAGAAGCGTATGAAGAAGCTCCATTCGGATGGACTTCTAACTTCGTTTGATTTTGAATCATACAAGACATGCGAAGCTTGTTTGCTAGGCAAGATGACCAAGACACCATTCATAGGTTTTCCCGAGAGAGCATCGGACTTGCTGAAACTCATACATACTGATGTGTGCGGACCAATGAGCACGACGGCTAGAGGAGGATTCCAATACTTCATAACTTTCTCTGATGATTTGAGTAGATATGGCTATGTCTATTTGATGAAGCATAAGTCTGAAACCTTTGAAAAGTTCAAGGAATTTCATAATGAGGTTGAAAATCAACGTGGCAAGAAAGTTATGGCCTTGCGATCTGATCGAGGAGGCAAGTATTTGAGTTATGAGTTTAGAAATCATCTGAAGAGTTGCGGAATTGTTCCACAACTTACACCGCCTGGAACATCTCAGAGAAATGGTGTGTTCGAGCGATGTAATCGAACTTTGTTGGACATGGTTTGGTCGATGATGAGCCAGTCGGACCTACCATTATCGTTTTGGGGTTACGCTCTAGAAACAACAGCTTTCACACTAAACAGGGCACCGTCTAAATCCGTAGTTAAGACACCATATGAGATATGGACTGGGAAGACTCCTAGCTTGTCTTTTCTGAAAATTTGGGGATGTGAAGTTTTTGTCAAGCGACTTCAGTCGGACAAGCTAACTCCCAAACCGGATAAGTGCATATTCGTGGGATATTCAAAGGAAACTTTAGGGTATTACTTCTACAAGCGATCAGAGGGCAAAGTGTTTGTTACTCGGAACGGTGTTTTCTTAGAGAAAGAGTTTCTCAAGAAGGAGAAAAACGGACAGAAGGTGTATCTTGAAGAGGTTCAAGATGAGCCAATCGGGCAAGATTCAACAAGTGATGCTAACGTAGTGGAACAAGTTGAGATACCCGTGGCAAGAGAAGCACCACCGCAGCCACGAAGGTCGGCAAGGTTCCACGCGGCGCGTGAGATATTATTGTTGGACAGTGATGAGCCTGCGACATATGCAGAAGCGATGATGGACCTAGATTCCGAGAAATGGCAAGAGTGCCATGAGATCCGAGATAGACTCCATGGGAGACAATCAAGTTTGGAACTTGGTTGACCCGCCTGATGGTGTTAGAGCCATAGAGTGCAAATGGATCTATAAGAAGAAGAAAGATATGGTTGGAAATGTTCACATCTATAAGGCTTGACTTGTCACAAAAGGGTTTAGACAAGTTCAAGGAGTTGACTACAATGAGACATTCTCTCCCGTAGCGATGCTTAAATCTATTCGGATCATTCTAGCAATAGCCGCGTATTTCTATGAGATATGGCAGATGGATGTCAAAATAGCTTTCCTGAACAGAAACTTGGATAATGACGCGTATATGATACAGCCCGAAGGTTTTGTCAATCCGACCAATGTTGGAAAGGTATGCAAACTTCAGAAATCCATTTATGGGTTGAAGCAAGCATCTCGGAGTTGGAATATTCGTTTTGATGAAGTAGTCAAAGGGTTTGGTTTTCTTCAGAATGAAGAAGAAGCTTGTGTTTACAAGAAGAAAAGTGGGAGCTCTGTTGCATTTCTGATCCTGTATGTAGATGACATATTGCTGATTGGGAATAATATTCCTATGCTGGAATCCGTAAAGACTTTACTGAAAAATAATTTTTTTATGAAGGACTTAGGGGAAGCCGCATACATTCTCGGCATAAGAATCTATAGAAATAGATCGAGAAGGCTTATTGGATTAAGCCAAGATACTTACATTGACAAGGTGTTGAAACATTTCAGCATGGAACAATCAAAGAAAGGGTTCTTACCTATGTCACACGGTATACATCTCAGCAAGACTTAGTGTCCTTCGACGATTGATGAGCTGGATCACATGAGCAATGTTCCGTACGCTTCGGCAATTGGATCTATCATGTACGCGATGATAAGTACACACCCATATGTCTCATATGCTCTAAGTGCTATGAGCAGGTACCAGTCTGATCTAGGCGAGAGTCACTGGACAGTAGTGAAAAACATTCTTAAGTACTTCCGAAGGACTATAACGGGTACACTGATGCTAGCTTCCAAACCAACAAAGATGATTCAAAGTCGCAATCAGAATTTGTGTTCACATTGAATGGTGGTGCTGTAAGTTGGAAAAGTTCCAAGCAGGATACCGTGGCTGATTCTACAACGGAAGCTGAGTACATTGCAGCTTCAGAAGCTGCAAAGGAAGGTGTTTGGATGAGGAAGTTCCTCATTGAGCTTGGTGTGTTTCCGAATGCGTCCAGCCCATTGAACCTCTACTGTGACAACAATGGGGCAATAGTGTAGGCTATGGAGCCAAGGAATCACCAGAAGAACAAACATGTACTGCGGAAGTTTCACCTCATACGAGAGTTTGTCAGACGGGGTGAGATCAAGATTCGCAAGATACACACGGATTTGAATGTTGCTAATCCTTTCACAAAGCCTCTTCCACAGCCTAAGCATGAAGCGCACACAAGAGCTATGGGTATTAGATATCTTCTAGATTAGGCTCTAGTGCAAGTGGGAGACTGTTAGAAATATGCCCTAGAGGTAATAATAGAGATGATCATATTTTGTTGTATCCATGATGTATTATGTGTTCATTGAATATCCATGAAAGGCAACTTGTATTGATTGACATTTATATGAATTGTTTGTGAGACTCTTTACTTGTATGGTTATTCTAAAGTTGTTCCTAGTCGGAGTTCATGTGTGGACACACATGAATATTAGACGAGCACATGTATTAGTTGATGACTATGCTTCACAAGTCATAGACATGGAGATGTCAAACTAATAATGTGGGCACATGTACGACATGAGGCTGGACGGACCCAACTTGAGAAATAGTGATTTCTCATTACACAATGTGTATGCTGTGTCCTTAGATTTGAGATTGTCGCATGTACTCAAGATGTGAACTGATCTAATTAGGAGCCATCAAACGCTACTCCGTAACTAGGTAGTCATAAAGGTGGTTCTCGGGTTTGTCAAGAAGTATGCTGTGAGACATGGTCACTCAAGATGGGATTTGCCCCTCTCTGCTTGAGAGAGATATCTCTAGGCCCCACGAGTGATCGGATCAAGAAATGCATGCCCGTGCTAGGGTTAAGTGTTAACTAAGGATTCCGGATCACGGCATCGAGAAAGAGAGGTCAGCTTGGAGCTAGACCAAATATCGTGAGGCAGAGGGAATAGCATGTATATGAGATTGTGACGGCTCGTCTGATATGATCTTTGCGCGCGTATAGGAGTTGACACGTCTTGCTGGAGGCCGCTGTCAACTATTGATTGAGTAGGAGTACTCGGGCCATGTCTGTTCGCACATGAGCCCATAGGGTCACAAACTTAAGGGGCTAGAAACCTAACGAGGATATGAACCAAATTAAACTGGGCTTAGATGCACTAATGAGCCTCGGTTAGGAAGCCCATTAGTGGGCGCCTATAAAAGAAGAGGTGGGGGCGCATGGAGGGGCTAACCCTAATTCCATGCCTGCTAGCAGCCTCCTGTTCCCACGCCCGCACCCACGGTTGCCCTCGCGGACCTAGCAGTCCGGAGTGCGACGCTTCTTCCCCGTACGTGTGGATATCTTGGAGGTGCTGCATCTGCTGCATGAGGACAAGCCGCACGTGAGGAGGTCCTGCAACTGCATTGCCGGTGACCGACTGCACTACCCCAACGCGCTACAGAAGTTCCGCACCCATGCGTCTAGTGGTAATTCTGTGATCTATAACATCAGTTTTCCTAGTTTATGTGGTGGAAATTTTATTTATCACTAGCGTAGCCAACCTCACATGCCTTCAGTTTTGAGGGGGAATATTCAGAGAACCACCCAGAACTAGCGTAGGAAAGGCTGTGAGATCCTCCATGAGAAAGATGGTCCTGATGGGGCTCAGTGTTGGCCGACCCCTTTCTGAGGCCGTTTGGGCCCATCTTTGGTCGGTGCACTCCTTGTGGGTTCCTTATGTGGGTTTTTGGGTGTTGGGCTGAAGTTAAATTTGTTTAGCATGTCATGTGGGCCCTCAATCCTTGTGTAACGCAGGATGTGATCTTCTGTGCATTCCTTTGCATTTTGTGGCGTTTTCCCTTGGTATTTATTCATGGGTGCCTACATATCATGACTCACCAAAGCTTGTGGAAATAGTTAAAGTTAAGTCCCTATCTCTAGGTTTGGTTATTTAGCACTGAATGATGCAGAGGTTGACGGTCGCATTTCGTACTTAAGGACCTCAACAGACATCCATTGCAACAAGGCATAACTGTTAACTTAAAGTACTACATGAGTTCATACAATTTGCTACTCCCTATAGGAGAGCTCTGCATAGCAACAAACAGGACTAGAATCAAAGTTTGCTTAGCTAAAAGAAAAAGCAGTTTTCTTAGTTACAGATAGCAATGAACAAAAGGAGCAAGTTGCAACAAAAGAAAATCTACAGACCTAACCCTAAGAAAAGCACCATTTGGCCACCAGCCTCAATTTTCTTCAGTAAAATACTGATGGAACCAAAGAGCAACAGCGAACACAAGAATAACATAGACCAGCATATATTTCGGAAATCACTACCAGGATCTGTTACTGTACCGAGTGCCAAAAACACTCGGTACAAGATAGAAAACACTCGGTACAGATTGTGCCGAGTGCAACACTCGGTACAATGCACTCGGAACAAACACATTCGGTACAGATCGATATTACACTCGGTAAATGTGCAACACTCGGTACAGAAAATATATACCGAGTAATTTGTAAGCACTCGGTACAATTTTACACTCGGTACATATTTAACACCGGCATTCGGTAACATCATATTGTGCCGAGTGTGTACTAAACCACTCGGCGTTTCACTTAAAAGTGTACCGAGTGTAAACACTCGGCACAATACACTCGGTATACAACTCATGGTTGTAGTACCAGCTGTACTCGGTGCACTCGGTACATTCTTAAAGATGCACTCGGTACATTCTTAAAGATGCACTCGGCAGAATTCACTCGCCATTTCAGTACATTAATTCAATATTATTTGCTGCAGCTCAGCTCAAATATGACAGCCACAAATTAAGTAACAGAACTGCAGCTCAGCTCAAATATGACAGCCATAAATTAAGTAACAGAATCAAATATACTAGAAATTGTCACAATCCAACACATAAGCCAAATCTCATACAAATAGTTCATATACATATATGTTCTCACTCAAGTAGTTTCATAGAAAGTAATTTGTAAACATCCAACACACACATATGTTGTCATACCAACAGATTTGCAGTTCGTCAAGATCACAAATAGAAACTGAGATATGTGTTTGCATTAAATCTGCATATTACATCACCCCATCATCATTGCACTCATCCTGATGCTCTTGTTGTGGATTATTCAAATTGGCAATAGTGTTGTTTCCAACTGAAGCTGCAGTTCCCTATAAGCAACAATCATGTAAAGTTATAAGTACCAAGCCACAGTAGTGCTTCATGCAGCAAGCTGTAGACTGGATAAAAAGAGCTCTAAGAGTGAAGAGACTTACAGGAGTGCTCGCTTGAGTACCTCCTGCTGTGCCATTGTTTGCCACAAGATTTTGGTTCTGATTCTGAACTAGGGACTACAATTGGCAAGAGTAAAAAGCTAAGTAAAAGTGGACAGAATTAGTTATGTAACAAAATCATGATATTGTAAGAACTTACAATGAGCATCTAACGTATCTCTTGCATGTTTTTCTCAAGTTCACCAATTCTATCAACTGATGTCTTTATCCGTCTTGGAGGACGCACATCTTCAAATGATCCATAACTCATTGATGATCGACTTTGAGAAGCACTTACCCGTGAGTCAATATAGCCATTAGCAAGGACATGACGTCCATGTTTTTTGCCACAGCCAACCTTGTACACAACATCCGGATCAAGTGGTTCATTCATCACGTCAAAATCTGAACCATGCTTCTCCTTTGCAACTTTAGTATACTTTTCCTGTTAGAAACATTATCACCAAGACACAATAAAAGAGAAATATAACCACACAAAGAAAATAACTGATGCAAGTCTATTATTACCAAGATTTCTTGTGCCCGATCATTGCACAATACACCATTTTCAGATCCATTTCTAGACGCTACGTATGCAGCCAAATCAGACACAGGTCTCTTCTCTTTCTCCGCCTTCATGATAAAGATACTTTGATGAAGCAACATTTTATCAAGCAATAAGTCATACAGCAGGAAGGTAATTTTTTTACCATTTTTATTTTGTAACGAGGAAAGGCACAACTTCCCTGACGATGTGCTGGCCCACTCATCAAGGATCTTCGTCCTCTGCAACTATTAGATTTCTCGTGCCATTCATTATTGCACCATTTTTGTCGCACAATTTGAAGCCAACAATCAGAGTAAGGGGCTGCCTAGGATGGTATTGCCTAATTGACATAGATTTGAAAAAAAAAGAGAGTAATAATTACTTATTTACAGATTGAGGAGTATCATTAGAAAATTTGAGACCTAGCAGCTAAGTATCATTAAGCAAACAGAGACCTAGCAGCATAGCAGATTTCAAATACTTGTTACGGTAAGCGGCCATTTAAACTTTGCAGCTCTAAATATGACTTGCAACGAAAATAGTCATTAAAGAAACATGGACCTAGCAACATAGCAGATTCCCTACTCTTAAATCTGATTTGAAGCATATACATTTAAAATATGATTGTTGCAGTAAGCAGCCATTTAAAATTTTCAAGTCTTTTAAGTAGAAACAAGTGAATTACCTGCATATATTGAGTTTCAGTCAATCTTATACCGCAAGCTTGCGTCCTAGTTATTTTTCTCCTTTTCAAATCGTGCATAATAAAAGACCACAACTGTTTTACGCTCTTCATAGTAAAGTTGTCCCATCTTGTTCTCGATAACTTTACGCAAAACTCTCCTAGCCTCCTGCTCCTTCCGTGCTTTTTCAGCTTCAGTATCTTCGATATTAGTTGCCCATCGATAATATTGCTAGGAAGGACATGCATAATAGTAGAAAAATACTCATCAGTTATTGCTAAGATAGCAAAAATAATTATCTAGGAAAAGCAGGTAGAGATAGCAAAAAATTACCCAGAATCTTTCCTCCACCCGCTCTAAACAATTGTTGTATTCAACTCCATGCTCATCAGGAGCATCGGGAGCAGCAGCATAATGCTCCCATGTCCATGGAGGTTCTATCCTTCCATTGTAGTTGACAAGCCCAGGGAAGCATTCCTTTAAAAGTAGAGTGACAACACCACTTGGATTTCTACGCTTCTTGCCCCCTCCTAATTCAATCCAATGGCTATAGATAAAATAATTAACAGAGACAAGAACACAGTCAGCAATATAGTATGATTTGACAATGTAAAGTATACAAAAGTTATACATAGTTCACCAATATATTGTAGCACCAATAAAAGAATTTTTGTGACCCTAATTCTGCAATATAAACATAGTAATTCTGCAATATAAACAAAGTTACAGTATTACTTACAAGTCTCCAGTTGGCTCTAAGACAGACTTTTTATGATCATTTGCTGGTAAGGGCGGTAGAGTAGCTGGACCACGCAAGTACAAAGTTTCTTGCTCACCATCCTCCTCCTTATTAGCATCCAGCTGAACCTCAGCCTCCTCCTCAAACTCCACTCCATCATCCTCAGTTCCATCATACTCATCATTGTTCTCAGCCCCATCACACTCATGAGCTTCCTCGGACTCAAATTCTAGTCTTCTTACACCTCTTGGGCCAAGAAGGGCAGCCCCTCTGCCTGCTCTTGGGCTGTAGCAGTCCCTCTTCCTCTTTGCCCTATGGCAGCCCCTCTACCTCCTCTTGGGGCAAGGGCAGCCCCTCTACCTCCTCTTGGAGCTGAGGCAACCGGCCTTCCTCTTCCAGTACCTCTTGCACCATTGCCTTTGCGTCGTCTAGAAATAGCAACTGCTATAGCAGCCGGTGTTGGTTTGATAGTCCTCCCACGACTTGAGCGTGCAACATCACTGCTACTACTCATTGTTAGCCTTTTCCTGCAAACAAATCAAATATAAAATATTAATATTAAAAATGATGCAAACAGAATATATGAAAGGAAAATAGAATGAATCAACAATGCAAACCATACAATTGGGATCCCCTGCAGCTGGTACAGCAATCTCATCATCACTAAAATCATGATCAAAATATTGAAAACATCATCAACATGCAGCACATTGGGTGGGATGTCATCCTCACTATCACAACTAATATTTAAGCGATTAAGTAATTTCAAGTCTTTCTCATTAGCAACCTCCTCAACCTCAACCTCCATTTCAGTGTTATCGGAGTGGTCATCCTCATGTACAATAACAATTTCAAAGTTTCCAGGCAGCCCATCTTCTTGAAAGAATTCATCAACATTTGTGACTGGATCAATGTTGTAGTCCTCATCACTAGGTGTAGGTAATTTAGTACGTGGTGCTACCTTATATACCACATCCCAATCAACTAAAGATGTAACAGTTTTGCAAGGATATGAAATATAGTATACTTGTGTTGCTTGTTGAGCTACAATATAAGGTTCATTCCCTGGTAAGACCGATGTCTTGTTTACTTCCACCAACCCAATATTAGGCCTCCGTCTCACTCCTCTAATTGGATGGAACCAATGACATTTGAACAAAACAATTTTCAGAGGTTTGAAAGAACCAAAACAGAGCTCAATTATTTCCTCAATAATTCCATAGTATTCAATACCATCTTGCCCAACAGCTACCACCCCATTATTTATAGTTTTTGCATTATGACATTTCCTCTCATGTGTTGCTGTTCGGAAGCGGTATCCATTTATATCATAAGTGTTATAGGACAGTGTCCTATATTGGCATCCTTGAGCAACTTTTCTCAGCTCAGCACCCATGGCCTTGTCAATAAGGCTCTACAATTTAATTTGGACAATGTCGATATATTAGTCACGTGTAAAAGAACTATAATGTGAAAGCATGAAAGGGTAGTAAATTAGTTACTTGTTTACGGAACCAAGATATGAAATTTTGCTTGCCATAGCTAGCACCCTTCCTAAGAAGGTTCTGAATTTGTTTTTGAGATGGACCTTGCTGATGATTCCACTCCTCAAGGATGAATTTGCTACAAGAAAAAATATATTGATGTTTGCTATGATTTTCTACAGAATGAAGTTATGATTTGGTATAGAATAAAGACATTTCTAAATACCTTATGTATTCTTCCACCTCTTCAAGATTAGTCAAGACATATAACGTTGCAGTCAGCCACTCTTCATGCAGTAAAACTTTAATATCTCCTCGGCATGAAGTGTCGCCTCTCCCATTAAAAAGTTTCAGTTGGCAACTATTTTCACGTCCAGTATTGTATCTAGGGACTGGGTTGTGTACCGTGCGAACATTGTCACCAAAGTATTTTGTTGTGAAATTTGAATGCTCCTCTAGGATGAAGGCTTCTGCTATGGTAGCCTCAATACGAGACTTATTTTTACATTTGGCTCTAAGATTTTTTTGCTCCCTCTCAATTGGATACATCCATCGAAACTGCACAGGCCCTCCCATCCTTGCTTCATATGGGAGATGCAGAATCAAATGTTGCATAGGGTTAAAGAAGGCAGGTGGAAAGATTTTTTCTAATTTGCAAAGCAACACAGGCGCTTCATGCTCTATAGAAGAAATCAGGTTTGGATCAATTTCTTTAGCACAAAGCTGGCGGTAGAAGAAGCTCAATTCAGCCATTACTTGCCAAATATTTTCAGGAAGATAGCCTCTTATCATAACTGGCAAAAGACGCTCCATGAATATATGATAATCATGGCTCTTCATCCCATTGATGCGCATAGTCTCAAAATTAACACCCCTACGCAAATTTGTTGCATAGCCATCAGGGAACTTAAGTTCCTGAAACCACTCCAAAACTTCCTCTTTTGAGCCCTATTTAGGCAGAAATTAGCTCTTGGCTTCTGCCACTTATCTCTAGATACATCATGGTGCATATTTAGAGCTGGTCTATTGCAAAGTGATTGTTGATCAACTCGGGCCTTCACATTGTCTTTGGTTTTTTCAGGAATATCAAATATTGTACTAAAAATTGCTTCAGCAACATTCTTCTCATTATGCATGACATCTATACTATGAGGAAGCAGCAACTTATGGAAATAGGGCAAACGCCACAATCCAGGAACATGAGTCCAATTGTGCTCCTCCCCATAACCCTCAAAACCCTTTCCATCGGGACTAGGTTTCAATGATTTCAATTGATCATGGATTTGCTGGCCTGTTAGTCGAGGAGGCGGTTCACTATGCACAACAACACCAGCCTTGAAACCATTTGGATCATTTCTAAATTCATGGCTAGCTGGCAGGAATTGTCTATGAAGGTCAAAGAAAGAGAATCCCCCCCCCTCTTTAGCCAAAGGCAACGCAAAACCTCCCTACAGACCGGACATGGCATCTTCCCATGAACACACCAGCCACAGAACAAGCCATATGCTGGCAAGTCATGCAAAGATGTGTGATATGCAACTTTCATAGTGAAGTTCTGCTTTGTTGCACGGTCATACGTCAATATGCCTACTTCCCAAGCAAACATCAACTCGTCCACTATAGGCTCCATGTACACACTCATGTTTTTTCCAAGGTATTCAGGTCCAGGGACTATTAAAGAGAGCAAAATATTCTGCCTTTGCATGCAAACACCAGGTGGAAGGTTGAGTGGAATGATGAAAACAGGCCAACAACTATAAGATGCAGCCCCCATACCATATGGATTGAACCCATCCGTTGCAATTGCCACTCTAACATTCCTAGCATCACTAGCAAAGTCCTTATACTCCAAATCAAAGGCCTTCCAGGTTTCACCATCAGATGGATGGACCATCTTCTCAGGATGGTATCGGTGTCCATGCTTATGCCATATCATTTGTTTGGCTGAACCTTCAAACATGTACAACCGTTGCAGCCTAGGTAGAAAAGGAAGATAGCGAAGGACTTTCACAGGCACAGTTAGCTGTTTTTTGTTACCATCACCACTATCCACCTCAATATACCTAGAGCTGCCACACTTAACACAATACTTGTCGTTGGCATGCTCATTCCTAAATAGCATGCACTGTTTTGGACACACATGTATCATCTCATATGGCATTTTAAGTGCGCTCAATAATTTTTTTGACTCATACATGTTGGAGGGCAGCTTGTGACCATCTGGAAGAAGGGTGGCAATAACTGACAAGAATGCATCAAAACAAGCAATGCTTACACTAAACTGAGTTTTCACAGCAAGTAGACGTGTAATAGCATCTAGTTGGGACACTTTGGTGTGACTATGCAATGGTTGGTTCGAAGCAGTCAGCATATCAAAAAAAGCTTGTGTGCTTGGCTCTGGTTCTTCCTCTAAAGGTATCTTAAATGCATTGCACACATCATCAACCATTTCAGGAATCCTATTCTCATTGTAACCACCCCAATCATTATTAGTGCGCTGGCGTAACACATCTGATCGACTTTGGCCACGCTCACCATGGTGTAACCACACGGTGTAGCCTGGTCTAAATCCATGCTTGACCAAATGCTCTATCATTTTGACCTAATTTGTGGTCCCATATTATCACATAGGCTACAAGGGCACATAACACCATAATGACCAGTATCTCTTGCAAAAGCATAATCCAAAAATTCAGTTGTTTTCTCAACCCATTCGGAAGAAATATCATGTTTGCTTTTACGACCAGTGTACATCCAACGACGATCTTCATTCATCCTAATGCAATCGATGGTAACTTATGCAAATAAACCACTAGTTCATCACAAAAAATCAAAGCATTCACAGCAATTTTAATTCAATGTACTGTACCTTGACAGAGCTAGATTGCCTGGCAGCTGGGGGGGCCTCCAGCGCAGAGCCTGGTTGCTGGCGGGGTGCGGGGGGGGGGGGGGGGGGCGCCGCGGGCAGGGCTCCCGCGCGGAGCCTGGGCGTCGCCGGGGGGGAGGGGGGCGGTGCCGCTGCGCACGGCTTGGGAAGCTGGACCCCGCGCGGAGCGTCGGGGGCCTGGGGGAACGCGGGGCGCCGAGCGGAGCGGGGGGGACGCGGGGCGGAGCGTCGCCTGGGGTGGCGTCGGCGGGTGGGGGCGGGGGGGGGGGGGCGCTCCCGCGGCGCCGGCGCCGGTGTGGGCGGGAGCAGGGGGGGGGCGGAGCTTCGGCGCCGGGTGGGTGGGGCGGCGTCTGGAGTTTGCGAGTGTGCAGGTGAACCCTATACGTTGCTTGCCGCATGTGTTGGGCCGCGAAAACAAAAATTTCATTAGCTTCAGCCCGCGGAACGAAATTTCGCCGAGTTAGAGCCCGCGAAGAGAATTGTACCGAGTGAAAAGTCTATACCGAGTGTTATTTTACAAAACACTCGGTAAAGTAATTTGAAAATTACTTCAAAAATAATTTTAAAAACAATTAACAAGGAAAAATAAGAATTAAATAATACATGTACTAATATAAATGCAAAATGTAGCTTACAAAAAGTTGCTGCAAAAAAATCAAAATTAAATGTATCATCTTATTGAATCATGAGGTGTCTTTGAATATGTTCATGAAACTACTCACTCATATGATTACCAAATCAAACAATTTTGAGATAACTTTCGATTTTTATCAACTAATTTTTATGGGGACATTATTACAACATGAATTGGTAACACACAAAAAATTATAATATTTTGACAATATTTGTGTATTACTAAATTTTTGAAACGTTTGATGACAAATTAAAACCTATATAAGAGTATACAAATATATTAATTTTTAAATCCCACTTGGAATGAAAGTAGGTACATAGTCGTTGTCCTCATATATGAATTTTGCGGAAAGAAGTGATAAGTATTTATCATGCTTGTAGTACAAATTGGAACTAAATACAATAATTCAAAGAAAAGTGTTTAAATTTGCAATAATAGGAAAATTGCTTAAAAATTTACAAAACTTGGATACATTTCTAAACTCTCTGGACCATGCTACACAAAAAATATTTGAAACCATTTGGATATAAAATTACTTCTACATATACCGAGTGTTATACCTTTACCGAGTGTTAGGAAAGGAAGCACTCGGTACATGGTTATATCTACCGAGTGTGTTGCCTTTGCCGAGTGGCTACACAAATAAACACTCGGTACATATCGGCTGTCACGTTACCGCACCGTTAGGAGGTCATTGCTACCGAGTATCAGTTAATGAGCCGAGTGTGTACAAAATAGTGCTCGGTACAGACGGACTTTGCCGAGTGGTGAAACGGTTTGCCGAGCACACTCGGTAGACAGTGATCTATACCAAGTGCCCGATAATTTACACTCGGTGCAGACTGAAGCACTCGGTACCTTCGCAGATTCTGGTAGTGAATGAAGTAGCTCTAAGAGCCATGTGTTGAAGATATTCTACATACCCATCATGGTTTCCGAAGAATGTGCAGTATCGACCAGGGAGAAACTGCATTTCATAGACATTGGAGTAAGATCCTAATTTCATAAAGAGGAAAAACTGTTGAAGAAATAAATAGCACTTGCGTTGGGGTCGTTGTTCACACACTTGAAGAAATAGCCGACATTTGGGCTTAGTAACTTCAGAACTCTCCCACCGCAAATAGGGCAGGGAGTAGAGTGGCAAACCGGTCTGCCTTCCAAACTGGGCCATCGTGGTGTTTTGACTAAAATGATCAGCAAAAATAATTAGTTAGTGCAATGTTCTTCACAGAAATAATGTCTGCAATATGCACTTCAAGGAATGTTGCCTAAAAGCGCCGCAATAAGGGTAGTTTTGTTGCAATATTTAGCAAGGGCAACACAATTGAGGCGTTGGGAAGGCGTTGCAAGTATCTCCTATGCAATAGGGTATTGCATCACAATTATATGGCATTGCTGTAAATGTGGCGTGTTGCAACGTAGTGGGGCATGGCAATGGGTTGCAGAAGCAACGATCATGGCGTGTTACAAACATAGGAAAACATATCATCACAGAAATAGGCTTTGTGTATAGCTATTGTACGTAGCGATTCACTAAAAAGCTAGCTGCCTGGGGTGTCCTTGCGATTAGGCTGTCAGTCTTGCATAGTCGCATCTAGTATTGCGATTTCAGCAAGATTATTGTTACACTATAAAGAGAGAGAGAGCGCGCGCCGCGGGAGGACCAACCAGAGAGAGACAGAGAGTTACCTCAGTGCTGCTCGCGTGCTCCTCCCGCCTGCCACGTGTACTGGTGGGGGTGCTCAAGTTTGTTCTTGCGTTCAATGAGCATGACATTTTTTTCTTTATCCTTAGTATAATGATCATACTTTGTTTCAACAGGTTTGGAGGATGCTGTGCATATCGTCAGTGTCCATGATGGCATCCTAATCGAGGCGATAGCGACCCAAAAGGTTTGCATAGTGGAGAGGTTCATCGATGATTCCCTCGAGAAGCTTAACAAGACGCCCCACAATGAAAGGTTCATCGTAGGCCTGGACGTCGAGTACACGACGTCTGTTAAGAATGGAGGCACTTATAACCCACAGCGTGCTGCTGTCGTGCAGCTTTGCATAGGGAAAAGTGCTCGGTTTATCAGATTATCAATTCCGATGGACAATCTGAAAAACTTCGTCAATTCCTTCTCAATCCAAGAATAGAATTTTCATCCATGGACAAAATGCACGACAAACCTACTCGGGGGCACTGGGGCTTAATAGTGATGAATCATATCGACTTGCAACTCCTTGGCACTACCGGCAAAGGGCACTCGGTAGCGATTTAGTCGGCAAGGCAAAGGCTTTGCCGAGTGCCAAAAAGCACTCAGCAAAGAAAAGCACTCGGCAAAATGTAAATCGGAAAAAATCTGAAAAAAGAAACAGGAAAAAAAATTTGTTGGGGGAGGCATGCACAACCAGCCAGTGACCCATCTAATGGGTTGCACATTTTTTCAATAATTTTGCATAAGTTATCAATGATAGGTTTCGAACTCACGACCTTCTGCACATAAACAACTACCTCTACCACTGCACCATCGGACCAAGTGTGTCAAAATTACGTTTTTATTCTTCACATATTATAATTAATCGAGTGTAAATTATTTGTTTGAGATAGTAAATAAATTCAAATGAAAAAGTTATTAACTACAAAGTGGTATAACCTTTCGAGATCTACAACTTTTATTTTGGTAGTTTCTTCATCCGAGATCGTTTATAAAATTTGAATTTCAAATTTGAAAACTTCAAACGTATTTTAATATGACACAATGATTTCAAATCAAAAAGTTGTCAACTACAAACTTTCATAACTTTTTGAGATCTACAACTTTAATTTTGATGTTTTTTCCATTCGAGGTCATTTGCAAAATTCAAATTTTAATTTTTCTATATTCAGATGTAGTTTTTGTTGACATGATGACTTCAAATTAAAATGTTGCCAACTGTAAAATCTTATAACTTCTCAAGATCTACAAAGTTTGTTTTAGTTGTTTTATTATTTCTTCATCTGATATGATAATTCTAATATTGTTCACAAATCTTATATATCTCTCTTATAGTTTCATAAACTACGAGAGATATATATGTTTTGTGAACAAATTTACATTTATTTTGTTAAATGAAGAAATATCCAAAACAAGAATTGTGCATCTTGATGAGTTATACAACTTTGTAGTTGAAAATATTTTTATTTAAATTAATTTACTACTTCAAAATATGATTTGAAAATTATCTTTACCTAGTGTTCTAAAAACAACACTCGGCAAAGGGATTCTTTGCCGAGTGTCTAAAAAAGCCACTCGGCAAAGAGCTTCTTTGCCGAGTATCTAAAAAAGACACTCGGCAAAAACACTCGGCAAAGATCTTTTTTCCGGTAGTGTGGGCTGGTTAAAACCATGAAACCTCGTCCATCATTAGTTGATATAGCATGTCGTGCGAAAAGTCCCTGGTATGAGTGCCTGAAGCCGAAAAGTATGACTCACCTAGATGGATTGGGTGGGAGGGGCCCTTGACTTAGGACAGGGTCGATTATGCATGCATGGATGCATACGTCAGTTATGAGAGCTACAAGCTTCATCTGATGAAGAAAAAACAAGACCATTTTGCTGCAAATGCTTTGTGCATTTCGCCTGGATGTGTCATGGTGGGAAATCTAGCAACTACTGCTGTTATGCTGGGCACCCATAGAATAGAATGAGCCAATTTCCGTAAGAGGATAGAAGAGAACAACAGAAGCTAATGAAACCCAGCTGAGGAGGTGACGCCGGAGCTAGTCAGACATAACTTGGGCAAACTCGATCGCAGTAGTACCATGTAAAACCATGACTGGATATATTTCTTTTATGTAGTATTTTTTTTGTACGGTTTGTTTCTTCGATGTTGTTACATATATCGTAAGGATCTTGCTAGGGAGGCAGGGCAGCTCCGCCGTAGCCGGGTGTACGTTGTCTTGTGAGATGAGGCCGCACCGCCACTGTGGATGCTATAAATTATAGTAACTCGTAGGTACCATCACTGGGTTATCATTAGCACTGCAAACTTGATAGCAACATTTACTTTTCTATCGTATGTATCCTTACGATGACGATCAGTACGTCCAAAAACCCACATGCGTTTAGAAACCAAAACATTACTAACGCATACAATGTCTTGACAACCGCAACTGCGACCGCGATCGTATGGTCAGAAACGCAACAACATGTACCCGAGTGTTGCAGGCCCTCCCATGTGGCCATGTACCCAGTTGCCTACTACTAAAACCTTCTAGAAAACATGTTCAATACACTACAAAGAACAGTGCTAGATCGTTGCTCGCAATGGTGCCATAGCACATCGCTGAGGATTGAAGAACTAAACCTAAGCACTATAAACTAGGGTAATATTTACAGCCAGAAGTCGATCTGCTCGTATATACTTTTGCGATGAACAACAATACGGGTGAGAGACGTACTCGCGTTTAGGAATGAAAGTAGTACGAGAAGATACGATATATTTGTAACCACAATGGGTATTGCGATTTATGTGTGATATGTTGTCAAGTATCTTAGGTACCGTCACTATGAAGATTAGGCCCTGCAGTGCAGACGTGTCCAACATGAGGAACCGAGGGCCTTAAGTTGGTTGCGAGGATTACTACCTAATCCCAAGGAAAGCTACGATTACTTCCCTCCTAGAAAGAAAATAAGTACTTCTCCATCTGTTGTCCAATCAACATCAATTTCACACAAATTTAACGGCAAAATCAAGATTCAAGTTTCCATCCATCACCTCAGCACACAAAGAAACAAAAGTAAGACCAATTACAAAAAAACTCCAGATGACATTCCTTCACTCGCTTGCATTGTTTTCTACTGCTCGGAAAGATCACAATATAACTGCAGCACACAAGCCTGGCATAGAACCAGAAAGCGTCATCTAGTCCTCGTCACTACTTTCACCTCGTGCAGTACTCACGAGGTTTCCGAGGTACAAAATGCGGGTATTGTGAGAGAAGTGATGAAATCAAGCATGTTTATCTAAAATAGATAAGGATGGAAGTGTGGCAGAACCAACCTGAATTACACTGGCTCAAGTGCGTCGATCCTTTCTCGGAAGGCAGTAAGGACTCAACCGCACTTCAAACGGTGTAACTCTATGGTCTGTCGGGTAAAGTCCCGATAAAACCACCTAACTCAGGATCAAAACAAGATACCTCGCACGAAGGCGAGTCCAGAGATACAATCACCGATAATTTTAAATCACAAGCATAATATTACATTAGTATTCAAACATATATAGTAGCAAGATCTAACTAGTACGAATTTATACAAAACTGTTCGAAGTTAGAGTATCTGCAACGGAAAATAAAACACGATACTACCATACGTCGCGGAACGGATATTGAGCTAAACCCAAGCTCAACATCACTCGGAGGGACCTGTGTTGGCCGGGGACGGATCCCACTCCACGGACCAATCATCAGAAAGAGCATAGGGCCAGGGCACAAGCAGAGCAGAGTCCTCAGGGGGATTACCTGGAACAAAAATCACATTGTAAGGCTGAGTATTCTAATACTCAGCAAGTCTTACCCGTTTCATGGTATACTTAGCCATGTAGCTGGACTATGAAGGCTTGTAATGGTTGTGGGTATAGTTTTAGCTGAAAAGCAACAAAGAGTAGATCCTTAATTTCAACTTTTAGCTTTCAGGTTCTAGTTGGTTATCCATTCTAAGTAAGCAACTATAGCTACTCAAGCATGGTAGAACCTTTTAGGCAAACATCATCTTTGATATCTGTAAGGTTGCTCTTATTACTCTATGTGGCAAAGGGATCAAACAGTCTCAATCTCAGCGAGAAACGGACGATTCTGAATCGAATTTCAAACCTTGCAAGGGTAAACCTAACTCACACGCTTGGAACATCCAATGATTGTTCTGAAGCAACCGTTTGCCTTTCATTCCGACTCGTGGATCAATGCCACCACAAGCGATTGTAGGACTATACGCACATCAAATGTGCAGGACATACGTCTGTAGCGCAACTACATGACCGTACTCCTGTTCGCTGTGCGGAACGAACTCCCGCACGTCGGTGTGTGTGCGAAAAAAACCAAATTACGAGTGG
Organism: Panicum hallii; assembly: GCF_002211085.1. Taxonomy (NCBI): domain Eukaryota; kingdom Viridiplantae; phylum Streptophyta; class Magnoliopsida; order Poales; family Poaceae; genus Panicum; species Panicum hallii. Next base: position 15,273,582 of record NC_038042.1, on the reverse strand, counting down.
TGGGGGGTATGTCCACTCCTCGGCCGATCGGTTACTAGGCTTACCGCTTACCATATTTCGCGGCATGTGGCTAGTACTTTCAAGCGCTTAACCACCGCTACCACACACTACGACCTTATCAAATTTTCATCAGCACAGACGGGTTTTTGTCAAAGTTATGAATCATAATCACAACCCCGTCCGTCATCCTTATAGTGGTTGCAGGAATATAAACATTGCAACTCCTATAAAGCTCGCGAGTGACTGGGAATCACCCGACTTCTACCGGTCCTATTAGCTTAGCAGCTAGTCGGACTCAGGTTCTAGTATTCAATACATAGGTTCCTAGGAATATGCAACTAAGGTTTCAATGCAATTCCTGGAAACCTAAATGCACAAGTAGATATACATGAATATATAAATTGCAGTGTAGTTGTGGCAAAACCAACCTGAATTACACCGGCTCAAGTACGTGAGTCCTCTCTGGAGGGCTACTTCGTGCTTCAAACGGTATAATCCTATTGGCCTGTCGGGTAACGTCCCGATAAACCATCGAACGCAGGATCCAACAAGATACCTCACACGATGGTGAGTCCAGAGATATAAACACCATTACATTTTACACCACAGGCAAATATATTACAATAATGTACAAAACATCATTTGTTCTCACAAAGAGAATTATTACAAAACAAGTTTAAGTCTTAAGATAAAGCAGCGGAGTTTGAAAAGCGTAAACATTGTACACGTCGTTAAAATAGATATCATGCTAGCCCTGGCATGATATCATTCGGCGGAATCGGTGTTGGCCGGGGACGGATCCCACTCCACGGACCAACCATCAGGTAAGGGGTAGGGCCACGGTGTAATGAAAGCTGGCTCATCAGGGAGATTACCTGGATTAAATCAACAAAAGCAAGGCTGAGTATACTAATACTCAGCAAGACTTACCCGGAATTGGGTATACCTTAGCCCATAACTAGACTCATGAAGGCTTTTAGCTTTAGGTAGAGTTTTCAGCTGAAAAGCAACGAAGAGTAGATCCTTATTTTCAACTTTTAGCTTTCAAGTTCTAGTGGATTAACCATTCTAGGTAAGCATCTATAACTAGTCAAACATGGTAGAATCTTTAATCAAACATCATCTTTGATACTCACAAAATTGCTCTTGTTACTCTATGTGGTAAAGGGGGTAAGCAGTCTCAATCATCGTGAGAGGCGGACGATTCCTGAATCGAGATTCAAAACCTTGCAAGGATAAACCTAACACACATGCTCGGAACACCAAAGGGCATTCCGAAGCAACCGTTTGCCTTTGATTCCGACTCGTGGATCAGAGCCACCACAAGCGACTGCAGGACATACGCACTTCCAAAGTGCAGGACGTACGTCTGTAGCGCGACTACAAAACCCGTACTCCTGGTTGCCCAGCAACACGTATGCCTACACGTCGAACAAAGTAACCAAAAGAAGCAAATACATGTGGTGGGAAGTATGTCCACTCCTCGGGCCGATCGGTTACTAAGCTTACCGCTTACCATATTTCACGGCATGTGGCTAGTACTTTCAAACACTTAACCACCGCTACCACACACTGCGACCTTATCAAGTTCCACAACACAGACGGGGTATCATCTTGACCATGATACCTCACAAACTCCCATCCGTCATCCTTATAGTGATAACAGGAAGGTAAACATTACAATTCCTATGTCGCGCGAGTGACAGGAAATCACCCGACTTTTACCGGTCCTATAAGCAGAACAGCTATTCGGACTCAAGTACTAGTGTTCAATACATCGGTTCCTGGAATTATGCAACTAAGGTTTCCAAACAACTCCTAAGAACTTAATGCATACAGATATATATAATAGTATAATTTGCAGTGTAATAAAGTAAGGGTTATGTCCGGGGCTTGCCTTCGCTAGTGGGGTTGGGGTTAGTCAAATTAATATCCTCCGAACCTTGGTTCGGGGCTTCAGAGAAATCCGCGACGGGATTTCCAGGATCTTCAGAATAACCTCCTTCTTGTTCCGGAATCAGCTGATAATCCCCGTCAGCGAGAGTGGTCGAGTCTACATGATATGCAAGATGAAGTTTAATGGATGCATACATTTTCATTTCAATTCACGATAAAGTTGCAATCCAATTAAAGGACATTACATATTGACAATCAACCTAACTACCCTGTACTGGGCAGTCATTTATCGGGTATTTTATGTTTTATCGAAACCCATTAAACAACAGGGTTAACGACACTAATTATCTAACTAGTGGCATGTAACAACATGTGGGGTGGTTCCTAATAATTACATGTAAAAGCTTTATTTATTGATTATACTAATTATTCACATAATCTTGGTATTACTATTACACTATGAACTAATTAAATTATGTCTAACTTATTTGACACCTAATTCTTGGTTGGAAATTTTAATCACATGTTAAACTACTAAAGAACAGTACCCTACACTATTTTCATGGTTTTTGAACAAATAACATCTATGAAAATTAATTAGGTAAGATGAACTATACATTATTTCTAATTAACTTATACATTAAGGAAATAACACTTAACTATTAGGATAATTATTTTTCTTCAATTATACATATTAAAATAAAATTAACAGAATTGGTTTCACTATTTTATCATTTTTCTATGCATTACTATGCATTTCTTAAGTCCATAAGTAACTAAACTTATCATTTAAATTAGATCATCAAACATTCAGAAACTGAAGTTCATTCCTTAAGCAAAGTTGTAGATCCTTATCTAAGGATTCCAACAAAATTTAGTTTATATTTTTATGATTTTTCCTTGAATAGATATAGCATTTCTAAGTTGATAGCAATATTTACACATGGGGGTCCCTGGTTACTATTTCTCTGAGTCTTAGGCTATGCACATAACCCCATGGGTTTCTATTCCTTCTAACCCGAGATCCTTGGCTGGGGACCGAAGCAGAGCAAAGCGGGGGCGGCCGTGTTCCGGCGATGGCGGTCACCGGCGGCGAGGTCCAAGGGCAGGAGAGGACTCAGGAGCTTACGGCGGTTCTGTGGCACCGCATGTCGAGGCTTGAGATGACCGGAAAGATGGAACTCGACTAGAGCCCGAGGTGACGGCGGAGGGGTCACCGTTGATGGCGGAGGTCCGGTGGTGAACGTCGGCAGCCAACCTGTGCATGAGCTTCAGTGAGACACGGGGAACGTGTAGGTACCATCAATTGGAAGAAGACGTGCTGGATCAGAGGAGACCGACGGAGACAGAGGCGGCGGCGACGAGGAAGAACGCCGGCGAGCGCCGGGGAGGCGCGGTGGTGGACTAGAGAACCAATGACTGGGTCGGGGAGCTTCAGGGTGATGATGTGGTGATGTTTATGGTGTTGTGGTGGCGCGAGAAGGCTCAAGGTGTGCTGCCCACGGTGAGGCCGAAGGCGGCGGCGGCGGCGCTTCGTCGGAGACGAAGTTCCAGTGGAAATTGGAGGAGAACAGTTGGTCGTCGAGCACTAGCAAGTAACAGGGAAGCTTGTGCAGGTGTTGATTGGGGCGGGGGTGAGCTGGTGAGGGCTGCCCACGGGCGTGCCGTGCGCGGCCGGAGCTGAGGAGGACGGCGGCAGCGGAATGTAGCTCGGATGCTTGAAATTGGTTGCTGGGAGTAGCAGAACAGCACGTAAGTGTTGAATTGGTGCTGCTGCGCACGAGAGGGAGGAGGTTAAGGCGCGGCAGTGAGCTGTCCACGACGACGAGGAGGTGGCGGCCGGAGGAAGCTCGGGGTCGTCGTGGCGCGCGCGCGAGAAGCCACCAGGGGAGAGGAAAGGGGTCGGAGTCGGGAGGGGATGACGCGTGGGCAAGTGCTGCAGCTGGAGGTGGAGCTCGGGGGCCTGCGCCGGCGGTGAGCGGTGGTGGCAGGAGCAGAGAGCAGAGAGGGAAGCGGCGTGCCGTGCCAGAGGAAGACGAAGCAGGGAGGTGTCAGGGGGACTAGTTTGAAATTTCTAAAAACTTTAGGGACCTCTCTGTAATCTAAAACTTCTCACTGCTACAAAGGTCAAATGAAAAAGTGTTCAACATGATAGTTGTAGAGTTTTTCAAACTCTACAACATTGTTTTAGGGCTTAGGTTCAGAAACTCACAGTTTACAGCTATTTGGATTATATTTTGAAACAAGATGGAATTTAAGTTAAATTTATCTTTGCCCATCTAAATTTGATCAAATTTTGGGCATGTTTACAAATTTTCTGACCAGTCATGATTACTTGTATTTTTACACCTTAACCCTTAAGTAAATTTGAATTTGACTTTTATATACCAACCATTTCAAATGTAACCCTTATATTTGTGTTAATTACACATAGGCCCTTGATTTCATACAAAGTTTAGTTCTTTTAGGTTTTAACTTAATATTTGTACTTTTCTTCTCTATAATCATTTGAATTTAACATATAAGAGCATTTTCACACAATTGCACATAGGCACTTATAAAAAAAATCTATAATTTACAATTACACCCCTAGTCTTCTGTACAACTCATAACATACATATGACTTGCTAATACCTAGTGTCTATATTTCTAATTACATGAATGTTACAGCCCTCCCCCCTTAAGAAGAATCTCGTCCCGAGATTCCGAAGCTGAACAGAAATGGCTGATTAGATTTGGGGATTGGCTTGCAGGAAGTCTGGGAAATTCCGTTGGAGATAAGACTCTGTTTCCCAAGTCGCTTCTTCCTCAGTGTGATGATCCCATAAGATTTTGTACATCTTAATAGCCCTTCTTCTGGTGAGTCTTTTCTTGGTATCCAGGATTCGAAGGGGTTGTTCGACGTACGATAAATCGGGTTCAATCTCAATGGCACATGTCTCAATGATTTCCGTGGGTAATTTGACACACTTCTTAAGTTGAGAGACATGGAAGACATCGTGAATAGCCGCCCATTGGGATGGAAGACAAAGTTTGTAAGCCACTGGGCCACAAACATTAAGTATTTCAAAGGGTCCGACATATCGGGGTGCTAATTTCCCTTTTATGCCAAAACGTTGGACACCTTTGGTAGGAGATACTCGGAGATAGACAAAATCTCCTATTTGAAATTGTAGAGGTTTTCTCCTCTTATCTGCATAGCTCTTCTGCCTGGACTGAGCGGTTTTAAGATTAGATTGAATAACCTTAACCTTATCTTCGGCTTCAATGACTAGGTCTGGTCCGAAGATCTTGCGTTCACCGGTCTCTGACCAACTCAAAGGAGTTCGGCATCTGCGACCATATAATGCCTCAAAAGGAGCCATTTGAAGACTACCTTGATAACTGTTGTTATAAGAGAATTCAGCTAGAGCAAGGCACTTATCCCAACTTGTACCATAGTGAATAATACAAGCTCGGAGCATGTCTTCAAGAATTTGGTTAACTCGCTCGGTCTGCCCATCCGTCTGGGGATGATACGCAGAGCTTCGAATCAATTTGGTTCCTAGAGCTGATTGCAATTGCTCCCAAAACCGTGCAATAAATTGGGGCCCTCTATCAGAGATGATGGTTTTTGGAACCCCATGTAATCGAACAATTTGGTCCAGATAGACTTCGGCATACTTCTTGGTAGAGTAAGTGGTATGCACAGGAAGGAAATGAGCTGTTTTAGTAAGTCTATCAATAATTACCCATATGGAGTCATGCTTTTGAGCTGTGTTGGGAAGACCGACAATAAAATCCATACTAATGTCTTCCCATTTCCATGACGGAATGGGTAGTGGTTGAAGTGTACCAGAAGCTTTTAAGTGGCTAGCTTTCACTCTCTGGCACGTATCACACTCGGATACATATTTGGCAATTTCTCTTTTCATTCTGGTCCACCAAAAATGTTATCGTAAATCTTGATACATCTTGGTGCTACCAGGATGAATTGAGAACTTGGATAGATGTGCCTCATCAAGGATTTGTTTGCGAAGGGGATGATCCTTAGGCACAACAATTCGATCGTTGAACCACAGGACTCCTTGATGATCAGTGTGAAAACACCGATATTTAGCTTCTCCCTAAGATAGCTTGGATTTGATAATTTTGACACCCTCATCATGAAGTTGGGACATGATGATTTTCTCTCGAAGATTAGACTCAATAGATAGCAGATTTAGACTACCTTGAGGAATGATCTCTAAATTGAGTTTTCTCATTTGATGGCAAAGAGTGTCACTAAAGGTTACTACTGATAAGCAGTGACAATGTGCTTTGCGGCTAAGTGCATCCGCAACCACATTAGCTTTGCCCGGATGATAATATACCTCAAGGTCATAGTCTTTGATCAGTTCTAACCAACGCCTTTGCCTCATATTTAGGTCAGCTTGAGTGAAAATATACTTGAGGCTCTTATGGTCAGTGTAGATATTACACTTAACGCCCATAAGATGATGTCTCCAAATCTTGAGAGCGTGAATAACAGCTGCCAATTCAAGATCATGAGTTGGATAGTTCTGTTCATGGCTCCGAAGTGCTCGGGATGCATAAGCAATAACCCGGTTGTTTTGCATAAGAACGCAACCAAGGCCAGTTCCGGAAGCATCGCAATAGACATCAAAAGGCTGAGTGTGGTCTGGCTGAGCTAACACTGGAGCCGTCGTCAGACGCTCTCTCAAGGTATGAAATGCTTCATCGCACTTATCATCCCAACGGAACTTAACTTCTTTCTTAAGCAGCTCAGTCATTGGTTTGGCTATCTTGGAGAAGTCTGGAATGAATCGGCGATAATATCCCGCCAATCCAAGGAAACTTCGGATTTGATGGACTGAAGTGGGAGGGTTCCAGTCCATAACCTCCTGGACTTTGGTCGGATCAACCAATATGCCTTTACTAGAGATAGTATGTCCCAAAAATTTCACACTATCCAGCCAGAATTCACATTTCGAAAATTTGGCATAAAGGCGATGATCACGTAGTCGTTGAAGAAAGACATGTAAATGATTAGCATGGTCTTCTTCGGTTTTGGAGTATATTAAAATGTCATCAATGAAGACCACGACGAATTTGTCGAGTTCCGGCATGAATACTGAATTCATGAGATACATGAAATATGCCGGTGCATTGGTAAGCCCAAATGACATAACCAGATATTCATATAGTCCATATCTGGTTGAGAAGGCCATTTTTGGAATGTCACAAGGCCTAATCTTGATCTGATGATAACCAGAGCGTAAGTCAATCTTGGAAAAGACTTTAGCTCCAGCTAGCTGATCGAATAAGATGTCAATGCGGGGAAGAGGGTACTTATTTTTGATGGTGACCGCATTGAGTGGACGATAATCGACACATAGTCTTAGGCTATCGTCTTTCTTCTTGACAAAGAGAGCAGAACAACCCCAAGGTGAAGCACTTGGACGTATATACCCCTTATCAAGAAGATCTTGGAGCTGAATTTTCAGTTCTACTAATTCATTTGGAGGCATGCGATACGGCCTCTTGGAAATTGGAGCAGTGCCCGGTTGAAGTTCAATGATGAACTCGATGTCTCTATCTGGGGGCATTCCAGGCAAATCGTCTGGAAAGACATCGAGGTATTCACATACTATAGGAATATCCTTGACTTGGATATTTGTGATGGTATAGGTGCAAGGATGCAAATATTTCGGCTAAGGCAGATAAAGGGTAATAGCCCCACGATATGGTGAATCAATTTCGATAACTCGGGAAGATATGTCTAACCGGACTCGATGTTCAGTCATCCAGTTTGTCCCAAGTATAATATCGATACCCTCCAAACTTAATAAAACCAAATCAGTTTTGATTTCTTTACTACCTAACTGAATTGGCACACTTCTAATCATTTGGTTGGAAGTGATATTTCCTCCAGGGGTAGAGATCATGTATGACCCCTGGATAGGACAAGAATCAAGTCCTAGTCGGGTACCACAGTTGTTACTAATAAAGCTATGTGTTGCTCCAGAATCAAATAAGGTAACAACTGGTTTGTGGTGAATAGAAAATGTACCCGACATGACGGGAGCTCCATCTGGAAGTTCTGCCAGAGTGGTGAAGTTAATCCGTCCTTGCCGGACTTGCATCACCGGCTTCTTGCCCTTGTTCTTGTTACCCTGAGTAGAGCTTTGCCCTGGGTTAGGTTTCTTGGGCCGCGGACAATCTCGGATGAAATGATCCGCGCTTCTGCAATTGAAACAGCGATAATTGCTGCCTCTCTGTGGCACTGGTTGAACATTTGGCCGTGGGCCAGATGGTTGTGCTTGTTGCGGAGGAACGGGAGGTCTATACCTTCCCTGCTGTTGGGGCGGCCTGAAAACCAATCTACCCGTTGGGGCATTTCGCTGCGGTGCTCTGAATGGTGTATTGGGAACAACCCGATACCTCGGTGATTGAGCACTCGAGGGTCCAGTAGGAGTCTTCCTCTTCTTCTCAGCATGATGTGCTAAGATACAATCTTCTTGAGTTAAAGCCATATTAACCAGCTCGCTGAAAGTATTAGCCTTTACAAGATTCAGGCGTTCCTTGAGCTTGGTATTAAGGCCTCGACGGAAACGATCTTGTTTCTTAGCATCGTTATCCGCATGATATCCCGCATATTGACACAGATGATTAAAATTCTGTGCGTATTGCAGGACTGTACTGGTGCCTTGAGTAAGAGCCAGGAATTCATTCAGCTTTCGTTCCAGTAATCCTGCTGGGATATAATGTGCTCTGAAAGCTGTCCGAAACTCATCCCAAGTGATAACATGCCCTGCAGGTTGCATGGCATAGAAATTATCCCACTAGATCCAAGCAGCACCACGAAGTTGTTGGGCGGCAAAGGAAGCTTTGCTAGTGTCCGCACAAGGTATTGTCAATAGCGCGAACTTTGATTCGACGATATGGAGCCAAGCATCGGCATCCAAAGGTTCCTCGGTTTTACTGAAAAAGGGCAGCTGGGTACTGAGGAAATCTTGGTAACTAGCCACAGGAGGATTGCGATCATCACGGCCTCCTCGGAATTGTTGATGCTGCTGGTTCTGCTGTGCTTGAACCAGCAAGTTAAGCAACTCCGTTTGCCGAGCCATAACTTCGGCAAGGTTGGGAGGAGGTGGTGGCGGTTGTTGAGAACCGCTGGCCTGATCAGCCCGGAAACCTTCCGGGGTTCCACGTGTGGCTCCAACCATCTGAAACAAAGGAGATGTCCATCATTAACCATATAGCCTTACTCCCAATTTTAGAAGATATAAAAAAAGCACATACTCCATTCAATCATCTTATTTCAGAATCATAAGGATAATGATCAAGATGATAAAACAGGAAACTTATATTACAATATTGGTTCTGTTTGTTCTCCGTATCGTATATCCGAAAGATCTCTACGCAGGCCATCTATGTTACAACAAATGGCATAAGATCTAGGTAAGTTACACACTCCCTAAGTTATTACACTCCCATAGATTACATCTAGCTAGTCGGCGATTTTCAACACTAGAAATCATCGAAGTTGCCTATTGACGACTGACTGCCAGAGGGAGAGTGAAAGGGACTAAGAACTGGGTCCCCATGCTCAGAGTCAATCTCTGAAACACCCTCAATCTCTTATGGGTCTTCTTCTTCTGCTTCAGGCATTATGGGTATAGCGGGAAGTACCGGCTGCTGCTGCAGTTCCTCAATGTGAGCCTGGGCATCATCAGCCACAAGTATCAGGTCATGAATTTGTGCCTGTAGGAACTCAATAACAGTGTCACGTTGAGTGATAATATGATCACTCTCATTGATCTGATCTTCACGATGGAGGATTGTCTCATCCCTTGCTGCAATGATCTCATCTTTCTGAGTCACCAAAGCTTGTAATTCCACTATTTGGGTCACTTGGCGGTCAGCATTCTGATAGTGGCTTTGAGCCACACCAGTTATCTGATTCACACCATGACGCAGTAGGATCTGGTAGTGATGTTGCACATCCATGAACCTGGTAAGGATACGGACGGTTTCTTCAGCTAGATCTCCTAGCATATGACCAAGATGCTCTGTCCGAAAATTCCATTCCGAATTATCAGGGTCAATGGTAGGAAATAACCCAATAGGATATACAACAACTTCCATCGGATGCTGAGTGCAGAAAAGTTTGATGGCTTCTAAGGCAGCAGTTTCAAGGGTATCAACCAGACGATATCCAACCACTTCCACTTCTATGGGATGCCATGAGGAACGGAAAGGGTGTTGAGGAATTGTCATCTTAACCCTGCACCGAGGAACTCCTTCTTCACGATATTCTACCCCATCGTATTGAGGAGGCTCTGTATAGTGGAACAGACTTAAGGATTCCCACAAGAGACGAGGAAACCCTTCCCAATGTAAAGCATTGGTGTGGAAGTGCCCTTCATGATCCCAAAAGGCATTGGAACGAGCAGCCATCTGCGACAACAATGCAAATGGTAAGATATATTTACCCTGCGGAAAGTTCTCAAGGTAAATGGATTAAGATAGTTGATTCTGATAACAGCAAAGGCTAGAAATCAGATGGATACTTAAGAGCTAAAGATTGCTATCTACCCCAACTAAGAAATACCAACAGGTTACTTATTTCTTAAAGCAACAAAATTAAGCATTCATTTTGGTTGATTAGTGGATTATGCATGCACGCACTACGCGATCTCACAACCAGAAATAACTGCCAAGTAATCTTGGTCTTACGTGGTTAATTTCGGTGGCATAATACATTCGTCTCTCCTTAATAACTAGTCGATAAGCCCTATCCGTCCTAGTTTCGTAATCGTGGTTAGTGTACCTGCAGAAAACCACAATGCATATATATATATATCCAATGAACCTTTCATGCCAGCATGTCATGAAAGCGTCCCCATTCATTACTGCTCACTATAGAAACAGCATCTGTACAATTACCGCCGTACAGACAACGTTAACATACGTCGCCGAAACAACGTATTCACGGGGGTACCGCAAAATGCGGGGGTATGAACAGCGATCGCCATACCCTGCGCCAAACCATATACTCCCAATGTAGTCAACCAAAGTTGGTACATTGGCAGCATCTCAAGTAAGCCACTGCTTGAGAAACAGCGTTCGGTTCGCATCACCGACGGGAAGGCCAAGCTCCCTCAGTTGGCTGAGGATCCTTACCTTCTTACCTCACGATCGAAGATGTTGTTACAGAAAGTAAGGTTGGGTTGTGCATAAATTTATGTTTCAACAGAAAAGTAATGCTGGAAGTTAGAGTTATATATATATATATGTTACAGCCACCTCTAATTTTCCCTTAAATATCACCCTAGGGCTTTACGTACTAAGCACAACCTTAACGAATCCAACGTACCTTTTGCAAAATACTTTATTGGTCAAATTTTATACCGAAAGTATTTTTAAGGCACTTTATATCTCCAGTGTACACTTGTTAGCTCTGATACCAGCTGTGGCAGAACCAACCTGAATTACACCGGCTCAAGTACGTGAGTCCTCTCTGGAGGGCTACTTCGTGCTTCAAACGGTATAATCCTATTGGCCTGTCGGGTAACGTCCCGATAAACCACCGAACGTAGGATCCAACAAGATACCTCACACGATGGTGAGTCCAGAGATATAAACACCATTACATTTTACACCACAGGCAAATATATTACAATAATGTACAAAACATCATTTGTTCTCACAAAGAGAATTATTACAAAACAAGTTTAAGTCTTAAGATAAAGCAGCGGAGTTTGAAAAGCGTAAACATTGTACACGTCGTTAAAATAGATATCATGCTAGCCCTGGCATGATATCATTCGGCGAAATCGGTGTTGGCCGGGGACGGATCCCACTCCACGGACCAACCATCAGGCAAGGGGTAGGGCCATGGTGTAATGAAAGCTGGCTCATCAGGGAGATTACCTGGATTAAATCAACAAAAGCAAGGCTGAGTATACTAATACTCAGCAAGACTTACCCAGAATTGGGTATACCTTAGCCCATAACTAGACTCATGAAGGCTTTTAGCTTTAGGTAGAGTTTTCAGCTGAAAAGCAACGAAGAGTAGATCCTTATTTTCAACTTTTAGCTTTCAAGTTCTAGTGGATTAACCATTCTAGGTAAGCATCTATAACTAGTCAAACATGGTAGAATCTTTAATCAAACATCATCTTTGATACTCACAAAATTGCTCTTGTTACTCTATGTGGTAAAGGGGGTAAGCAGTCTCAATCATCGTGAGAGGCGGACGATTCCTGAATCGAGATTCAAAACCTTGCAAGGATAAACCTAACACACACGCTCGGAACACCAAAGGGCATTCCGAAGCAACCGTTTGCCTTTGATTCCGACTCGTGGATCAGAGCCACCACAACCGACTGCACGACATACACACTTCCAAAGTGCAGGACGTACGTCTGTAGCGCGACTACAAAACCCGTACTCCTGGTTGCCCAGCAACACGTATGCCTACACGTCGAACAAAGTAACCAAAAGAAGCAAATACATGTGGTGGGAGGTATGTCCACTCCTCGGGCCGATCGGTTACTAGGCTTACCACTTACCATATTTCACGGCATGTGGCTAGTACTTTCAAACACTTAACCACCGCTACCACACACTGCGACCTTATCAAGTTCCACAACACAGACGGGGTATCATCTTGACCATGATACCTCACAAACTCCCATCCGTCATCCTTATAGTGATAACAGGAAGGTAAACATTACAATTCCTATGTCGCGCGAGTGACAGGAAATCACCCGACTTTTACCGGTCCTATAAGCAGAGCAGCTATTCGGACTCAAGTACTAGTGTTCAATACATCGGTTCCTGGAATTATGCAACTAAGGTTTCCAAACAACTCCTAAGAACTTAATGCATACAGATATATATAATAGTATAATTTGCAGTGTAATAAAGTAAGGGTTATGTCCGGGGCTTGCCTTCGCTAGTGGGGTTGGGGTTAGTCAAATTAATATCCTCCGAACCTTGGTTCGGGGCTTCAGAGAAATCCGCGACGGGATTTCCAGGATCTTCAGAATAACCTCCTTCTTGTTCCGGAATCAGCTGATAATCCCCGTCAGCGAGAGTGGTCGAGTCTACATGATATGCAAGATGAAGTTTAATGGATGCATACATTTTCATTTCAATTCACGATAAAGTTGCAATCCAATTAAAGGACATTACATTTTGACAATCAACCTAACTACCCTGTACTGGGCAGTCATTTATCGGGTATTTTATGTTTTGTCGAAACCCATTAAACAACAGGGTTAACGACACTAATTATCTAACTAGTGGCATGTAACAACATGTGGGGTGGTTCCTAATAATTACATGTAAAAGCTTTATTTATTGATTATACTAATTATTCACATAATCTTGGTATTACTATTACACTATGAACTAATTAAATTATGTCTAACTTATTTGACACCTAATTCTTGGTTGGAAATTTTAATCACATGTTAAACTACTAAAGAACAGTACCCTACACTATTTTCATGGTTTTTGAACAAATAACATCTATGAAAATTAATTAGGTAAGATGAACTATACATTATTTCTAATTAACTTATACATTAAGGAAATAACACTTAACTATTAGGATAATTATTTTTCTTCAATTATACATATTAAAATAAAATTAACAGAATTGGTTTCACTATTTTATCATTTTTCTATGCATTACTATGCATTTCTTAAGTCCGTAAGTAACTAAACTTATCATTTAAATTAGATCATCAAACATTCAGAAACTGAAGTTCATTCCTTAAGCAAAGTTGTAGATCCTTATCTAAGGATTCCAACAAAATTTAGTTTATATTTTTATGATTTTTCCTTGAATAGATATAGCATTTCTAAGTTGATAGCAATATTTACACATGGGGGTCCCTGGTTACTATTTCTCTAAGTCTTAGGCTATGCACATAACCCCATGGGTTTCTATTCCTTCTAACCCGAGATCCTTGGCTGGGGACCGAAGCAGAGCAAAGCGGGGGCGGCCGTGTTCCGGCGATGGCGGTCACCGGCGGCGAGGTCCAAGGGCAGGAGAGGACTCAGGAGCTTACGGCGGTTCTGTGGCACCGCATGTCGAGGCTTGAGATGACCGGAAAGATGGAACTCGACTAGAGCCCGAGGTGACGGCGGAGGGGTCACCGTTGACGGCGGAGGTCCGGTGGTGAACGTCGGCAGCCAACCTGTGCATGAGCTTCAGTGAGACACGGGGAACGTGTAGGTACCATCAATTGGAAGAAGACGTGCTGGATCAGAGGAGACCGACGGAGACAGAGGCGGCGGCGACGAGGAAGAACGCCGGCGAGCGCCGGGGAGGCGCGGTGGTGGACTAGAGAACCAATGACTGGGTCGGGGAGCTTCAGGGTGATGATGTGGTGATGTTTATGGTGTTGTGGTGGCGCGAGAAGGCTCAAGGTGTGCTGCCCACGGTGAGGCCGAAGGCGGCGGCGGCGGCGCTTCGTCGGAGACGAAGTTCCAGTGGAAATTGGAGGAGAACAGTTGGTCGTCGAGCACTAGCAAGTAACAGGGAAGCTTGTGCAGGTGTTGATTGGGGCGGGGGTGAGCTGGTGAGGGCTGCCCACGGGCGTGCCGTGTGCGGCCGGAGCTGAGGAGGACGGCGGCGGCGGAATGTAGCTCGGATGCTTGAAATTGGTTGCTGGGAGTAGCAGAACAGCACGTAAGTGTTGAAGTGGTGCTGCTGCGCACGAGAGGGAGGAGGTTAAGGTGCGGCAGTGAGCTGTCCACGACGACGAGGAGGTGGCGGCCGGAGGAAGCTCGGGGTCGTCGTGGCGCGCGCGCGAGAAGCCACCAGGGGAGAGGAAAGGGGTCGGAGTCGGGAGGGGATGACGCGTGGGCAAGTGCTGCAGCTGGAGGTGGAGCTCGGGGGCCTGCGCCGGCGGTGAGCGGCGGTGGCAGGAGCAGAGAGCAGAGAGGGAAGCGGCGTGCCGTGCCAGAGGAAGACGAAGCAGGGAGGTGTCAGGGGGACTAGTTTGAAATTTCTAAAAACTTTAGGGACCTCTCTGTAATCTAAAACTTCTCACTGCTACAAAGGTCAAATGAAAAAGTGTTCAACATGAAAGTTGTAGAGTTTTTCAAACTCTACAACATTGTTTTAGGGCTTAGGTTTAGAAACTCACAGTTTACAGCTATTTGGATTATATTTTGAAACAAGATGGAATTTAAGTTAAATTTATCTTTGCCCACCTAAATTTGATCAAATTTTGGGCATGTTTACAAATTTTCTGACCAGTCATGATTACTTGTATTTTTACACCTTAACCCTTAAGTAAATTTGAATTTGACTTTTATATACCAACCATTTCAAATGTAACCCTTATATTTGTGTTAATTACACATAGGCCCTTGATTTCATACAAAGTTTATTTCTTTTAGGTTTTAACTTAATATTTGTACTTTTCTTCTCTATAATCATTTGAATTTAACATATAAGAGCATTTTCACACAATTGCACATAGGCACTTATAAAAAAAATCTATAATTTACAATTACACCCCTAGTCTTCTGTACAACTCATAACATACATATGACTTGCTAATACCTAGTGTCTATATTTCTAATTACATGAATGTTACAGTAGTAAAAATAGCGATTTATGTTCGGGGCTTGCCTTCGCTGGTGGGGCTGGGGTCAGAGATATCAACACTAAAAGTTTCCGAACCGGGGTTCGGGGCTTCAGTTAAATCTCCGATGACGTTCCTGGGGTCTTCAGAAATATCCCCTTCTGGTTCCGGGATCAGCTTGTAATCTCTATCAGCGAGAGTTGTCGAGTCTATATGATATGCAAACATCATAGTTGAGAAAATGCATACACTTCCATTACATTTCACAATAAAGTTGCAATCCAACAAGTTAATTAAACTTCTTGCACGGGCAGTCATTTATCGAGTATTAAATTACATTACCTAATTTCATCAGATAACCTACCTAATTACTCTAAACAATCAAACTAATGACATTAAACACATGAAAAAGACTCTAATTCATTCATTAAACATCATTAGCTGATTTAATTAACTAATTTACTCATTTAATAAGAGTTGGGGTTATTATTTTAATTCTTGGTCAAATAATAAGACCCTAAGTTGGGAGTGATTATTAATATTACAAAAATTAGCATCAATAGGTCTAATTGAAATAAGCTTATCAAAAAAATTTTAGAACATTTCATGCAGCATAACAATCAGAAAAATTAATTCAATCAAACAATATTTAGATTATGGACTATTTTTCTAGTTTGATCTACTACAAACCTAAGGATAAAAATTTTATTGGAAAAAAAGTTGATCTGAATCTAAAGTACTGTGATTTTATCAAGATTTTTATCTTTATAGTAGTTATGCTATGCAATAAACAAAAACAGCATTATGATATTAAGATCTATTTATATCACAAGTTCTACACCCGATTTATAAGAACATAAATCGAGCAATCATATATGCGCCAGGATCAAGTCACGCATATATACAACAGATTATCAAGATATCACAACACATGTCACAAATAAAAGCGTATAAATTATAAAATGAATATCTTTATTACAACTGAATCAAGAATCAGTTCAAGGAATGCGGAAGCGTAAAATAAATGCACGAAGAGTGGGGTGCCACAGGGACGTCGACTGGGAGACAAACGCCTAAAAGTCGTCGAAGCCGCTGACGTAGTCCTCCACGTTGCCGGGCACTGAGCAGCAGTCGAAGATATCCAAGAGAACAGAAGAGTAGAAAGGCAAGAGTGAGTACAAACTCGTACTCAACAAGTATAACACAAACTATGAGGCTCTAAGGTTGGCTGACTCGACTGCATTAGCTTTTAGTATTGGCAAAATTTTTATTAAAGCTAATTACTACCAGTGGATGAATTACCATAAACCCGAATTGCATAATAAATTAATCAATATTAATTAAGAACTACTGAGAACCATCCAAACCAAAACCACCCGGGGAATCTCCCTAATCAAAGGTTGATAACCCCACTAATCAAAAGGAGGATCTGGGCCGCTCATGACTGTGAGCACAGCTGATATATCAGTTTTACACTCTCGAGAGGTTGCACAACTTTACCCACAAGTCGTGAGCTACGCTAGCATCACACTTCCTTAGGTGAGATGGCTAGCAAGCACACTACGAGACCGTTACAAAGGATCACATTGGTAAGGTGTGACCGCTAAGGATTCTGGATCAGCGACGATGGGGCCCACCTCCGGGGGTACAAGACACATAGCACAGACCAAGCCGGAGGAGCAGGGACCATTGAAGCTTACCACCCCTCTTGCCCACGCAGGTAAGTTACTCCCGAACCAACACGACCTAATTAGTAAGTCAAGACCGTCCCATTCCAGTCTTGTGGTTGCGCGGTTGTCCCAGGTTGTCGCTCTATGAACCGGTCCTTATGGAGAGTGGCCAACCAAGCACTAAGCACCGTGCTGGCCCCCTAAACCGTGTTTCTACAAAAGCATATTTTTAAGGATGCACAAACCACTCAAGCACACAGCACAGAGGGTCGGCTCCAGAATTAAGTTGCATAGGATCATTAACAAATTAATTAAAAAGAACCAAGATATGTTATAGCGCAGCAACCTAGCACAACTAACCAAAATGCAACCCAAAGGATATATATAAAGGATATAAAGTGGCTAGGAAAGTCCTTATAGGCATACAGTATTAAAATACAGTAGGAAATTGTATTTAAAAGTGGTAGGAGGTTCATGTTATACTTGCCTTCCTCAAAACTCTCCTGCTGCTGCTCAAACTGCTCAGAAGATGACTGCTCCTGTGTAACACCCTAAGGTAAATTCCTTATATTTTAATTAATTTATTCGGGCTTAAATAAATTTCCCATGCTTTTCCTTAATTTATATCGTATTTAAGGTAATTTTATAACACAGGAAAATAAAATTTATCATAGGATCAAAAGTGTTTGTGCATTCATGCAGCAGCATTCTTTTCTTGTGTTGCGTTTATCGGATTTGAATTCAAATTTATTTGCATTCAAATGGTTTTGTTTGAATTGGTTTGAGTATAGAAAGGAAAAAGGAAGAGAAAGGGGCAGCCCACTTCCTTTCCTAGGCCCGGCCCACTCCTCTCTCTCTCTTTCCCCCGGGCCCTCTCTTTCTTTCCCCAGCCCGAGGCCCAGCTCCTTCCCTCTCCCGCTTGGGCCCCCGCGTCCCCCTCAGCCCGAGCCGGCTCTCCCTTCCCACGCTCCCTCTCTTCTCTCTGGCAGCGTGGCCCCACCGTCACCCCTCTCCTCCCTCTCTCCCTCCCCTTCCTCTGTTTCCCCGGCGCCCAACGGAACCCCGAGAACTCCGGCGAGCTCTTTTCCCCCCCCGGGCCCGCGCGCCAGGGAGACTCCGCGCGCTACAAAGGGCCGCCCCAAACCCTCCTGTGCCCTAACCCCGCCGCCACCCAGAACCCTAGCACCACCGGCCTCTTTCCCCTCCGCCGCGGGTAAGCTCGGTCGCCTCCGCAATTTCTCGCCGCCGGCGATCCTCACGCCCCTTTGACCCCCCTTCCATCTCCACAGGGCTACCTGGAGCCGATCTACCTCAGCTAAGGGTCCCGGCAACGCCTGCAGCACCTCTCCCCGCGAACGCCGTCGCCTGCTGCCGCCGGTCGCCGTCGGGTTCCTTCCTCCGCTACAACTCAGGGCGCCGTAGCCCTCGGTGAGCTCCCCCTTCACGCTCCGGTCCTTTTGCACCAGCTGTGGTAGTCCCTAGCCGCCTGTAACGCCCAGAACGCGAGCGCCGCCGATGCGCCGCCGCCCCGAGCCGCCCTCACCGCCGTTCTACTCCAACCGAGCCCAAATCCACCCCTACAAGTGCCCAGATGGTTTTCCCGTGTCGTGCTGAGCATCCTGGGCATGATGTCGTCGTGAACCGACCCCGGGAACGCGCGATCGCGCATCTCCGGCGAGCTTCCGAGCCGCGCCGCCGCGGCCCTCCTTTCTCCGGCGGCCAGCGCCGCCACCCGAGCACCCGAGGGTTCCCAACCCTCCGATCTAGAGCCCACGGCCAGGATTAGATCGTGCCGGGGTGGATCTGAGCCGTGCGATTCAGATCCGAGGGACCCGATCAGCGCGTACCGGTTCGCCGGCATTTTAAATCTCAGCCGTCCAATTCAAATCCGGTGGATAGCGCGAGTAGTAAACCTAGATCCAATCCCGCCCGTCCGATCTCGATCCAAAGGCTGATATCGTCGCGTACCCCTTCGATTAGCAGATCTAATCTGAGCCGCCCGAGGAAGATCCAACGATCCAGAACAGATCTTACCGCTTCAGCCCGCTTCTTTTGCTAAAGAACCCCCGGGTTTCTCTGGAATCAACCCGCCGTCCACCCACAGTCAAAAGTATTTACGGATAGGTCCTGTTTTATGCTTTTAGGCCCCTGAGCTTCCAGGAATTTGAACCCGCGGTCCATCTCTTGAGTTTTTCACGCGCTAGCCCCTGTGTCTAGGGTTTAATTACGTTTTAGTCCTCGGTTTTTGCGCAGGACCCCCTAGGGTCTCCAGTTTTCTTACAATTAGGTCCCTGGATCCTGTTTCGAGCGCAGTTTTCGCGTTTTAGCTCCGTTTTAGGTGTTCTTTATATGCACGCGATCGTTGTAACGCGTAGAATAGCTTTAGACTAGTTTTGTGTGCTGTTTCTATGTAATGTTGTACTGTTTTCTTATATTTTGCTATTGTCTGTGCATGTGTGTATGTGTGGACTATGTTTGACGATCGTGAGTAGACGCGGAGCCTTTGGAGCAGTACCAGGAGCAGCCGTCTTCCGAGCACTTCGAGCAGCAGCCGGGAGAGTACGAGGAAGGCAAGTATAACATGAATCTCCTATCACTTTTAAATACAATTTCATACTGCATTTTAATACTGTATACCTATAAGGACTTCCTAGCCACTTTTATATCCTTATATATCTCCTATGGGTTGCATTTTTGGTTAGTTGTGCTAGGTTGCTGCGCTATAACAAATCTTGGTCCTTTTTAATTAATTTGATTAATGGTCTTATGCAACTTAATTCTGGAGCCGACCCTCTGTGCTGTGTGCTTGAGTGGTTTGTGCATCCTTAAAAGATGTTTTTGTTAGAAACATGGTTTAGGGGGCCAGCACGGTGCTTAGTGCTTGGTTGGCCACTCTCCATAAGGACCGGTTCATAGAGCGACAACCTGGGACAACCGCGCAACCACAAGACTGGTATGGGACGGTCTTGACTTACTAATTAGGTCATTTTGGTTCGGGAGTAACTTACCTGCGGGGGCAAGAGGGGTGGTAAGCTTCAATGGTCCCTGCTCCTTCGGCTTGGTCTGTGCTGTGTGTCTTGTACCCCCGGAGGTGGGCCCCATCGTCGCTGATCCAGAATCCTTAGCGGTTACACCTTACCAACGTGATCCTTTGTAACGGTCTCGTAGTGTGCTTGCTAGCCATCTCACCTAAGGAAGTGTGATGAACCACTAGCGTAGCTCACGACTTGTGGGTAAAGTTGTGCAACCTCTCGAGAGTGTAAAACTGATATATCAGCTGTGCTCACAGTCATGAGCGGCCCAGATCCTCCGTCTGATTAGTGGGGTTATCAACCTCTGACGAGGGCGATTCCCCGGGTGGTTTTGGTTGGATGGTTCTCAGTAGTTTTTAATTAATACTGATTAATTTATTATGCAATTGGGTTCATGGTAATTCATCCACTCGTAGTAAACAGCTTTAATAAAATTTGCCAAGACTAAAAGCTAATGCAGTTGAGTCAGCTAACCTTAGAGCCTCATGCTCGTGTTATACTTGTTGAGTACGAGTTTGTACTCACACTTGCTTCTCTACTCTTCTGTTCTATTTTGGACCTCTTCGACTGCTGCTCAGTGCCCGGCAACGTGGAGGATTATGTCAGCGGCTTCGACGACTTCTAGGCGTTTGTCTCCCAGTCGACGTCCCTGTGGCGCCCAGCTTTTCATGTATTCCTTTTACGCTTCCGCCTTCTTGAACCGATTCTTGATTCGGTTGTAATAAAATAATTCATTTATTGATTTATTTACGATTTATATTAATGTTATTCGTGACATGTGTTGTGATATCTTGATGATCTGTTGTATATATGCGTGACTTGATCCTGGCGCATATATGATTGCTCGATTTATGTTCTTATAAATCGGGTGTGACAGATTGGTATCAGAGCCGTGTCGACTGTAGGACGAAGCCTAGGTAGAATTGGTCGAGTTTAGGACTTCTTTTCTCTTGCTTGCCTCCGCAAAACTTCAACCATCATTTTTCTGCTTCTATTCCTTGAGTCTTAAGCCCTAGATTTGCTATTTCCCCCGTCTTTTCTGAGAAGTAGCTTGAGTTTTCCGTAGACGTTGGCCTGAGTCGCCTAATCTTATCAGCTATAAGTTTAAGTTGTCCCGATAAAAATACGCTAGAACGAGTGTGTTGGTCGAGTAGTGTGGAAAACTCGACTAAGTCGTGAATATTGAATGTTTGTTATTGTGCAAATGTTTGATTTGGATTTTTGGTTGATTGCATAGGCTAGTAATTAAACTTGTTCATGCAAAACGACCTAACCCAACTTGAACTAAATAATAAAATTGAGTTAGAACGTTGGGGGTAAAACCTATATTCCTCTCTTTCTGGCATATCCTTCCGAAGTTTTATTTCCGCAGCTGCACCCTATCTTTTTCTCATAAATTTCGTTTGTTGCAATCAGATGGTGAACACCAGGCGCACCGGTTCCGGTTCTGACCAGCAGGAGCAGAACAACCAGGGTACTGGTCAGCCGCTACCGATGCCGCCACCACTGACCCCGGAGCAGTTCTTCCAGCTCCAGATGCAGATGATGGCTACCCTGAACAACACCGTTCAGGCTCTGCAGCAGATCCACGCTCAGCCACCGCCTCCTCCGCCACCTCAGCCCCGTGACAGGCGTGCGGACTTCCTGAGAGGTCACCCGCCGACCTTCTCTCACGCCACGGACCCACTCCAGGCGGACGACTGGCTTCGTTCGGTGGAGCGCCAGTTGGTTGTTGCGCAGTGCGACGACCGAGAGCGAGTCCTTTACGCAGCAGGGCAGCTGCGAGGCTCCGCTCTTGACTGGTGGGAGTCCTACCCAGCTCGGGATCGTGAGTCTCTCACGTGGGACCAGTTCCGTGAGCGTTTCAGGAACCATCACATTCCTGAGGGCATCATGAAGATGAAGCAGAAGGAGTTCCGTGCTCTTAAGCAGGTAAAAAAAAAAAATAAAAAAAAAAAAAAAAAATTTAACGGAATTCCCTACCAGCCCTTTTGAGCTTGATCCATCCTTGATTTCTTTTGTAACCTGACCAATTGAGCGATTTCCATCCTTGTTATCCGTGTTCGATATTTCAGGGATCCATGACGGTGACGGAGTATCGTGACCGTTTCCTCCAGCTTGCCCGCTACGCCCCCGCTGACGTCGCCCGTGATAGCGATAAGCAGGAGTACTTCAAGGAGGGACTGGATGATCACATCCAGTATGCGCTGCTGAACCACCGCTTCGACAACTTCAACCAGCTGGTTGATGCGGCCCTCAACACCGAGCGCAAGCGTCGGGAGATTGAGGATAAGAAGAGGAAGATGGCTCCATCCTCTTCGGGCAGCAACACCCGTCCCCGCTACCAGTACCCTCCACAGCAGCAGCAGCAGAGGCCGCCTCAGCAGTACCAGCAGCGGCAGCAGTACCCACCTCGTCCTCAGCAGCAGCAGCAGGCGGGACCGGGTCAGAGGCTTCCGGCGCCTCCGGCTCCACCAGCTCAGAGGCAGGGAGTGCCCACTCCGCCTCCTGGGCAGCAGGCTCCGGCACTTCCTCGAGTGTGCTTCCACTGCGGCGAGCCAGGGCACTACGCCAACGTCTGCCCTCGGAAGGCGCAGGCAGGACAGCAGGGGCGTGCAGCACCGCCCAAGGCTCCAGCTCAGGGCAGGGTGAACCACGTGACGGCCGAGTCAGCGGCCGAGGCTCCCAACGTGGTTATTGGTACGTTCATGGTTAATGCCCATCCTGCTACAGTGCTTTTTGATACTGGTACTACACATTCTTTCATCACTCAGTCTTTTGTTGAGCATCATGGTATTCCTACTAGCACATTAAAGAGGTGCATGATAGTATCTTCACCGGGAGGGCAGTTGAGGTCTCATGTCTTCTGTCCCAGAGTCAGTGTGGCCATAAGGGGGGTAGATTTCAGTGCGAATCTGATGGTGCTTGACTCCAAGGGCATCGATGTGATCCTCGGGATGGAGACTCTTGCTAAATGGGGAGTCCGGATAGATTGTGCTCAGAGGACGGTTCTTCTGTCAGCACCGGATGGTCAGGAGGTTACTGTTGGAGCTACGGAGCCTTCGGGATTTCTTCATCAGATGGAGGCTAGACCCACGGATGGTATTCGCGTGGTGTCTGAATTCCCGGATGTCTTTCCGGATGATCTGCCAGGTATGCCGCCTGATCGCGACATTGAGTTTTCTATTGATCTCTTGCCTGGCACAGCTCCTATTGCTAAGAGGCCCTATCGTATGGCTCCTGTCGAGCATGAGGAGGTTAAGAAGACTGTCGACGAGTTGCTAGCTAAGGGTTATATCCGTCGCAGTTTCTCTCCTTGGGCTTTTCCTGTGTTGCTTGTAGAGAAGAAGGATGGCGCGAAGAGAATGTGCGTCGATTATCGGGATCTGAATGCAGTCACTATCAAGAACAAGCATCCATTGCCCCGTATTGAGGATCTCTTTGATCAGCTTCAGGGTGCTTGTGTATTCTCGAAGATTGATCTGCGTTCGGGTTATCATCAGCTGAAGATTCGTCCTGAGGATATTCAGAAGACGGCATTCACCTGCAAGTATGGGTTATACGAGTATACGGTCATGTCCTTCGGCTTGACTAATGCTCCGGCTTTCTTCATGCATCTGATGAACAAGGTTTTCATGGATTATCTGGACACCTTTGTGGTGATATTCATTGATGATATCCTGATATATTCCAAGTCAGAAGCGGAGCATGAGAAACATTTGAGGCTTGTGTTGCAGAGGCTCAGAGAGCACAAGCTGTATGCCAAGCTCAGCAAGTGCGAGTTCTGGATTGACGAGGTCCCGTTCCTCGGTCATGTTATCTCCAAGGGAGGTATTGCTGTGGACCCCGGCAAGGTAAAGGATGTGCTTGACTGGGTTGTACCGCAGACGGTGAAGGAAGTCCGCTCCTTTCTGGGCTTAGCAGGTTATTATCGGAGATTCATTGAGAATTTCTCCAAGATTGCGAAGCCTTTGACTTCCTTGCTAGAGAAGGACGTGGGTTTCTCTTGGACTGATGAGCGTCAGAAGGCCTTCGAGGAGTTGAAGAAGAAGTTGACTACGGCGCCAGTCCTTACTCTGCCAGACCAGAGCAAGAGGTTCACAGTGTATTGTGATGCTTCGAGAGATGGTCTTGGTTGTGTTCTGATGCAGGAAGGCAGAGTGATAGCTTATGCCTCGCGGCAGTTGCGCCGGCACGAGCTGAATTATCCCACTCATGATCTGGAGTTAGCCGCAGTTGTGCATGCTCTGAAGATATGGAGGCACTACTTGTTTGGGCAGAGGTGTGATATTTACACCGATCACAAGAGTCTCAAGTATATTTTCACTCAGAGTGAGCTGAATATGCGGCAGAGAAGATGGCTAGAGTTGGTCAAGGATTATGACCTGGAGATTCACTATCATCCGGGAAAGGCCAATGTTGTAGCGGATGCTCTGAGCAGGAGGAGCTATGTTAACATGGCCGTGGCTTTTCAGATGCCTCAGGAGTTATGCGAGGAGTTTGAGCAGTTGAGTCTGGGTTTCTTGCATCATACCTCGGGCACATCGTTCGAGGCGGAGCCCACTCTAGAGGCAGAGATCAGGCAGCATCAGAAGGAAGATCAGAAGCTGCAGGAGATTCGTGAGTTGCTCAAGATTGGCAAGGCCCCTCATTTCAGAGAGGATGATCAGGGTACCCTGTGGTACAAGGGTCGGATATGTGTGCCGGATGTAGCAGATCTCAGGAAGTTGATTCTGAGTGAGGCTCATGATACAGCGTATTCCATCCATCCGGGCAGCACGAAGATGTATTACGACCTGAAGGAACGATTCTGGTGGTCTGGAATGAGGCGTTCCGTTGCAGAGTACGTGGCTATCTGTGACACTTGTCAGCGTGTCAAGGCAGAGCATCAGAGGCCAGCAGGGTTATTGCAGCCGTTGAAGATTCCAGAGTGGAAATGGGAGGAAATCACTATGGATTTCATTGTTGGCTTGCCTCGTACTCAGAAAGGGTACAACTCCATATGGGTAGTAGTGGACCGGTTGACGAAGGTTGCTCATTTTATTCCGGTGAACACTACTTACTCCGGCGCTAGACTCGCAGAGTTGTACATCTCCAGGATTGTCTGTCTGCATGGTGTTCCGAAGAAGATTATATCTGATCGAGGATCTCAGTTCACTTCACGGTTCTGGGAGCAGTTGCACGATTCGTTGGATACGAAGCTGCGCTTCAGTACTGCTTATCATCCTCAGACAGATGGACAGACAGAGAGAACCAACCAAGTGTTGGAGGATATGCTTCGAGCCTGCGCTATTCAGTATGGTACCAGCTGGGATAAATGCCTGCCGTATGCGGAGTTTTCTTATAATAACAGTTATCAGGCCAGTCTGAAGAAATCCCCGTTTGAGGCTCTGTATGGTCGGAAATGCAGGACTCCGTTGTATTGGGATCAGATTGGTGAGAAGCAGGTATTTGGTCCGGATATTGTTGAGGAGGCCGAACAGTTGGTACAGCAGGTGCGAGAGAATCTGAGGGTTGCTCAGACTCGTCAGAAGAGTTATGCGGATGTTCGTCGTCGAGATTTGACCTTCGCAGTGGGTGATCATGTATATCTGAAGGTCTCGCCGATGAGAGGAATCCGCAGGTTTAATGTACGAGGGAAGCTAGCTCCTCGGTACATTGGTCCGTTCAAGGTGCTGGAACGGAAAGGTGAGGTGGCATATCGTCTGGAGTTGCCACTTAATCTCTCAGGAGTGCACGATGTGTTCCACGTGTCTCAGCTGAAGAGGTGCTTGAGAGTACCAGAAGAGCAAGCACCGATAGAAGGGTTGGATGTGCAGGAGGATCTGACCTATGTCGAGCATCCGGTGAAGATTCTGGAGACATCTGAGAGAGTCACTCGAAACAAGAAAATCAAGATGTGCCGTGTTCAGTGGAGTCATCACACGGAGGATGAGGCTACTTGGGAGCGAGAAGATGAGCTGAGGAAGACATATCCCGATCTCTTTGCTGGCTAGCCTATCCGAATCTCGGGACGAGATTCCTGTAAGGGGGGTAGGTTTGTAACACCCTAAGGTAAATTCCTTATATTTTAATTAATTTATTCGGGCTTAAATAAATTTCCCATGCTTTTCCTTAATTTATATCGTATTTAAGGTAATTTTATAACACAGGAAAATAAAATTTATCATAGGATCAAAAGTGTTTGTGCATTCATGCAGCAGCATTCTTTTCTTGTGTTGCGTTTATCGGATTTGAATTCAAATTTATTTGCATTCAAATGGTTTTGTTTGAATTGGTTTGAGTATAGAAAGGAAAAAGGAAGAGAAAGGGGCAGCCCACTTCCTTTCCTAGGCCCGGCCCACTCCTCTCTCTCTCTTTCCCCCGGGCCCTCTCTTTCTTTCCCCAGCCCGAGGCCCAGCTCCTTCCCTCTCCCGCTTGGGCCCCCGCGTCCCCCTCAGCCCGAGCCGGCTCTCCCTTCCCACGCTCCCTCTCTTCTCTCTGGCAGCGTGGCCCCACCGTCACCCCTCTCCTCCCTCTCTCCCTCCCCTTCCTCTGTTTCCCCGGCGCCCAACGGAACCCCGAGAACTCCGGCGAGCTCTTTTCCCCCCCCGGGCCCGCGCGCCAGGGAGACTCCGCGCGCTACAAAGGGCCGCCCCAAACCCTCCTGTGCCCTAACCCCGCCGCCACCCAGAACCCTAGCACCACCGGCCTCTTTCCCCTCCGCCGCGGGTAAGCTCGGTCGCCTCCGCAATTTCTCGCCGCCGGCGATCCTCACGCCCCTTTGACCCCCCTTCCATCTCCACAGGGCTACCTGGAGCCGATCTACCTCAGCTAAGGGTCCCGGCAACGCCTGCAGCACCTCTCCCCGCGAACGCCGTCGCCTGCTGCCGCCGGTCGCCGTCGGGTTCCTTCCTCCGCTACAACTCAGGGCGCCGTAGCCCTCGGTGAGCTCCCCCTTCACGCTCCGGTCCTTTTGCACCAGCTGTGGTAGTCCCTAGCCGCCTGTAACGCCCAGAACGCGAGCGCCGCCGATGCGCCGCCGCCCCGAGCCGCCCTCACCGCCGTTCTACTCCAACCGAGCCCAAATCCACCCCTACAAGTGCCCAGATGGTTTTCCCGTGTCGTGCTGAGCATCCTGGGCATGATGTCGTCGTGAACCGACCCCGGGAACGCGCGATCGCGCATCTCCGGCGAGCTTCCGAGCCGCGCCGCCGCGGCCCTCCTTTCTCCGGCGGCCAGCGCCGCCACCCGAGCACCCGAGGGTTCCCAACCCTCCGATCTAGAGCCCACGGCCAGGATTAGATCGTGCCGGGGTGGATCTGAGCCGTGCGATTCAGATCCGAGGGACCCGATCAGCGCGTACCGGTTCGCCGGCATTTTAAATCTCAGCCGTCCAATTCAAATCCGGTGGATAGCGCGAGTAGTAAACCTAGATCCAATCCCGCCCGTCCGATCTCGATCCAAAGGCTGATATCGTCGCGTACCCCTTCGATTAGCAGATCTAATCTGAGCCGCCCGAGGAAGATCCAACGATCCAGAACAGATCTTACCGCTTCAGCCCGCTTCTTTTGCTAAAGAACCCCCGGGTTTCTCTGGAATCAACCCGCCGTCCACCCACAGTCAAAAGTATTTACGGATAGGTCCTGTTTTATGCTTTTAGGCCCCTGAGCTTCCAGGAATTTGAACCCGCGGTCCATCTCTTGAGTTTTTCACGCGCTAGCCCCTGTGTCTAGGGTTTAATTACGTTTTAGTCCTCGGTTTTTGCGCAGGACCCCCTAGGGTCTCCAGTTTTCTTACAATTAGGTCCCTGGATCCTGTTTCGAGCGCAGTTTTCGCGTTTTAGCTCCGTTTTAGGTGTTCTTTATATGCACGCGATCGTTGTAACGCGTAGAATAGCTTTAGACTAGTTTTGTGTGCTGTTTCTATGTAATGTTGTACTGTTTTCTTATATTTTGCTATTGTCTGTGCATGTGTGTATGTGTGGACTATGTTTGACGATCGTGAGTAGACGCGGAGCCTTTGGAGCAGTACCAGGAGCAGCCGTCTTCCGAGCACTTCGAGCAGCAGCCGGGAGAGTACGAGGAAGGCAAGTATAACATGAATCTCCTATCACTTTTAAATACAATTTCATACTGCATTTTAATACTGTATACCTATAAGGACTTCCTAGCCACTTTTATATCCTTATATATCTCCTATGGGTTGCATTTTTGGTTAGTTGTGCTAGGTTGCTGCGCTATAACAAATCTTGGTCCTTTTTAATTAATTTGATTAATGGTCTTATGCAACTTAATTCTGGAGCCGACCCTCTGTGCTGTGTGCTTGAGTGGTTTGTGCATCCTTAAAAGATGTTTT
Organism: Panicum hallii; assembly: GCF_002211085.1. Taxonomy (NCBI): domain Eukaryota; kingdom Viridiplantae; phylum Streptophyta; class Magnoliopsida; order Poales; family Poaceae; genus Panicum; species Panicum hallii. Next base: position 15,245,052 of record NC_038042.1, on the reverse strand, counting down.
TGTTAGAAACATGGTTTAGGGGGCCAGCACGGTGCTTAGTGCTTGGTTGGCCACTCTCCATAAGGACCGGTTCATAGAGCGACAACCTGGGACAACCGCGCAACCACAAGACTGGTATGGGACGGTCTTGACTTACTAATTAGGTCATTTTGGTTCGGGAGTAACTTACCTGCGGGGGCAAGAGGGGTGGTAAGCTTCAATGGTCCCTGCTCCTTCGGCTTGGTCTGTGCTGTGTGTCTTGTACCCCCGGAGGTGGGCCCCATCGTCGCTGATCCAGAATCCTTAGCGGTTACACCTTACCAACGTGATCCTTTGTAACGGTCTCGTAGTGTGCTTGCTAGCCATCTCACCTAAGGAAGTGTGATGAACCACTAGCGTAGCTCACGACTTGTGGGTAAAGTTGTGCAACCTCTCGAGAGTGTAAAACTGATATATCAGCTGTGCTCACAGTCATGAGCGGCCCAGATCCTCCGTCTGATTAGTGGGGTTATCAACCTCTGACGAGGGCGATTCCCCGGGTGGTTTTGGTTGGATGGTTCTCAGTAGTTTTTAATTAATACTGATTAATTTATTATGCAATTGGGTTCATGGTAATTCATCCACTCGTAGTAAACAGCTTTAATAAAATTTGCCAAGACTAAAAGCTAATGCAGTTGAGTCAGCTAACCTTAGAGCCTCATGCTCGTGTTATACTTGTTGAGTACGAGTTTGTACTCACACTTGCTTCTCTACTCTTCTGTTCTATTTTGGACCTCTTCGACTGCTGCTCAGTGCCCGGCAACGTGGAGGATTATGTCAGCGGCTTCGACGACTTCTAGGCGTTTGTCTCCCAGTCGACGTCCCTGTGGCGCCCAGCTTTTCATGTATTCCTTTTACGCTTCCGCCTTCTTGAACCGATTCTTGATTCGGTTGTAATAAAATAATTCATTTATTGATTTATTTACGATTTATATTAATGTTATTCGTGACATGTGTTGTGATATCTTGATGATCTGTTGTATATATGCGTGACTTGATCCTGGCGCATATATGATTGCTCGATTTATGTTCTTATAAATCGGGTGTGACATCCTGGTACTGGTCCAAAGGCTCCGCGTCTACTCACGATCGCAACGCCAAAACATGGTCCCGCACATACACATACATGCAAACAAGGACAAAATATAAGAGACAGTACAACATTTCATCAAAACAGTACACAAAACTAGTCTAAAGCTATTCTACGCGTTACAACGATCGCGTGGATATAAAGAGCGCTTAAAACGGAGCTAAAACGCAAAATCTAGGGCTAAAACAAGGTCCAGGGACTAAGCTGTAAGAAAAACAGGACTTCCAGGGGGGTTCTGAGCAAAAACCAGGGACCTAAACGTGATTAAAGGGTAGACATAGGGGCTAGCATGTGAAAATACAGGGCTTGGACTGCGGGTTCAAATTCTATAAAGATCAGGGGCTTCGGTGCAAGAAATAGGGCTAAACTGCAATTGTTATTGAACTGCAGTGGACCGCGGGTTGTCTTCCCAAAAGAATAGGGACTCTTTAGCAAAAAGGCAAGGCCGAAGCGGTACGGGCGATGCTCGGCCGTTGGATCGCGATCGGAGGGTTCTGGTCAAAGGGGTATGCGGGATCTAATCCTACGCGTCCATCACAGATCGAGCGGCTGAGGGCTCTCCGGCCGGGCTGGGCACGGCGGAGGGCGACTGTAGCTCGCCGGAGGACACGCGGTTGGGCGCTTCCGGCCTCTATTCGGGGTACGGCTGGCACTGGGAGAGAGAGAGGACGACGACGAACCCATCTGGGCAGTCCGTGCGGCGGATCGGGGTCGGGTTGGGTCTCGCCACGGTGGAGGGCGGCACGGGGTCACGGTAACGAGGGGCGCGCTCACGCAGAGGGGGAAAGGGGACAGGAACGGGCGCGGCGTGCTCCTTACCACTCCGGGGTGCTGCGACGGCAGTTAGGGGCCGAAGATTGGTGGCACCGGTGTGGTGTCGCGGGGGCGCAGGAGCTCGGTCGACAGCGGCGGCTCCAATCCGAGGGGCGGTGCAGCGGCGCAAGGCCACGGGGGGGGGGGGGGAAGTTGGAGAGTTAGACGCGGCGGAGGAGGAGCGCGAAAGCGCTGCGGCTAAGAAGGGTGAGGGGTTGGCAGCCTCGGCGTGCGGATCAACCGAGCTGCCGCTTCTCACGGGCCGTTGGGGCCCGTCCTTATCTGAACGCGGCGCCCTTCTAGAAGAGTCTGGGCGCGGGAACCAGGCCAGCGCGTAGCTCGGCTGGGCGTGGCACAGAGGAGAGGGCCCAGGGTGCGGCAGTGCGGGCCACGGCTAGCGACCAAGTGGCCGGACCGGCGGGGGAAAAAACAGAGGGCGCGAGGGGGAAGAAGCGCCTGACCGGTGGGGCCGGCCTGGCAGAGGAAGGAAGGAGGGAGAGCGGCCGTGGGCGGCTGCGCACGTGAGGGGAGGGCTGGCTCGGGCTGGGCCGTGGAGGAAAAGAGAGAGAGGAGAGAGAGACGCGGGGCTGGGGAAACTGGGCCGGGGTGCGGCCCATGCGGGGAGAGGAGGGGAAAGGGAAGAGCTGGGCCGGCTGGTAGAGGGTTTGGGCTGCCTCCTTTCCTTCTTCTTTCCCTTTTCTTTTCTATACTCAAACATTCCAACAAAACTATTTGAACTCAAAAAATACAATTTGAATTCAAACCCTATAAAATCAACACAATTAAAACAATGCTGCAGCATGAATGCACAAACAATTTAATCCTATGATAAATTTTAATTACTTGCATTATAAAATTACTTTAAATGCAAGATATATTAGAGGAAACCCTAGAAATTTTATTTAAGCCCAAATAATTCATTAAAATTAGGGAAAATTACATTAGGGTGTTACAAACCTACCCCCCTTACAGGAATCTCGTCCCGAGATTCTGATAGGCTAGCTAGCAAAGAGATCGGGATATGTCTTTCTCAGCTCATCTTCTCGCTCCCAAGTAGCCTCATCCTCCGTATGATGACTCCACTGAACCCGGCACATCTTGATCTTCTTGTTTCTGGTAACTCTCTTGGACGTCTCCAGAATCTTCACCGGATGCTCGACGTAGGTCAGATCCTCCTGCACATCCAACCCTTCTATAGGTGCTTGCACTTCTGGCACCCTCAAGCACTTCTTTAGCTGAGACACGTGAAACACATCGTGCACTCCTGAGAGATTGAGAGGCAACTCCAAACGATATGCCACCTCACCTTTCCGCTCCAACACCCTGAACAGACCAATGTATCGAGGGGCTAGCTTCCCTCTCACATCAAACCTGCGGATCCCTCTCATCGGCGAGACCTTCAGATACACATGATCACCCGCTGCAAAGATCAGATCTCGACGACGCACATCCGCATAGCTCTTCTGATGAGTCTGGGCGACCCTCAGATTCTCTCGCACCTGCTGCACCAGCTGTTCTGCCTCTTCAACAATATCCGGACCAAATACCTGCCTCTCGCCAATCTGATCCCAATACAGCGGAGTCCTGCACTTCCGACCATACAGGGCCTCGAAAGGAGACTTCTTCAGACTGGCCTGATAACTGTTGTTGTAGGAAAACTCCGCATATGGCAGGCATTTATCCCAGCTGGTACCATACTGAATAGCGCAAGCTCGAAGCATATCCTCCAACACTTGGTTGGTTCTTTCTGTCTGCCCATCTGTCTGAGGATGATAAGCAGTACTGAAGCGCAGCTTCGTATCCAACGAGTCATGCAACTGCTCCCAGAACCGTGATGTGAACTGAGATCCTCGATCAGATATGATCTTCTTTGGAACACCATGTAGACAGACGATCCTGGAGATGTACAACTCTGCGAGTCTAGCACCGGAGTAGGTAGTGTTTACCGGAATGAAGTGAGCAACCTTCGTCAACCGATCCACTACTACCCATATGGAGTTGTACCCTTTCTGAGTACGAGGCAAACCAACAATGAAGTCCATAGTGATTTCCTCCCATTTCCACTCTGGAATCTTCAACGGCTGCAGTAGACCTGCTGGTCTCTGATGCTCTGCCTTGACACGCTGACAAGTGTCACAGATAGCCACGTACTCCGCAACGGAACGCTTCATTCCATACCACCAGAATCGTTCCTTCAGGTCGTAATACATCTTCGTGCTGCCGGGATGAATATAATACGCTGTATCATGAGCCTCACTCAGAATCAACGTCCTGAGATCTGCTACATCCGGCACACATATACGACCCTTGTACCACAAGGTACCCTAATCATCCTCTCTAAAATGAGGTGCCTTGCCAATCTTAAGCAGCTCACGAATCTCTTGCAGCTTCTTAACTTCTTTCTGATGCTGCCTGATCTCTACCTCTAGAGTGGGTTCTGCCTCGAATGATGTACTCGAGGTGTGACGCAAGAAACCCAGACTCAACTGCTCGAACTCCTCGCATAACTCCTGGGGCATCTGAAAAGCCACGGCCATGTTAACATAGCTCTTCCTGCTCAGAGCATCTGCCACAACATTAGCCTTGCCCGGATGATAGTGAATCTCCAGGTCATAATCCTTGACCAACTCTAGCCATCTTCTCTGCCGCATGTTCAGCTCACTCTGAGTGCAAATATACTTAAGGCTCTTGTGATCGGTGTAAATATCACACCTCTGCCCAAACAAGTAATGCCTCCATATCTTCAGAGCATGCACAACTGTGGCTAACTCCAGATCATGAGTGGGATAATTCAGCTCGTGCCGGCGCAACTGCCGCGAGGCATAAGCTATCACTCTGCCTTCATGCATCAAGACGCAACCAAGACCATCCCTTGAAGCATCACAATATACTGTGAACCTCTTGCTCTGGTCTGGCAGAGTAAGGACTGGCGCCGTGGTCAACCTCTTCTTCAGCTCCTCGAAAGCCTTCTGACGCTCATCAGTCCAAGAGAAATCCACACCCTTCTCTAGCAAGGAAGTCAAAAGCTTCGCAATCTTGGAGAAATTCTCAATGAACCTCCGATAATAACCTGCTAAGCCCAGAAAAGAGAGGACTTCCTTCACTGTCTGCGGTACAACCCAGTCAAGCACATCCTTCACCTTCCCGGGGTCCACAGCAATACCTCCCTTGGAGATGACATGATCGAGGAATGGGACCTCGTCAATCCAGAATTCGCACTTGCTAAGCTTGGCGTACAGTTGGTGCTCTCTGAGCCTCTGCAACACCAGCCTCAGATGTTTCTCATGCTCTGCTTCTGACTTGGAATATATCAGGATATCATCAATGAATATCACCACAAAGGTGTCCAGATAATCCATGAAAACCTTATTCATCAGATGCATGAAGAAAGCCGGAGCATTGGTCAAGCCAAAGGACATGACCGTATACTCGTATAGCCCGTACTTGCAGGTGAATGCCGTCTTCTGGATATCCTCAGGACGAATCTTCAGCTGGTGATAACCTGAACGCAGATCAATCTTCGAGAACACACAAGCACCCTGGAGCTGATCGAAAAGATCCTCAATACGGGGCAAAGGATGCTTGTTCTTGACGGTGACTGCATTCAGGTCCTGATAATCGACGCACATTCTCTTCGCACCATCCTTCTTCTCTACGAGCAATACAGGAAAAGCCCAAGGAGAGAAACTGTGACGGATATAAACCTTGGCTAGCAACTCGTCAATGGTCTTCTTAACTTCCTCATGCTCGACGGGAGCCATACGATAGGGCCGCTTAGCAATAGGAGCTGTGCCAGGCAAGAGATCAATAGAAAACTCAATGTCGCGATCAGGTGGCATACCTGGCAAATCATCCGGAAAGACATCCGGGAATTCAGACACCACGCGAATACCATCCGTGGGTCTAGCCTCCATCTGATGAAGAAATCCAGAAGGTTCTGTAGCTCCAACAGTGACCTCCTGACCATCCGGTGCTGACAGAAGAACAGTCCTCTGAGCACAATCTATCCGGACTCCCCACTTAGCAAGAGTCTCCATCCCGAGGATCACATCAATGCCCTTGGTGTCTAGCACCATCAGAATTGCGCTGAAATCTACCCCCCTTATGGCCACACTAACTCTGGGACAGAAGACATGAGACCTCAACTGCCCTCCCGGTGAAGATACTAACATGCACCTCTTTAATGTGCGAGTATGAATACCATGATGCTCAACAAAAGACTGGATGATGAAGGAATGCGTAGCACCAGTATCAAAAAGAACTGTAGCAGGATGGGTGTTGACCATGAACGTACCAATAACCACGTTAGGAGCCTCGGCCGCTGACTCGGCCGTCACGTGGTTCACCCTGCCCTGAGCTGGGGCCTTGGGCTGAGCTGCACGCCCCTGCTGTCCTGACTGTGCCTTCCGGGGGCAGACGTTGGCGTAGTGCCCCGGCTCGCCGTAGTGGAAGCACACTCGCGGAAATGCAGCGGCCTGCTGCCCAGGAGGAGGTGGGCACTCCCTGCCTTTGAGCTGGTGGAGCCGGAGGCGCTGGAAGCCTCTGACCCTATCCCGCCTGCTGCTGCTGAGGACGAGGCGGAAACTGCTGCCACTGCTGGTACTGCTGGGGCGGCCTCTGCTGCTGCTGCGGATGCTGATAGCGGGGACGAGTGTTGCTGCCCAACGAGGATGGAGCCATCTTCCTCTTCTTATCCTCAATCTCCCGGCGCTTACGCTCGGTGTTGAGGGCAGCATCAACCAGCTGGTTGAAGTTGTCGAAGCGGTGGTTCAGCAGCGCATACTGGATGTGATCATCCAGTCCTTCCTTGAAGTACTCCTGCTTATCGCTATCACGAGCGACATCGGCAGGGGCATAACGGGCCAGCTGAAGGAAACGGTCACGGTACTCCGTCACCGTCATAGATCCCTGAAATGACAACCACAGATAACAAGGATAGAAATCGCTCAATATGTCAGGCTTACGAAAGGAGATCAAGGATAGATCGAAGCTCACAAGAATTTGCCGGGAATCCCATTTAATTTTACCTGCTTAAGGGCACGGAACTCCTTCTGCTTCATCTTCATAATGCCCTCAGGAATGTGATGGTTCCTCAAGCGCTCACGGAACTGGACCCAGGTGAGAGAGTCGCGGTCCTGAGCCGGGTAGGACTCCCACCAGTCGAGAGCGGAGCCTCGCAGCTGCCCTACTGCGTATAGAACCCTCTCCCGGTCGTCGCACTGTGCAACAACCAACTGGCGCTCCACCGAACGAAGCCAGTCGTCCGCTTGGAGTGGGTCCGTGGCGTGAGAGAAGGCCGGAGGGTGACCTCTCAGGAAATCCGCACGCCGATCACGGGGCTGAGGCGGTGGTGGAGGCGGTGGCTGAGCGTGGATATGCTGCAGAGCCTGAACGGTGTTGTTCAGGGTCGCCATCATCTGCATCTGGAGCTGGAAGAACTACTCCGGGGTCAGTGGTGGCGGCATCGGCAGCGGCTGACCAGTACTCTGGTTGTTCTGCTCCTGCTGGTCGGAACCGGAACCGGTGCGCCTGGTGTTCACCATCTGATTGCAACAACCGAAGTTTTATGAGAAAGAAATGTTTGTGCAGCTGTGGAAATGAAACTTCGGAAGGGTATGACAGAAGGAAAGGAAACTATGTTGTACCCCCAACGTTCTAACTCAAATTTTATCATTTAGTTCAAGTTGTGTTAGGGTTGATTTGCATGAACAAGTTTAACTACTAAACTATGCAATCAACCAAAAATCCAAATCATACAGTTGCACAATAACAAACATTCAATATTCATAACTTAGTCGAGTTTATCACACCACTCGACTAACACACTCATTCTAGCGTATTTCCATCGAGACAACCTAAACTTTTAGCTTATAAGGTTAGGCGACTCAGGCCAACGTCTACGGAAAACTCAAGCTATTTCTCAGAAAAGGCAGGAGAGATAGCAAATCAAAGGGCTTAAGGCTCAAGGAATAGAAGTAGAAAATGATATTAGAATTTTTGCGGAGGCAAGGCAAGAGAAAAGAAGTCCTAAACTCGACCAGTTCTATCTAGGCTTCGTCCTACAGTCGACACGGCTCTGATACCAATCTGTCACACCCGATTTATAAGAACATAAATCGAGCAATCATATATGCGCCAGGATCAAGTCACGTATATATACAACAGATTATCAAGATATCACAACACATGTCACAAATAAAAGCGTATAAATTATAAAATGAATATCTTTATTACAACTGAATCAAGAATCAGTTCAAGGAATGCGGAAGCGTAAAATAAATGCACGAAGAGTGGGGCGCCACAGGGACGTCGACTGGGAGACAAACGCCTAGAAGTCGTCGAAGCCGCTGACGTAGTCCTCCACGTTGCCGGGCACTGAGCAGCAGTCGAAGATATCCAAGAGAATAGAAGAGTAGAAAGGCAAGAGTGAGTACAAACTCGTACTCAACAAGTATAACACAAACTATGAGGCTCTAAGGTTGGCTGACTCGACTGCATTAGCTTTTAGTCTTGGCAGAATTTTTATTAAAGCTAATTACTACCAGTGGATGAATTACCATAAACCCGAATTGCATAATAAATTAATCAATATTAATTAAGAACTACTGAGAACCATCCAAACCAAAACCACCCGGGGAATCTCCCTAATCAAAGGTTGATAACCCCACTAATCAAAAGGAGGATCTGGGCCGCTCATGACTGTGAGCACAGCTGATATATCAGTTTTACACTCTCGAGAGGTTGCACAACTTTACCCACAAGTCGTGAGCTACGCTAGTTGTTCATCACACTTCCTTAGGTGAGATGGCTAGCAAGCACACTACGAGACCGTTACAAAGGATCACATTGGTAAGGTGTGACCGCTAAGGATTCTGGATCAGCGACGATGGGGCCCACCTCCGGGGGTACAAGACACACAGCACAGACCAAGCCGGAGGAGCAGGGACCATTGAAGCTTACCACCCCTCTTGCCCACGCAGGTAAGTTACTCCCGAACCAACACGACCTAATTAGTAAGTCAAGACCGTCCCATTCCAGTCTTGTGGTTGCGCGGTTGTCCCAGGTTGTCGCTCTATGAACCGGTCCTTATGGAGAGTGGCCAACCAAGCACTAAGCACCGTGCTAGCCCCCTAAACCATGTTTCTACAAAAGCATATTTTTAAGGATGCACAAACCACTCAAGCACACAGCACAGAGGGTCGGCTCCAGAATTAAGTTGCATAGGATCATTAACAAATTAATTAAAAAGGACCAAGATATGTTATAGCGCAGCAACCTAGCACAACTAACCAAAATGCAACCCAAAGGATATATATAAAGGATATAAAGTGGCTAGGAAAGTCCTTATAGGCATACAGTATTAAAATACAGTAGGAAATTGTATTTAAAAGTGGTAGGAGGTTCATGTTATACTTGCCTTCCTCAAAACTCTCCTGCTGCTGCTCAAACTGCTCAGAAGATGACTGCTCCTGGTACTGGTCCAAAGGCTCCGCGTCTACTCACGATCGCAACGCCAAAACATGGTCCCGCACATACACATACATGCAAACAAGGACAAAATATAAGAGACAGTACAACATTTCATCAAAACAGTACACAAAACTAGTCTAAAGCTATTCTACGCGTTACAACGATCGTGTGGATATAAAGAGCTCTTAAAACGGAGCTAAAACGCAAAATCTAGGGCTAAAACAAGGTCCAGGGACTAAGCTGTAAGAAAAACAGGACTTCCAGGGGGGTTCTGAGCAAAAACCAGGGACCTAAACGTGATTAAAGGGTAGACACAGGGGCTAGCATGTGAAAATACAGGGCTTGGACTGCGGGTTCAAATTCTATAAAGATCAGGGGCTTCGGTGCAAGAAATAGGGCTAAACTGCAATTGTTATTGAACTGCAGTGGACCGCGGGTTGTCTTCCCAAAAGAACAGGGACTCTTTAGCAAAAAGGCAAGGCCGAAGCGGTACGGGCGATGCTCGGCCGTTGGATCGCGATCGGAGGGTTCTGGTCAAAGGGGTATGCGGGATCTAATCCTACGCGTCCATCACAGATCGAGCGGCTGAGGGCTCTCCGGCTGGGCTCCGGCGGCGGCGGGTGCTGGGCACGGCGGAGGGCGACTGTAGCTCGCCGGAGGACACGCGGTTGGGCGCTTCCGGCCTCTATTTGGGGTACGGCAGGCACTGGGAGAGAGAGAGGACGACGACGAACCCATCTGGGCAGTCCGTGCGGCGGATCGGGGTCGGGTTGGGTCTCGCCACGGTGGAGGGCGGCACGGGGTCATGGTAACGAGGGGCACGCTCACACAGAGGGGGAAAGGGGACAAGAACGGGCGCGGCGTGCTCCTTACCACTCCGGGGTGCTGCGACGGCAGTTAGGGGCCGAAGATTGGCGGCGCCGGTGTGGTGTCGCGGGGGCGCAGGAGCTCGGTCGACAGCGGCGGCTCCAATCCGAGGGGCGGTGCAGCGGCGCAAGGCCACGGGGGGGGGGGGGAAGTTGGAGAGGTAGATGCGGCGGAGGAGGAGCGCGAGAGCGCTACGGCTAAGAAGGGTGAGGGGTTGGCAGCCTCGGCGTGCGGATCAACCGAGCTGCCGCTTCTCACGGGCTGTTGGGGCCCGTCCTGATCCGAACGCGGCGCCCTTCTAGAAGAGTCTGGGCGCGGGAACCAGGCCAGCGCGTAGCTCGGCTGGGCGTGGCATAGAGGAGAGGGGCCAGGGTGCGGCAGTGCGGGCCACGGCCAGCGACTAAGAGGCCGGACCGGCGGGGGAAAAAATAGAGGGCGCGAGGGGGAAGAAGCGCCTGACCGGTGGGGCCGGCCTGGCAGAGGAAGGAAGGAGGGAGAGCGGCCGTGGGCGGCTGCGCACGTGAGGGGGAGGGCTGGCTCGGGATGGGCCGTGGAGGAAAAGAGAGAGAGGAGAGAGAGACGCGGGGCTGGGGAAACTGGGCCGGGGTGCGGCCCATGCGGGGAGAGGAGGGGAAAGGGAAGAGCTGGGCCGGCTGGTAGAGGGTTTGGGCTGCCTCCTTTCCTTCTTCTTTCCCTTTTCTTTTCTATACTCAAACATTCCAACAAAACTATTTGAACTCAAAAAATACAATTTGAATTCAAACCCTATAAATTCAACACAATTAAAACAATGCTGCAGCATGAATGCACAAACAATTTAATCCTATGATAAATTTTAATTACTTGCATTATAAAATTACTTTAATGCAAGATATATTAGAGGAAACCCTGGAAATTTTATTTAAGCCCAAATAATTCATTAAAATTAGGGAAAATTACATTAGGGTGTTACAAACTGGCCAGAAAGGATCAGGGGGCTAGAACGGGCCTTGCCGGGGGTGATGTGATGCTCGGGGTCGACCGAAGGGGGTGGAACGATGGTGACCCGAGGTGGCGGCGATGGAGCTCGACTACGGCGGTGGTCTTCCAGCGAGGGGGTTCACTGGCGGCGGTCCAGAGGTTGGGGAGAAGCTCGAGGGGAGCAAGGCGGTTCGATTGAGCACCCTGGCGAGGGTTGGGGTGGTCGAACAGGTAGATCCCCACGGCAGACCGTGGCGGCGGCGGAGAGGTCGGCGGCGACGGTGATGCTCCGGTGATCAACGTCGGCGAAGGCCCTGCGCTCGAGCATCGGGGAGTCATGGGTGATGCATTGCTGCATTCAATTGAGGCTAAAGGCTATAGAAGAGGGGTGACCGACGGTGACCGGCGGCAGAGGAGAAGAACATCGACGAGCGTCGGGCAGGCCAACTGAAGCTTCAAAGAAGTCGATTGAAGGATGGGCGAGCTTCACAGGGTTGAGGTGAAGCTATGGGAGGGCTGTCGTGGATCGGGAGGGGCTAGGGTGGTCTGCCCATGGTGGACAGGGGGTTCACCGGGGAAGAACACGGGCGGTGACGGCGTTCAGCAGCTCGGGGTGAAATAAGAATGCAAGAGAGAGCAAAATTGAGGAAGGGGGAGCTACTGAAGGTCTTGGACTAGAAAAGAAGGGTGAGGGAGCATGCACGGGCGCTAGCCATGACGACGGCGAGGTGGCGGCCGGGCGGTGCTCGGGCAGAGGCGGGGCGGCGTGGCGCGCGCGGAAGAAGGCCAGAGGAGAGCGGCTAGGGCGGCGGCCGGCCTGGGAGCTGCCAGAGGCAGGAGGTGGCACCGGCAGAGCTGCAGCAGCGGCCTGCTGTGCGGCAGAGGGGGAAGCAGAGGAAGAAGAAGGGGGGGCGCCAGGGGCTGATGTGAAGTTTCAAAAACTCGAGGGACCTTGATGTAAAACCAGATTTTCTGACTGTTTTATATTTCAAATGAGAAAATGGTCAAAACAAGAATTGTAGAACTTTTCAAAACCTACAACTTTTATTTAGGGTTCAAATTCAAAAACTCAAAGGATAGAGCTTTATTTTAAACCTTGGACTTAATTCAAACTTTATAAAGTTTTTGTCCTTATTAGGGTAAATTTCATGTATTTTTGGACCTAATTGCAAGTTTTATGTAATGCAATGATGACTAACACTCTTACACTTTGATCCCTAGAAAAAATTGGAAGTTACATTTGTAATTCAAATATGTTGCATAAAAGGACTCATATTTTTGAAAAATTTACACATAAGTCCTTATTTCCACACATTCATTCAATTTCACTCAATTCAATACATACATTACATATTCTTTCCTAATGTCTTACAACTTTGACACCTAGGGTGTCACAACCTTCCCCCCTAAAAGGAATCTCGTCCCGAGATTACAAGAATGATAGATTTGGAAAGTAGATACCTAAGGAATCTTAGGAAAATCGGGGAAGTTTTTCCGAAGATAATCTTCAGTTTCCCAGGTGGCTTCTTCTACAGTATGATGGTCCCATAAGATCTTATACATCTTAAGCTTCTTTCTTCTACTGACTCTCTCCTTGGTATCTAGAATTTGAAGGGGTTGTTCGACATAAGATAGATTAGGCTCGATCTCGATGGCTTGGGATTCAAGGACCTCAGTAGGCACTTTGATGCACTTCTTAAGTTATGATATATGGAAGACATCGTGAATGGCGGCCATCCGAGTAGGAAGATGGATTCTTTAAGCCACTGGGCCAAGGCTTCGGTGATTTCAAAAGGTCCGATATATTGAGGTGCTAACTTTCCTTTTATGCCGAAATGTTGAACACATTTAGTAGGAGATACTCGAAGATAGACATGATCTCCTACTTGGAATTGTAATGGTTTTCTCCTTTGGTCTGCATAACTTTTCTATCTAGACTGGGCTGCCTTAAGGTTGGCTTGGATAAGCTTAACTTTATTTTCAGCTTCGGTAACTAAGTCTGGTCCTAAGATTTTGCGTTCGCCGGTCTCAGACCAACTCAAAGGAGTTTGACATCTTCGACTGTATAACGCCTCAAATGGAGCCATTTGAAGACTGGACTGATAGCTATTGTTATAAGAAAATTCGGCTAGGGCTAGATATTTGTCCCAGTTCGTACCATAGTGAATGGTACAAGCTCGGAGCATGTCTTCAAGAATCTGATTAACTCGCTCGTTTTGTCCATCAGTTTGCGGATGGTATGCAGAGCTTCGAATTAGCTTAGTTCCAAGAGATGATTGCAACTGCTCCCAGAAGCGTGCAATGAATTGTGCCCCTCGATCAGAAATGATTGTCTCAGGGACACCATGCAAACGAATAATTTGATCAAGATAGACTTCGGCATACTTCTTAGCAGTATAAGTTGTATGCACAGGGAGAAAGTGTGCTATTTTGGTGAGTCTATCAATGATTATCCAGATGGAGTCATGCTTCTGAGATGTGTTGGGAAGACCAATGATGAAATCCATACTGATGTCTTCCCATTTCCATGATAGAATAGGTAGTGGTTGGAGTGTACCTGATACCTTCAGATGACTGGCTTTGACTCTCTGATAGGTATCACATTCAGATATATACTTAGCAATTTCCCTTTTCATCATGGTCCACCAAAAGATTCGCCTAAGGTCTTGATACATTTTAGTACTACCAGGATGAATAGAAAACTTGGATAGATGTGATTCATCAAGGATTTGTTTACGAAGCTGATGATTCTTAGGTACAACCATACGATTGTTGAACCATAGAACCCCTTGATTATCAGTGTGGAAACATCTATATTTTGCATCTCCTTGAGATAGTTTCTCTTTGATAATTTTTATACCTACATCATGCAATTGCGACATGATGATTCTATCTTGAAGAGTAGATTCAATAGATATGAGTGTAAAATTCAGGTAATTAGAGAACTTGGATACTAGGTTTTAGTATGATGTAAGTATGCTTGCTATGATATATGGGATAGTACAAAAAGCTAGGGGTATATCTATAATTTCTATAAAATATAGGCTCTTAAGTGTTATTTGGGTTAAATAGAAGGTAGCACTGGAACCTAGGGGAAAAATAATACCAGGTGCTAAATTGCATCTTTATAGGAAGGAAAGTGTGTAAGGGAGGTTAAATCTTAAGAACAATGGGTTTGTGATGGAAAGGTAGGGATCTGTGTGAAATTAGAATAAAAACTATAGGGTTTTTATGTAAAGTAAATGCTGTATAAAAGTAACTTGTGCGTTTACTTGAGGACTAATGTGTAAGAATGCAAGTCATCATGACCTCCTTAAAATTTTGCATATATGTTCAAAATTTGATCAAATTTACCTTGGTAAGGACCAAGGTAATTCAAATTTTACTTCTATTCGAAATCTATCTTGTAAAGCTGCAAACTTTGAGCTTTGGTAACTTGAGCCCTAAAGCATTTTTGTAGAGTTTGAAAAACTTTACAACTTTGCTTTTGGGCACTTTTTCATTTGAGCTTTGGATCAGCGGGGATTTTTGCTTTATAGTGAGGCCCTTGGATCTTTTTAGTTTTGCATATGAACCCTTAGACGTTTCTTCCCTCTCTTCTCCTTCCCCTGAGCCTCTCTGCTCCCCTGCTCTGCTCCTGCCGCCGCTGCAATGCCTTCCCCGGCCGCCGCCGTGCAGAGCGCCGCCTCCACCTCCTGCTCACCCTCTCCACGCGTCACTCGGCCTTCCATCCTGGTGCCCGCTTCCCTCCTCGCTGGCCATCTCTTGTTTCTCCACGTCAGCAGACACCTCCCGCATGGCCGCCACGCACCTCTGGCGAGCTTCTGTCGCCGCCCTTCAATTCCTCTTCAATTGCTTGTGCCCCAAGCTGTGTCACGCCATCCACTACCCATCCCTTATCTTCTCAGGCCACCCTCGCTTCTACCCTCGCCGGATTTTGACTCTTCTTTTTGGTTTCGAGCGCCGCCGTCCATCGGCTCCGGTGGGCAGCCTCCTCCCGACTCCTTGGGTTTGTTTTGGGTGGTTTGGGGGGACAAGGGAAGGTGATAGATCGTAGCAGAGGAAGAATAGCGCCTGCTCCAAGGCCTGGACGGCCGGAACGAGCCCTCCCGCCATGGCTGAGCCGCGTCCATGGGGCGCCGCCGTCGAGCCACGGGCTCCGGCCGTCTCGAGTCTTGGCTAGGGTTGTGGCTCGCTCAGGGAGCGTTGGTGATGCTCCCTGGCCGCCCAATTGGGTGCCCCGCGGCCCTGGCGTCGCCGGCCACCGTGGCCGAGCCGGGTCTTGCCGCTGGCTCTGGTGTTCCGCGTCTGCTGGGGGATTAGAGTAAGGGTGGGGAAGAGGGGATACTCTGTGCTGATCTGTGCGTGAGGAACGCCGTGCGGCCAGGGACGGTCAGGCACAGGGTCGCCGGCGGGAGCAGATCACCGCGCTACCCCGGCGCTCGGCCTGTGGCCGCACAGAAGAAGGGGGAAAGGGGGAAGAAGCAGGCGGTCCCACCTGTAAGGGAAGGTTAGAGAGGGAGGGGTGGATATGTGAAAGGGAAAGAATTGCCGAGGGGTTTTCTGCAAAAAAAACTTTTGTTAGATTTCTTTTCTTTGGCTGAAACATGTTTAATTCCGTATAAAGTGTAGAAAAATGCAAAAATTACAAAACTAGTTTCTTTGAAAACTAGATTTCAAACCCTACGACTTTTACTAATAGAGTTTAGTGTGAAACTAAATGCTTTTAGGTCTTTTTCAAATCTAAAGTTGAAAGGTATTTTTGTGTATAACTTTTACACCTTAACCTTATTACTTATGATTTTTGGTATGTAATTGCTTTGAGTCTTATGTGGTCTTATGTTAAGGTTTTACACTTAACTTTGTTTGATAATATAAGTTCTTTTAAGTTTGGACAATTCAAATTTGAAATGTTTTAAGGTTAGTTAAGCATACTCTTTAAACCTAATTGGCTAAGATCTTTTTACCATACTCTAATGTGTCGATGATTAGTGTACAATTAGAGTTCCAAAATTTTATGATCCTATTTACCTAGGTTTTGAATTTAAACTTGAAATTTAAATTCAAATACAATGTTCTAGTTTCTGTTTACCATAAATTCAGTGCTATAGTCATGACTCAATTAGGAGTGGTAGTTCAAATCTAAACCCCTGTGTTGCATGAACTCCTGTATATTGACTCTGTTGAATTGCAACTTTGTTGTGACACAAAATCTTAAATTCAAATCTTGTCTTACTTAAATTGTTGCATATCATATAGAATCTACTACGCTCGACGACGGAGATTACGAGTTGGTCTTAGGACAAGACCAAGGGTTTCCTGAAGACTCCACACAAGCCGTCGAGGAACTAATTGAAGCCCCAAACCAAAGTTCGGAAGCCTCTGACACTCCTGCCCCCAATCCCACTCAAGAAGGCAAGCCCCGATGCATAACCCAGTATTTCAATTTACTACAATTTCATTACTATATTATATATCTTGCATTACGTCTAGGAGTTGAAATGGAACCCTAGTTGCATAAGACCTTAAGAATCCAATGTATTGTACCCGAGTCCTTATTGCATAGACGCTCTGCTTAACAGGACCGGTAAAAGTCGAGTGATTTCCTGTCACTCGCGTGACATAGGAGTTGTATGTTTACTATTCTGCAATCACTATAAGGATGATGGACAGGGTCATGTGTTGTATCATGACCTGAAGATTACCCTGTCTGTTTTGATAAAAGTTTTAAGGTCGAAATGTGTGGTAGTGGTGGCTAAGCGTTTGAAAGTACTAGCCACATACCGTGAAATATGGTAAGCGGTAAGCCTAGTACCCGAATGGCCTGGCAAATGGACTTGTCTCCACCACTCGACTTTTATTTTATGTTTACACGCACCGACGTGTGGGAGTACGTTCTGCATGGCAGACAGGAATACGGGTTTTGTAGTCGCGCTACAGACGTATGTCCTGCACAATTGGTGTGCGTACGGTCCTACAGTCGCTTGTGGTGGCCCTGATCCATAACCCGGAATATGAGGGAAACGGTTGCTTGGAATGATCTTTGGATGTTTCCAGACGTGTGAGTTAGGTTTACCTTGCAAGGTTAAATTCGATTCAGAATCATCCACCTCTCACGAGGATTGAGACTGCTTATCCCTTTTGCCACATCGAGTAACAAGTGTAATTGTTGATGGAATAATCATGATGGATGATAATCTCTATCTTGCCTGTTTAGTATAGTGCTTACCTAGAATGGCTATTCAAGCTAGAATCTGGAAGATAAAATTTGAAAGTAGATTATACTCTTTGTTGCTTTTTAGCTGAAAATAAACCCAGAACCTTTATAACGCCTTCATGAATCTAGTTACGGGCTAAAGTATACCCAAACCCGGGTAAGCCTTGCTGAGTATTAGAATGCTCAGCCTTGCTAGTATCTGTTTCAGGTATAATATTTGAGAACTCTATGGACAACCCTGCATGGCCAACCTCTGTACCTTTTGGCTGGTCCGTGGAATGGGACCCGTCCCCGGCTAGCAGTGACCCTCCTGAGTGACCCCAGGCCTTGGGCTGAGTTTGGTGTCCACCTTCGCGACGTGTGTAGTCGCGTAATCTTTTCTTTCCGCTGTGAGTTTAGACAAGCTGTTCTGCTTGTCAGTTTAAACACTGTTGTATAAGTTTACTTAAGTTTAAACCTCGTTTGTAATAATGTTTGAATATCTGTAAATTAATAGTTGATGAGCTGTTCTGTGATTGTAAACTCGCCTTCGTGCGAGGTAAGCCTACTTCGATCCTGTTGAACCGTGGTTGTATCGGGCGGAGACCCGACAGACCAATGGATTGTTCCGTTTGAAGTGCGTTGAATTAATGACAGCTGCATAGCGATCATTAACGCATTTGAGCCGGAATAATTCAGGCGGTTCTTCCACAGCTGGTATCAGAGCTGTAGGTTTACTCTTACATTTGGAGAAGCTCTGAAAAAGTGTTTTCGGGATAAAATTTGCCAACAAATGAGTTTACAAAGTACGTTGGATCCGTTAAGGTTGATGCTTAGAACGTAAATCCCTAGGGACTGATATGGGAAATATCAGGTGGCTATTAGTATCTATATATGTATAGATAGTTCTGACTTGCAGCACTACTTTCTATCGAAATTTAAATTCCTGCACAATTCAACCTTACCTTTCGTAACGACACCTACGATCGTGAGGTAAGAAGGTGAGGATCCTCAGCTAACTGGGGAGTTAGCCTTCCCGTCGGTGATGCGAATCGAACACTGTTTCTCAAGCAGTGGCTTACTTGAGATGCTGCCAATATATCAACTTAGGTTGATTATATTGGGAGTATATGGTTCGGCGTACAGTATGGCGATCGCTGTTCATACCCCCGCACTTTGCGGTACCCCCGTGAATACGTTGTTTCGATAACGTATGTTAACGTTGTCTGTACGGCGGTAATTGTACAGATGCTGTTTCTATAGTGAACAGTACTGTTTGGGGACGCTTTCATGTCGTGCTAGCATGAAAGGTTCAGGATATATATATATATACATGTGTTCTTCTACAGGTACACTAACCACGATTAAGAGGTTAGGACGGATAGGATTTATCGATTAGTTATATAGTGAGAGACGTATATGTATGCCACCGAAATTAACCACGTAAGTCCGAGGGTACTCAGCACTTGTTTTGGTTGTGAGGACGAGTAGTACGTGCATGCATAATTCATCACGGAACAAACGAATGTAATGTTTGTTTAAATTCTATTAAGGATAAATAGTGTGTTGTTTATCTTTAGAAGGAGTTGATAGGGATTCTCATGATAGATTTAAGTTGGGTATCTTAAGGTACTTTAGACATCCATCTGATTTTCAGCCTTTGCTGTTATCCGAATTGATTATCTCGTTCTATTTATCTGGTACTTTCTCAAGCAAGGTAAATGGTTTCACCATTCACATTTCTGTTGCAAATGGCAGCCCCTCCTAACATCTTTTGGGATCCTGCAGGGCATCTCCATACAAATGCCCTGCATTGGGAGGGTTTTCCTCATTTGCTTTGGGAATCTCCGGGATTGACTCTGAGCACGAAGACCCTGTCATCAGTCCCCATCATTCCTCTTCGGGTAGTCAGTCATCAGTAGGCAACTTTGATGACTTTTAGTTGTGGTTGAGTGGGTGATAGTTTAGTTGTAACTAATGTAGAAAAATGTAACATAGGTGGTGTGTAGTCTATCTAGATGTAAAGCCACTTGTTGTATATGTGGCATGTGCTTTTAGGCAAAGGGTTGTAGTGGTTTGAGTGTGTTGATGTAAGATGTAAGGATCACCAGTGTTGATATAGCAATCTAAATCTTGTGTTTTTTGTTATCCGGTTCAATGTCCTTGCATCTGTTCTGAGTGGATTGAATGGAGCGTATGAATTAAAATTCCTTTTGGTAATTGTTCATCACCTGAAATTGGAGTAAGAATATGGTTGATAATGGATGTCTCCTTTATTTCAGATGGTTGGAGCTACTCGCGGAACTCCGGAAGGATTCGGGGCAGATCAGCCTAGTGGTTCTCAGCAACCGCCACCCCCATTTCCAAATTTGGCCGAGGTTATGGTCCGGCAAACAGAGCTTGTTAACCAACTTGTACAATCTCAGATGGGCCACTTCCATCAGCAACCCCGAGGCCGAGATGAACCTCTACCAGCTAGTTACCAAGACTTCCTCAATACCCAGCCTCCATTATTCCATAAGGCAGACGAACCTCTAGACGCAGACGCTTGGCTTCGAACCATCGAGTCCAAGTTCGCCTTATTATCTGCTTCGTGTTCAGATGAAAACAAGGCGCTCTTTGCAGCCCAGCAACTCCAAGGCACTGCCCGTTTGTGGTGGGATCAGTTTCATGCTATGCAACCTGCCGATCATGTCGTCACCCGGGACGAGTTTCGGACTGCGTTTCGAGTGCATCACATACCGGAAGGACTCATTGAGCGAAAGCTCAATGAATTCTTGAATTTGACCCAAGGTACCCGCACTGTTACGCAGTATGCACAAGTCTTCAATCACTTGTGCCAGTATGCGGGATCTCATGCGGACACTAATGCCCGCAAACGTGATCGCTTTCGCCGAGGCCTAAACAACAAACTTAAAGAATGGCTGAATTTGGTAAAGGCCGACAATTTTAATGAGTTGGTTAACATGGCCATTACTCAAGAAGATTGTATTTCAGCCCACAGAGCAGAAAAGAAACGGAAAGCACCTATAGGGCCTGCAACTCCACAATCGTCAAGGTATCAGTTGGTTCCGAGTAATGCCCCTCGAGCCCCGCCTCGAGGCAATTTGCCTGGCAGATGGGTAGCCCGACCTCCCCAACAGGCACCCTTCAACCGACAATCGCCGCCACAAATTCAACAGCAACCACGACAAGGTCCGCGGTCGAGCTTTCCGCCAGCCACTCCAAGAAACAACAACTATCGTTGTTTCAATTGCGGAAGCCCATCCCACTTCATCAAGGACTGCCCTCAACCTAGGAAATCTTTCCAAGGGCAGGCATCTAATCCGATCAACAAGGGTAAGGGCAAGAGACAAGTGGTCCAGGTCCGTCAAGGGAGGGTGAACCTCACCACACTCTCCGAGCTTTCCGAAGGAACACCGATAATGACGGGTACATTTTCTATCAACCATCACCCCGTTATTGTTCTTTTTGATACCGGTGCCACCCATAGCTTTGTCAATGCAAAGCTTGGAACTAAATTAGGTCTGGATGTTTATCCTGTTAATGGAGTATATATGATAACAACTCCTGGTGGTAGCATCTCCTCAAACCAAGTTTGTAGAAGTGTACCAATTCAAATGGGAAATAATGTGATGAAGACAGATTTACTCTTATTAGACCTAAAAGGAATGGATGTTCTTTTAGGAATGAATTGGATGACCCAACACCATGTGTCTTTAGATACCTTTTCTTGAACTGTGGAGATAGATTCACCTGAACACGAGCCTACCATTCTTTATCTTCCACAATCAAAATATTTCAACTCTTGCACCTATGCTGCATCGGGATCAAGCTAAAAGATATTCCAATCGTCTGTGAATATCCAGATGTCTTTCCGGATGACTTACCTGGAATGCCCCCAGATAGAGATATCGAGTTCATCATAGAACTCCAACCTGGCACGACCCCTATCTCTAAGAAATCCTATCGCATGCCTCGTAACGAGTTGGCAGAATTGAAAATCCAACTCCAGGACCTCTTGGATAAAGGTTTTATTCGTCCAAGTGCATCACCATGGGGTTGTCCAGCCTAGTTTGTGAAAAAGAAAGACAACAGCTTAAGGCTGTGTGTTGATTACCGTCCTCTCAATGCGGTAACCATCAAAAATAAGTATCCCCTACCCCGTATTGACATTCTTTTCGATCAACTAGCCGGAGCTAAAGTATTCTCTAAGATTGATCTTCGTTCTGGCTATCATCAAATTAAGATCCGGCCCAGTGATGTTCCAAAAACAGCTTTTTCCACTCGATATGGTCTATACGAGTACCCAGTTATGTTGTTTGGTCTCACTAATGCTCCAGCCTATTTCATGTACCTCATGAATTCTGTCTTCATGCAAGAACTCCACAAATTTGTTGTGGTCCTCATTGACGACATCCTGATCTACTCTAAAACTCCAGAAGATCATGTCAAACACTTTCATGTTATCCTTCAGCGATTGAGAGACCACCACCTGTACGCCAAGTTCTCCAAGTGCGAATTTTGGTTGGATACAGTAAAATTCCTGGGCCATACTATTTCTGGTGACGGAATATCCGTCGATCCCAGTAAAGTACAAGAAGTGATGGATTGGAAACCCCCAACCTCAGTCCATCAGATCCGTAGTTTTCTTGGTCTAGCAGGCTATTATCATTGGTTCATCCCGGATTTTTCCAGAATAGCCAAACCTATGACCGAACTACTGAAGAAAGGTGTTAAATTCTCTTGGGATCGAAAATGCGACAATGCATTTCACGTTCTCAGAGATCATCTCACTACTGCTCCAGTCTTAGCTCAACCGGACGTGTCAAAACCCTTTGACATCTATTGTGATGCATCGAGCACCGGACTTGGTTGTGTACTTATGCAAGACCACCGAGTGATTGCATATGCATCACGGGCACTCAGAGTCCATGAACAGAACTATCCTACTCATGATCTCGAACTAGCAGCTGTCATCCATGCCTTGAAAATTTGGAGACATCATCTAATGGGTGCAAATTGTCATATCTATACTGACCACAAAAGCCTCAAATATATCTTTACACAAACAGATTTGAATATGAGGCAAAGACGCTGGCTAGAACTGATCAAGGACTATGATCTAGAAGTACATTATCATCCAGATAAGGCCAATGTCGTTGCAGATGCCCTCAGTCGCAAAGCACATTGTTCTTGCTTATCTGTTGAAGATTTCAACGAAACTCTTTGTTGGGAAATGAGAAAGCTTAATCTAGAAATCATTCCCCAAGATGACTTGAACCATCTTTTAGTTAAAGCCACGCTTAGGGATGATATTGTTCTAGCCCAGCAGCGCAGTAAAGGAGTTAGAATCATTAAGCAAGAGATGACACAAATAGCAAGAAAATATAAATGCTTCCAAGTGGATCCAGAAGGAGTATTATGGTTCAACGAACGTATCGTTGTACCCAAGGACCATAAACTCCGTAAACAGATAATGGACGGAGCTCATCTATCTAAATTTTCCATACACCCTGGCAGTACAAAGATGTACCAGGATCCAAATCAGAACTTTTGGTGGACTCGTATGAGACGCGAAATCGCCAAATATGTCTCAAAGTGCGATATCTGCCAAAGAGTCAAAGCCAGTCATCTGAAAACTGCTGGTGTTCTTCAACCTTTACCTATTCCTTCTTGGAAATGGGAGGATATCAGTATGGGCTTTATTGTGGGTCTGCCTAATACTTCTCTGAAACATGACTCTATTTGGGTAATCGTGGATCGATTAACCAAGACTGCACACTTTCTTCCCGTGCATACTACGTATCTGGCCAACAGGTATGCCGAGATCTATTTGGATCAAATTGTTCGTCTTCATGGCATACCTAAAACAATCATTTTTGATCGTGGAACGCTATTCGTCGCGCGGTTCTGGGAGCAACTCCAAGATGCTCTTGGAACTAAGTTAATTCGAAGTTCCGTGTATCACCCCCAGACAGATGGGCATACTGAAAGAGTAAATCAAATCTTAGAAGATATGCTTAGAGCTTGTGCCCTCCAATATGATAAGCATTGGGACAAATACCTACCACTGGCAGAATTCTCATACAATAACAGCTATCAGACCAGTCTCAAGATGGCCCCATTCGAAGCATTGTGCGGTCGCCGTTGCAGAACTCCTTTGAGTTGGTCACAAACCGGCGAGCGTAAAATCTTTGGACCAGACCTTGTCAATGAGGCAGAAGAGAAAGTTAGGATTATACAGACAAATTTGAAGGCAGCTCAATCTCGACAGAAAAGCTACGCGGATATACGAAGAAAACTATTACAGTTTCAAGTCGGAGACTTCGTATATCTTCGAGTATCTCCTGTTCGAGGAATTCAAAGATTTGGTGTAAAAGAGAAACTTGCTCCTCGATACATCGGGCCCTTTGAAATCCTTGAGGTCTGTGGACTCGTAGCTTACCGTCTTCAACTTCCTTCTCAGTTAGCGGCCATCCATAATATCTTTCATGTGTCCCAACTCAGGAAGTGTGTTAAGCTTCCTACCGAAATCATCGATTCCCAAACTATCGAAATCGAATCTGATTTGACCTATACAGAACATCCACTCAGAGTGCTAGACACCAAAGAAAGGAGTACTAGAAGGAAAACCATTAGGATGTACAAGATTCAGTGGAACCACCACACGGAAGAAGAAGCAACATGGGAAACTGAGTCTTATCTCCAGCATAATTTCCCAGACTTCTTCCAAACCAATCTCTGACAGTGATCATCCAACTTCTTCTATGCTAGAATCTCGGGACGAGATTCTTTTTAGGGGGGAAGGCTGTAACATTCAGGTAATTAGAGAACTTGGATACTAGGTTTTAGTATGATGTAAGTATGCTTGCTATGATATATGGGATAGTACAAAAAGCTAGGGGTATATCTATAATTTCTATAAAATATAGGCTCTTAAGTGTTATTTGGGTTAAATAGAAGGTAGCACTGGAACCTAGGGGAAAAATAATACCAGGTGCTAAATTGCATCTTTATAGGAAGGAAAGTGTGTAAGGGAGGTTAAATCTTAAGAACAATGGGTTTGTGATGGAAAGGTAGGGATCTGTGTGAAATTAGAATAAAAACTATAGGGTTTTTATGTAAAGTAAATGCTGTATAAAAGTAACTTGTGCGTTTACTTGAGGACTAATGTGTAAGAATGCAAGTCATCATGACCTCCTTAAAATTTTGCATATATGTTCAAAATTTGATCAAATTTACCTTGGTAAGGACCAAGGTAATTCAAATTTTACTTCTATTCAAAATCTATCTTGTAAAGCTGCAAACTTTGAGCTTTGGTAACTTGAGCCCTAAAGCGTTTTTGTAGAGTTTGAAAAACTTTACAACTTTGCTTTTGGGCACTTTTTCATTTGAGCTTTGGATCAGCGGGGATTTTTGCTTTACAGTGAGGCCCTTGGATCTTTTTAGTTTTGCATATGAACCCTTAGACGTTTCTTCCCTCTCTTCTCCTTCCCCTGAGGTGCTCCCCTGCTCTGCTCCTGCCGCTGCTGCAATGCCTTCCCCGGCCGCCGCTGTGTAGAGCGCCGCCTCCACCTCCTGCTCACCCTCTCCACGCGTCACTCGGCCTTCCATCCTGGTGCCTGCTTCCCTCCTCGCTGGCCATCTCTTGTTTCTCCACGTCAGCAGACACCTCCCGCATGGCCACCATGCACCTCCGCCTGCTCCAAGGCCTTGACGGCCGGAACGCGCCCTCCCGCCATGGCCGAGTCGCGGCCATGGGGCGCCGCCGTCGAGCCATGGGCTCCGGCTGTCTCGAGTCTTGGCTAGAGTTGTGGCTCGCTCAGGGAGCGTTGGTGATGCTCCCTGGCTGCCCAATTGGGTGCCCCGCGGCCCTGGCGTTGCCGGCCACCGTGGCCGAGCCGGGTCTCGCCGCCGGCCGTGGTGTTCCGTGTCTGCTGGGGGATTAGAGTAAGGGTGGGGAAGAGGGGATACTCCATGCTGATCTGTGCATGAGTAACGCCGTGCGGCCAGGGACGGTCAGGCACAGGGTCGCCGGCGGGAGCAGATCACCGCGCTACCCCGGCGCTCGGCCTGTGGCCGTGAGCAGAAGAAGGGGGAAAGGGGGAAGAAGCAGGCGGTCCCCCCTGTAAGGGAAGGTTAGAGAGGGAGGGGTGGATATGTGAAAGGGAAAGAATTGCCGAGGGGTTTTCTACAAAAAAACTTTTGTTAGATTTCTTTTCTTTGGCTGAAACATGTTTAATTCCGTATAAAGTGTAGAAAAATGCAAAAATTACAAAACTAGTTTCTTTGAAAACTAGATTTCAAACCCTACGACTTTTACTAATAGAGTTTAGTGTGAAACTAAATGCTTTTAGGTCTTTTTCAAATCTAAAGTTGAAAGGTATTTTTGTGTATAACTTTTACACCTTAACCTTATTACTTATGATTTTTGGTATGTAATTGCTTTGAGTCTTATGTGGTCTTATGTTAAGGTTTTACACTTAACTTTGTTTGATAATATAAGTTCTTTTAAGTTTGGACAATTCAAATTTGAAATGTTTTAAGGTTAGTTAAGCATACTCTTTAAACCTAATTGGCTAAGATCTTTTTACCATACTCTAATGTGTTGATGATTAGTGTACAATTAGAGTTCCAAAATTTTATGATCCTATTTACCTAGGTTTTGAATTTAAACTTGAAATTTAAATTCAAATCCAATGTTCTAGTTTCTGTTTACCATAAATTCAGTGCTATAGTCATGACTCAATTAGGAGTGGTAGTTCAAATCTACACCCCTGTGTTGCATGAACTCCTGTATATTGACTTTGTTGAATTGCAACTTTGTTGTGACACACAATCTTAAATTCAAATCTTGTCTTACTTAAATTGTTGCATATCATATAGAATCTACGACGCTCGACGACGGAGATTACGAGTTGGTCTTAGGACAAGACCAAGGGTTTCCTGAAGACTTCACACAAGCCGTCGATGAACTAATTGAAGCCCCGAACCAAAGTTCGGAAGCCTCTGACACTCCTGCCCCCAATCCCACTCAAGAAGGCAAGCCCTGTCGGTGTTTAACCGGCTGCCCACCGAGGGATATACCCAAGGTGGTAAGTTTTGGGTGAGGGAACGCCGAGATCAGGAACTCGAAGGTGCAAAGAACACAAGACTTTAGACAGGTTCGGGCCGCACGGGGCGTAACACCCTACGTCCTGTATGGTGATTTGTATTCTTTTTGGTGTAGAATGACCTAATGATCTTCTATTTTTAGGGGGGTCTCTGACCTCCCTTATATATCCAAGAGGCCAGAGTTACAAAGATGCTAACCAACCCCCACCGAGGGATCACACCAGAACTGATCTCGAGTAGATCCTCTCCGTGTTGGTTAGCCCTATCTCCTATTTAAACGGGATAAACAAGAGATAAACAAAATAAATAAGAGATAAGACGGGCTTAATCTCTTAGACTGCATAACATGCCCAGCCCGGTGGCCCCGGGTCTGACAAGCCCCCGAGCTCTTCGTAGCTAAGTACTGCAGGCTTATCGAGTACTCTCGAAGCTGTCTTCGACTTCTTCTGATGATTCGTTTTGAAGTCCTTCTTCGAGTACTTGCTTGGCTGCATCGAAGCTAGGAGGTGCTCATGCCCCGAATTTTATTTCTGATATGGCGTGCGATTGCAAAATCGCACTCCATATGGAGTACCCCCCGAGCCTTAGGTTGAATCGGAGGATCGGGCTGAGGGTCCCACTTGTCTGTAGTCTTCCTTACCCTTCAAAGAACTTTGAAAAATAAGTAGTCGATGCCACATACCCCGCAGCCCCCGAGCCTTGAATCCAAATTCCACAAAGTTGGAGATAAGGGTCCAAAAATCGTGGCATACAGGCTAAACAATAACACGCTACGGGGGAGACCGAAGCGATGGTACAAATGATGTAATTAGACCAAAGATTCGAAAAACCCCTTTTTTCGGGCTAATTAGCCCTGAAAAAATGATTAATCAAAGGTGCAATCTAATCAGATCACCAAATGACCCCTCATCTTCGGAATATTCCACGAAACGACTCTTGAACTTCCGAACAGTAACTTTCCCCCACTCCGCTGGTTATTTAACCCCGCGATAACTGTAGGAAAAAATCACGCTTTCAATCTGCATTCCATCAAGAGCCACCAAATTCCCCAGTCCAAACCAAGCGCCGCCGCCTTCCCCCAAGAAAAACTCCCACCCCGACCTCCCCGCCCCTCTCCCCGCAGCCCCCGAGCATCTCGTGGCTGGCGCATCGGAGATGACGTCCAAGAAGTCAGAGATCGAGGGAATGAAGAAGGATGCGGGACCAACAACCGCGGAGTGGACACACAGTAAGTGCTCCCTCAACAATTTGAAAAAACTTGTTTCTGAGGGGTTGCTGCAAGAGAAAAATCTCGTCAACTGGCGCCCCTCCTTCCGTGAACCTTTCCCCATGGAAAATGTCGATGAAATTGTCACATTTTACCATTTTGCCGAACGGGGATTGGCCCTCCCCACTTGTTCTTTCTTCCGCGGCCTTCTTTACTACTACGGGCTTGAGCTCCATCACCTCAACCCGAATTCCATCTGCCACATCTCCATTTTCATCCACTTTTGTGAAGCATTTCTCGGAATTGAACCCCACTGGGATCTATTCCGCTTCCTCTTCCGCGTGAAACCCCAGCCAACCACGAAAAAACTCGCCGTGGTAGGGGGCGCCGGCATCCAACTGCGACAGCAGGCCGGCGAGAAATACCTTGCATATAGATTCCCCTCCAACCTTCCTGGGTGGAAAAACCTCTGGTTTTACATCGAGAACCATGCTCCCCCCCTGCCGACGAAGTCGAGCAAACCGCCCGTGGTGAGGGGGGAGTGGAACCTTGAACCCTCCGGCATGGAAATGATTCAAGTCAAGGAGCTGCTGGAGGCCATCGATGCACTGAAGAAGGAGGGGGTGACCGGCGCCTCCGTCATGTTCTCCTTTTACAAGCGCCGCGTCCAGCCCATCCAACAGAGGTGTTGCCTGGGCTTCGAGTACACCGGCCCTGCTGATTCTTCTCGCATGTGCACAGAGGAGGTTCCAGATGAAGTCGCGCTCCAGCGGGTTCAGCGGGTACTGCTGGACGTGAACACCATGCCATACGTACCCACCTTGTACTCCGTGCAACATCCGCCCCCGCCGGTAAGTGCTCGACTTCTTTTGCTGAAGAAATCGACTACTGCGCCGGTACTGAACTGAAGGACTTTCCGCAGGGACATTCGAAACTTTACTGCAGCTACTCGCCGCAGCCGAACCTCCCCCGAGCGTATCACCTCCTTCCTTCTGCAGTCACGGCGGCCAAGAAGGCTCGCCTTGCTGCGACCCAAAGCCGCAACGAGGCCGCCGAACGCGTGGACTTGCCAGCGGGGGAAGAAGCCGAGGGAGGTCCGCGCCCTGTTGCCGCCGTTGCCACCAAGGCGGCACGCCATACTGCAGTTCAAGGCAGCAGCGAGTCCACGGAGTGCGTGGGCTCGCAGGCGAGCGGAGGGACCGTGGGGGAGCCGCACGGGAACAACTCCTCCGATCAGAGCGTGGAGTTGGCCGGCGCTCTGCCACCGGTGCCGAAGGGCCAGCGCCAGGTGCGCAAGCGCAAGGCTCAAGAAGTCGAGTCCTCCAGGTACGGAATTGCTGTTTTGGCCAGTTCCAAAGTTTCCATGGTGCTGAGTACTGACAGCACCCCCTTGCAGTCTTCCTGCTCTGCCATCCGGATCTGAACCTGAAAGGGTGGAGACAGGCTCCTCTGACGCCGCGGCAGTGACAATTGTCGTGGCGGGAACCCCTCCATCAGCCGGCCAGGCCTCGCCATCAGCGACGAGCGTTCCTCAGCGGGCCTGGCGGGTGAAGAAGGCTGCCAAGAAGAAGTCGACACTGTAAGTTTTACTTCAATCGCTTGAAGACCTTGACCGTGCCCGCGTGGATAACCATGTTGTCGATGTCACCAGGGCTGCAAGCGCGGTGCAACTCCAGCTGGAGCCGAGCAGGGCTGCGGTGCCTGCCTCAGCTGCAGCAGCCCCCGAGCCCTCGGCGCCTGGGGGGCCCGTACCCGCAAAGGTGGCCCCTGAAGCAGATGCGGGGCTCCCCGACTTGCCGCCTCCCGAGTCCCGACGAGAGGGAGCCGGACCCGGTGGCGATGAACAAGTCGTGGCCCCAGAAGTAGATGCGGGGCTCGCTGACTTGCCGCCTCCCGAGTCCTGACAAGAGGGGGCCGGGCCCAGTGGCGAGGAACAAGTCGCGGCCCCTGGTGCCGCTTCCACCGGTGGCGCAGGTACGTGCTTACCCGCCCGCGGCTTGATGCCAGGGTCCGGGCATAATGTGGTGATCACTTCGCATGCTCGCAGGTGTCCGGCCGCCGCCGTCCGGAGAAGCCGCCGGGCCCTCGGGGAGTCCTCGTGAGGTGCTGAGGGCCGGGCCAGGGCACCAGGACATCATCACCACCGACCTGGTGGATGATCTTCTACTGACGGCCGAAAATGTGAAGACTTTCAAGAGCACCTTCAAGGAATTATACGACTTCTCCATGGTAATACTCGGGTAATGGTCCGGGTGCGCACGTTGATGAATTGTTTAGGACTCATTCTCCTTCTTTGGCGCAGCATGTGATCACCAAATCCCAGAAGAAGTCGGATAAACTCCGCGCGGTTGTGAGTGACGCGCGGGAGTTAGGTGCCCTGCACAAGCGCATCTCCGAGGAGAAGACGAAGAATTGCTATATGCAGCGCGAGCTTGATATACTGAAGAAAGAGAGGACTCGAGAGACCTGGCTGCTCAAGAATGACCTGAAAAACATGGAGAAGGCCAACTCCGAGCTCCAGCAACAGCTCAAGGAGCAACAAGCGGAGTACCAGGAGCAGCTCAAGGCAGAGAAAAAGGCGCACCAAGGTAAGCTCTCGCTTTCCTCGAGTACTTTTTCTTTAGTGAGTCTCCTTAGATGCTGAAGTACCCTTGCCGCAGAGCTTAGGAAAATAACGAAATACAAAGAGGAGCTGCTTACTGACGTGAAGAATATGCTGTATCGTCGTACAGATGAAGTCGAAAAGCTGCAGAAGGTGATCGGCGACACTGAGCGTCAGTTCGTCGACTGCCTTCAGCAAGTCAAGGCGCTGGGCGAGAAGGACGAGCAGATGCGCAAGGAGCTGGAGGACCTCCGGGGGGCCGCCCAGGAGCTGGTGGACATGGTGGATCCCCCAGAAGAAGGCGAGGCAGGCCCGCGGCCCCTGCTGGAGCGACTCCGTGAAGCCCCGAAGAAAATGCTCAAGTTCCTATCCGAAGCTCCAGTCGCTTGCGTGAGCAACGCCCTCGCATATGTAAAGTCCTTCGTGCCGAATGCGCAGCTAGGCATTTTTGCGCAGGGGATGGCGGCGGACTGCTCGGACGAGCGTTTTGAAGAGTACCTGCGAGAAGCCCAACCTGTAGCAGAACAAATTGTACACAGTGTGCTGCAGGATTAGGGTATGAGAAACAAGTAATCATTCCCTTGTATATATGGTTATTTTGATGTCTCTACTTGTGTGTGTGTGTGTGCCTATGCTGGGCGGGTGTCCAGGCTTTCAAGGCGCAAGTAGTAGACACTACCCCGGGGCGCAACGACCCTGAAGGTAGCCATAGCTCCGTGTAGGAACTCGTCTAACAAAGTATCCACAACCCGATCTTGTAGGTCTAGACTCGTTAGGAAAGAACGCGAGCGTCGTCGCAGGGCTGCCGTGCGTAGGGCAGAAGGTTAGGACTAGCTCGAGTGCAGCGACTCTGAGTGTAGTCAAAAATCGCTCCTGCTTGTGAGCGTGCTCCGTAAGCTGAGTGAGACCCGGGCGGACGGATCGAGCCTGTTAGGAGCAGGTGCGGTCGTTGCCGCGTTTTGGCCATTCTTCTGGCAAAAACATGACTGTTCTGAGTGCAGCCACGCAGGATGTAGGCGAGGTGGCTCTTTGTGCGAGCCTTTCCAACGCGCTGTTTTTTAGCCAGTCGAGCGGATCAACTGAGTTGGACAAAGTGCGACATCGGTCACGTGCGACCACCTAAGGTCGCGGCGGAACTCGATATATCGAGGAGTTTTA
Source organism: Panicum hallii (assembly GCF_002211085.1). Lineage (NCBI taxonomy): Eukaryota > Viridiplantae > Streptophyta > Magnoliopsida > Poales > Poaceae > Panicum > Panicum hallii. The sequence goes on along the minus strand of NC_038042.1, from coordinate 15,213,554 downwards.
GCCGAAGCGGATGGTTCGACAAAAAATAAAGTCGATAAGCTGTGAATGCAGTCATAACTTTATTCACGACGAGTAGCCAGCTTACACGAGAGTTTCGCCCGTGGCCATGGCTGTCGTGCGCCGGAGAGGGAATGTGCGACCCGAATATTGTGGCTCGTAGCCTCCAATATGAATCGGGGAAAGGAGATCTTCCAAGCCCCCGGGGAATTCGGATATCACCGGGCATTTGCTTATGGGTAGAACTTGCGCAGGTGTTGGACGTTCCAGGAATTTGGGACGTCCTGGCCTTCGGGCACTGTAGTCGATACGACCCTGGCCGTGTGACCTGCTTGATGACGAACGGGCCCTCCCACCTTGAGTTGAGCTTGTGTAGGCCAGATTCGTCCTGGATACGACGCAAGACCAATTTGCCAACACTGAATGACCGCTCCTTGACGTTGCGATCGTGGTATCGGCGGATCCCCTGCAGGTACCGGGCTGACTGGACAAGAGCGGTGCAACGAGCTTCTTCCACGGAAGCGAGCTCTAACTGCCGCGCCTCGTCCGCCTCGCCTTCATTGTACATTTCGACCCTTGGGGACTTCCACATGATATCGGCTGGTAAAATGGCTTCGGATCCATATACAAGGAAGAAGGGTGTTTGGCCTGTGGCTTTGGACGGCTGAGTCCGAAGCCCCCAGACTACATGCGGCAGCTCGTGCACCCATTTGCCTCCCTTCTTGCTGTTTTCATCATATAGTCGCTTTTTGAGACCGTCGATTATCAAGCCGTTCGCCCGCTCGACTTGTCCATTGGCTCGCGGGTGTGCGACTGAGACATATTTAACTTCGATGCAAGCATTCTCGCAGAACTCCCAGAACTGGGTCGCCGTGAAGTTTGATCCCAAGTCCATGATAATGGAGTTGGGGAAGCCGAAACGATGCAGAATATCTGAGATGAAGTCGACGACCCGATCTGGTGTGAGCTTGGCTATCGGCTTGTACTCGATCCACTTGGTAAACTTGTCGATAGCCACCAGAACATGGGTGAAACCGCCTGGTGCTGTCGTGAAGGGCCCAATCATGTCAAGACTCCAATAGGCGAAAGGCCAGGACGGCGGTATGGTGATGAGGCTGTGAGCTGGAACGTGCGTCTGTTTGCCGAAGAATTGACAGTTTTGGCACCTGCGCACGAGATCCTCCGCGTCGGTCACCGCGGTAGGCCACCAGAAGCCGGCTCGGTAGGCTTTCCCCACCAGCTTTCTTGAAGCCGCATGATTACCGCAGATGCCGTCGTGGATCTCCCGCAGTATGGCGTAACCATCTTCCTTAGTGACGCACTTCATGAGAACCCCTGACCGGGCGCCTCGCCGATAGAGCCTGTCGTTGGCCAGGACGAAACCCTTGCTTCGTCGCAAGATGCGAGCTGCGTGAGCGCTCCTGGCGTCGACTCCCGCTGGCAACCGTTGATCTCGTATGAAGTCGATAAAAGCCCCTCGCCAGTCTTCCTCCAGCACCATAACCTCTCGATCGGGTTGTTGGGGACCCGCGTCGATGGCTACTTGCGGAGAAGACTTGATCGATGGCTGGTTGAGCTCTTGGACGAAGACTCCCGGCGGGACCTGGGCGCGCATGGACCCCAGTTTAGACAGGATGTCCGCGCCGACGTTGTGCTCCCGTAATACATGATGAACTTCCAGGCTGGAGAACTTGCTTTCCAACTTGCGCACTTCTTGCACGTAAGCGTCCATTGTTTCCTTGTTGCAATCCCATTCCTTGTTGACCTGCTGAACAACAAGGAGAGAGTCGCCATATACAAGTAGTCGCTTGATCCCTAGTGATATCGCCAAACGAAGCCCGTGAAGCAAAGCTTCGTACTCGGCTTCATTGTTGGATACCGCCCACAGGTACTGAAGGACGTACTTCAACTGCTCACCTCGTGGGGAAATAAGCAGAACCCCAGCGCCACCGCCGTCGAGCTTGAGGGACCCGTCGAAATACATGGTCCAATGCTCTGGCTTGTCCACTGGAGTTGGGACCTGATTCTCTCTCCACTCAGCCATGAAGTCGACTAGAGCCTGTGATTTGATTGCGGTGCGTGGCTTAAAGTCTATTGACAAAGCCCCCAGTTCCACTGCCCACTTGGATACACGTCCCGTGGCATCTTGATTATGCAGAATATCAGCCAGCGGAAAGTCCGTGATCACAGTGATATTGTACTCGTCGAAGTAGTGGCGCAGCTTTCTGGATGTGATCAAGATAGCGTACAAAAGCTTTTGCCGCAATGTAAAGTAGTAGATCCTCCCCTGGCAACGGTGCTGTGAGGATTGGAGGTGACTGCAGGTGATGTTTCAGATCTTGTAAAGCTCGCTCGGCCTCCTCCGTCCATTGAAACTTATCCTGTCGTTTCAGGAGCTTGAAGAAGGGTAGTCCTCTCTCCCCGAGCCGGGAGATGAACCTGTTCAGAGCCGCCATACAACCTATTAACTTTTGCACATCCTTGACTGTGGCCGGAGCCTCCATATCAGTGATGGCCGTGATCTTCACGGGGTTGGCTTCAATGCCTCGGTTGCTGACGATGAACCCGAGCAATTTCCCTGAAGGTACGCCGAAGACGCATTTGGTGGGATTGAGTTTCCACCGGAATCTGCGCAGACTGTCGAATGTCTCCTCCAAATCCGCGATCAAGTTATCGGACTCCCTGGTCTTGATGACCACGTCATCCACATAAGCCTCGACATTTCGATGCAGCTGATCCGCGAAACACATCTAGATTGCCCGCTGATATGTCGCACCTGCATTTTTCAACCCGAAGGATATTGTTTTGTAGGCGTAAGTTCCGTACGGGGTGATGAATGCAGTCTTGATTTGGTCCTCCTCTTTGAGCGCAATCTGATGATACCCTGAGTAACAATCAAGAAAACAAAGAAGGACACACCCGGCCGTCGAATCGACGACTTGGTCAATGCGCGGCAGCCCAAAATGATCTTTTGGGCAATGCTTGTTGAGATCGGTGTAGTCGACACACATTCTCCATTCATTATTCTTTTTCTTTACAAGGACGGGATTCACTACCCACTCTGGATGGATTACTTCTTTAATGAATCCAGCCGCGAGAAGTTTAGCGATCTCCCGTTTAATGGCCTCACGCTTGTCGTGGGCAAACCTCTGCAGGCGTTGCTTCTTAGGCGTAGCCTTCGGGTGTACATTCAAGGCGTGCTCGATCAGCTCCCTGGGCACCCCTGGCATATCCGCTGGTTTCCACGCGAATATGTCTCAGTTAGCCCGAAGAAAGCTGACGAGCGCGAGTTACTATTTGTCACCCAAGCCCGCACCAATGATGGCGGTCTTGGATGAATCTCCCTCCTGGAGCTGGATCGTCTTGAGGGCCACATCATCAGTCGACTGGATGCTCGACTTGTTAGCCTTCTTGGATGGAATCTCCAGCCCAGTCTGGGAGAGCTGCTGCGCTGCCACGAGTACTTCTCCTGAAGCATCTGGCACGCGAGTAGTCGAGGCGTACTGGATCGCCTCCTGATTGCAATCGTACGACTTCTTCAGGTCACCACGAAGGGTGAGTACTCCACCGAGTCCTGGCATCTTAAGAAGCAGATAGACATAATGCGGCACTGCCATGAACTTGGCAAGTGCCGGGCGACCCAGTATTGCATGGTAAGAGGAGTCAAAGGTAGCCACCTCGAACTTGATAAACTCGGTACGATAGTTCTCCCTCGTGCCAAAGGTAACTGGGAGGACCACCGTACCGAGCGGATGCGCCGCGTTACCTGGGACAATGCCGTAGAAGGGGGATTTGCTGGGAACCAGCATGTCCTTAAAATCCAGGCCCATTTTGTTCAGAGTGCTGACGAAGATAAGATTGAGCCCGCTCCCGCCATCGATCAAGACCTTGGTAAGCTTGACCTCCGCCACCACAGGATCCAGGACCAGGGGAAACTTGCCGGGCTTGGAGAAACTCGTCCACTGGTCATCACGAGAGAACGAGATGGGGACCTCCGACCAACGGAGTGGTCGTGGTACCTCCGGTTCGATGGACATGATCTCCCGGAGGAGCAGCTTCTGATCCCGCCTGGAACAGAAATCCTCGTCCCCCCCGAAGATGACGTTGACCACCTTCGACGCATCCTGAAACTTCGGATTGCGCCCGTGATCCTCCTGATCATCGTCCTCGGGTTCTTTGTCAACAGGCTTCTTGTTCTTCCTGCCGCCACCGGAATTGCTGAACGTCCTCCGAAGGTGATAGCAGTCGATGGCGGCGTGGTTGGCGCCTGGATGCCACGGGCACTTCTTTTGTAGGAGCTTCTCGAACTCCTCCTGAGTTGTCGACTTCTTGCCCCGCGAAGGACGATCGATAGCCACGATGACATCATCTGGCTTTCGTTTCCGGGGTGGCCTGGAAAAGTCCCGCTGGCCTTTGTCGCTGCGGTTGTCGTTTGGGCGCCGCAGATTGCTATCATGGCGCCGCGGGAACCGCTCCCGCATCTTCTCCTCCTGCTCGGACCAATCGTGCATCATATCACGAAGGCCCGCAACGGATTTCGGCCTGTTCCGCCCGAAATCTCTGTATATGCTCGGGTCGGTGATGCCGTTGTAAAAGCAATCGATGATGTCCTCCTCCGAGATGTTCGCGATGGTGGCGCGGACGTCGAAGAAGCGACGCGTGTAGGACCGTAGAAGCTCGTTACGTTCCTGCTTGCATTGGGAAAGATCGTGTCTAGTACCTGCACGGGTAATTGCTCCCTGGAAATTATCGATGAAGACCTTCTTAAGTCGTTCCCAGGAGTCGATGGAGTTGCTGCCGAAGCTCTCCAGCCAAGTGAGCGGCGCAGGGTCCAAAGCCATCGGGAAGTAGACGACTTTGGTGATATTTGAGCCCCCCCCCCCCCCCCGCGACGTTAATGGCCGTGGAGTAGCAACGAAGCCACTGCTGGGGAGCCTGCTTGCCGTCGTACTTGGTGATGCCGATCGGCTTGAAGCCCTCCGGGTACTTGTAGCTGCTGAAACGAGCAGAGAAAGCAGGAAACCGATCGCTACAATCAGTACCTTCAGCTTCGACTTCTTCGCGAGTCTTGCGCCTGGAGGAGATCACGGTGCGCGCGTCGCGACCGTCATTGATGTGCTGGCGCAGGTCCTCCGGAGGAGGTCGTCGACTGGCCTGTCGCGGACGACCCCCTTGCGGTGGCTGTTGCCTCCCGCCAGGGGCCTGGCTCGCGCGTGCGTTGTCGTTGCTAATCTGATTTGGAGGACGACCACCAGTCGTTCGACTGCGAGCCTGGCTCCGGCTCTCGTCCACGCGCTCTTCCCGGATGATGGACGCCGGATTATGCTGATCCAACTGGATCCAAGCCCTCTGCGCAAAGAGGAGTGCTTGACGTACCTCCGGGTCATGGCTGCGCTCGAGAATGGCCGTGACCCTGGCAATGTTGGCCACCGGGGTCCTGAAGCCCCGCTCGCTTACGGCAGCAAACTCGGGGTCGAGCTCGCGATGCATAGATCGCCTTCGCTCGTTAGCTCTCCTTCGCCGGATCGTTCGGGCCCTGTTCCTGGCCCTCCGCGCCTCACGATCGGCGTCGTTCTCGTTACCGGCGTTGGCCGTGATTGTGGCAGAACCGCTCGAATTATTCCGGCTCAAGTGCGTATTGATCGCCGTACAACTGCAATCAGCCCAACGCACTTCAAACGGAACAATCCTTTGGTCTGTCGGGTCTCCGCCCGATACAACCACGGTTTAGCAGGATCGAAGCAGGTTTACCTCGCACGAAGGCGAGTTCACATCACAGAATAGCTCATCAATTTTAATTTACAGCCATAAATATACATTATTACAAACCGAGTTCAAAGAGAAGTATATTTATACAACCATGTTCAAACTGACAAGCGTAACAGCTTGTCTAAACTCACAGCGGAAGAAAAAGGTTTTACGCGACTACACACATCGCGAAGGCGAACACCAAGCTTAGCCCAGGGCCTGGTGTCACTCCGAAGGGTCAGTGCCGGCCGGGGACGGGTCCCACTCCACGGACCAGCCAAAAGGAACGGACGTTGGCCACACAAGGTTGTCCGTGGGATTCTCGTAGGTTATACCTGAAACAGATATTGGCAAGGCTGAGTATTCTAATACTCAGCAAGACTTACCTGGGGCTGGGTATACTTAGCCCATAACTAGACCCATGAAGGCATTGTAAAGGCTCTGGCTTTATTTTCAGCTGAAAAGTAACAAAGAGTATGTACTACTTTCAAGTTTTAGCTTTCATCTTCTAGTTGAGTAACTATTCTAGATTAGCACCTACACTAAGCAAGCAAGGTAGTGATTATCATTCATCAAGATTATCCATCATTAGTTCCACTTCTTACTCAATGTGGCAGAAGGGATAAGCAGTCTCATGCATCGTGAGAGGCGGACGATTCCTGAATCGAGATTCAACCTTGCAAGGTAAACCTAACACACACGCTTGGAATACGAACAGGGCGTTCCGAAGCAACCGTTTACCTTTCATTCCGACTCGTGGACAGGCCACCACAAGCGACTTGTAGGACCGTACGCACATCACTCGTGCAGGACATACGTCTGTAGCGCGACTACAAAACCCGTATTCCTGTCTGCCATGCAGAACGTACTCCCACAGGTCGGTGCGTGTGAACATAACATAAAGATCGAGTGGTGGGAATATATCCACTTACCGGGCCGATCGGTTACTAGGCTTACCGCTTTACCATATTTCGCGGCATGTGGCTAGTACTGTTCAAACACTTAGCCACCACTACCACACATATCGACCTTATCAACTTTTAACAAAACAGACAGGGTAAACTTCCAGGTCATGATACAGCACATGACCCTGTCCGTCATCCTTATAGTGGTTGCAGAAAAGTAAACATGCAATTCCTATGTCGCGCGAGTGACAGGAAATCACTCGACTTCTACCGGTCCTATTAGCGGAGCATCTATCCGATAAGGACTCGGGAGCATTACATTGGATTCCTAGGATTCATGCATCTAGGGTTTCATTACAACTCCTAGACTTAATGCATAAATATAGATAAATAGACATAGATTGCAGTGTAATAAAGTAGTGGGATATGTCCGGGGCTTGCCTTCTTGAGTGGAGTTAGGGGCAGGAGTGTCAGCGGTCTCCGAACTCGGGTTCGGGGCTTCAGTTAGTCCCTCAACGACTTGCGCTGGAGCTTCTGGAAAGTCTTGGTCTTGTCCTAAGACCAGTTCGTAGTCCCCGTCGTCGAGTGTCGTTGATTCTATATGAGAGGCAATAAATTAAATAAGGTGAAATTTAAATTTAAAATTTCACATTTCAAATATTGTAACTCATCTAAATAACATACAAACATGCATAAAATAAAGAGGGTTTAGATTTAAAACACTATTTATAAAGATATGGTGGAGTTTATTACAAAAAGAACTAAAGCATTTAAATTAAATTTGAAATGAACTAAAATTTGAATTCAAAACTTTTAACTAAAAGATTATAGAAATTTGTTTATATATTAAACACTATAAAATATTACATTAGTAAATGATAAAAGATTCCAATTAAAGAAGGCTATACATTGGGTTTATTTCAAATTTGAAAGTTTCAAAATAAAAGAAGTTAAGTTTAAATCAAAGTTAAGTTGGTAACCTGCACAAAGTTATTTAGAGTTCATAGAGCATTTATGCCAAATTTCATAAGTAACCAAACATGAAATGACAAGATTAAGTGTACATTACCCCTTAATCTTAGATTTAAAATACAGGTAGAAATATTTTGTTTCAAACTAAACTCTATTAACAAAAGTCATAGAGTTTGAAATCTAGTTTCTAACAAAACTAGTTTTGTCATTTTTGGATTTTTCTGTGAATTGTTACGGATTTTACAAAGCAGCAAACATACACACATGAAATAATAGACACACTAGGGGGGGGGGTTTGAACATTTTGCACTGGGGTACCTAAAAGATGTTTTCTTCTTACGAATAGGCCCTTGCCCGGTCTCGACACGGCTGGAGGCTCGGCCTCCGGCGCGTTCCCACCGGCGGCGAGGTCGCCGGCGGTGAGGGGCCGGTCAAGCACGATGAGGAGAAAGAGAGAAACACGTTGGACAAGGCGGGATTTATCTGACAGAGAAGAAATCCGGCCGACGGCGAGAAGGGGCGGCGGCCGTGGCGGCGCAACGCCGTTCCCGGTGAACAGCCGGCGAACACGGGGGCATAGCGCGCGCATGAGTATCACTAGGATGTGGGGAAACGATTTCCATACATGGATTGAACGGAGGGGTGGCGAGGCGGGCTGTCGACGGTGGAGCCGAGCTCGGCGGCGCCAATGGAGGGGCGGCTCGGGGTGGAGCAAATCCGGCGGGAGGAGGGGTCGGGGCTGGTTTGGATCACGACGTGGAGCAAGGGGAGGAGGTGGGGAGACTCTGGGTCAGCGGGATTTGGGCGAGGTGGAGTGTTTGCGGTGTATGCCGGTGAGGAATGCGGGCGGCTCCGGTGACGCAGGGAAGAAGAAAGGGAAGGAACGGGCCGAGGACAGTGGTTTGGCAAGCGAATTGGCGAGGGAAACAAAATGGCTTGGAGTTGCTGGCACTACGGAGCAGAAGAGAGGAAGGGATAAGGCGAGCCGGTGGGAAAAGCGGCGGCGGCAGGAACTCCGGCGTGCGGTGCTGGCAGCCGGTGGGGAACGTGGCGCTCGGGTGGGGCGCCAGCAGCAGAGGGCTAGAGCGGTGAGGGGGGGGGGGGTAGGAGGGTGACACGTGGGCGGGGAAGCACGGGAGATGGTCGGCGGTGAGCCAGAGCGGCGTATTACTCCGGCGGCAGAGGAACCAGGGGAGCAAAGCAGGGAGGGGCAGAGGCGCCAGGAGGGAGAAGGGGAAAGAACTGAACTGAGGACTGATCTGTAAATTCAGAGAAAGGCAGGGACTTGACTGTAAAGGACTTACAACTTTTAAACCCGTACTCAAATGAAGATGGTCCAAAAAGTAAAAGTGCATGGTTTTTCAAACTCTACAACTTCTCTTTAAGGTTCATCTGCATTTGAGCAATAGTTTTGGAAATTAGATAGACTTAGTAATAATTTCACATTTTATGTAAATCCTATGGATAAAAATACTTTTACATGTATACCCAGGGGTAAATTCACCTGTTTTTACAATTTAACCACAGATATCACTTTTTGCAAAACAGCCCTCTTACTTTTAAACTTTTCCCTCTATCTCCACCCATTTTGCATAAAAGGACCTCTAGTTAAAATTAATTACATAAACATCACTTTTTCCATAACATTGCATACATAAAACACACATTTGCCATGCTTTAAACATACAAGCATACCAAAACTCTAATGTGTGACCAAGCTAGTTACCTGAGTGTCACAGCCTTCCCCCCTAAAAAGAATCTCGTCCCGAGATTCCGAAGCAGGATAGGATAAGAAGATCAAGCTCGAGGATTGGTTTGGAAGAAATCGGAAAAGTTGTGTTGAGGATAAGATTCGGTTTCCCAGGTTGCCTCTTCCTCTGTGTGATGGTTCCATTGAATCTTGTACATTTTGGTGGTCTCTCTTCTGGTACTTCTCTCTTTAGTGTCTAGGATTCTGATTGGATGCTCTGTATAGGTCAGATCTGGTTCGAATTCGATAGCTTGGGAATCGATGATTTCGGTGGGGATCTTAACACACCTTCTGAGTTGAGATACATGAAAGATGTTATGGATGGCTGCTAATTGAGGAGGAAGTTGGAGACGGTAAGCTACGGGTCCACAGATTTCAAGGATTTCAAAAGGTCCGATGTATCGAGGAGCAAGTTTCCCTTTTACACCGAATCTTTGAACGCCTCGAGTGGGAGATACTCGAAGATATACGAAGTCTCCGATGTGAAACTGTAATGTTCTTCTTCGTATATCAGCGTAGCTTTTCTGTCGAGATTGGGCGGCCTTTAGATTATTCTGGATAAGCTTGACTTTATCCTCTGCTTCTATAACCAGATCGGGTCCAAAAATTTTACGTTCGCCGGTTTGTGACCAACTCAAAGGAGTTCGGCATCGGCGACCGTATAATGCTTCAAATGGGGCCATTTTAATACTTGTTTGATAGCTATTATTGTAAGAGAATTCTGCTAATGACAAGTATTTATCCCAGTTTTTGTCAAATTGGAGTACACAAGCTCGGAGCATATCTTCCAGAATCTGGTTTATTCGCTCAGTTTGCCCATCTGTCTGAGGATGATAGGCAGAGCTTCGAATTAACTTAGTCCCAAGAGCATCATGAAGTTGCTCCCAGAACCTAGCGACAAATTGTGCTCCACGATCAGAAATAATTGTCTTAGGTATTCCATGAAGACGAACAATTTGATCTAGATAAATCTCGGCATACCTTTTGGCATTATATGTGGTATGCACGGGAAGAAAATGTGCAGTTTTGGTTAATCGATCAACGATTACCCAAATAGAGTCATGCTTCCGAGAAGTGTTGGGCAGGCCAACAATAAAGTCCATACGAATATCCTCCCACTTCCACGAGGGAATGGGTAGAGGTTGAAGGATACCAGCAGTCTTTAAATGACTGGCTTTGACTCTTTGGCAGATATCACATTCTGACACATATTTGGCTATTTCTCGTCTCATACGAGTCCACCAAAAGTTCTGTTTCAGATCCTGATACATCTTCGTACTGCCGGGATGTATAGAGAATTTGGATAGATGGGCCTCATCCATTATTTGTTTACGGAGTTTATGGTCCTTCGGTACATCAATACGCTCGTTGAACCATAATACTCCTTCAGGATCTACTCGGAAGCATTTATACTTCCCTTCTCCTTGCATTAGCTTCTGCTTAATGATTCTGACCCCTTTATTACGTTGTTGTGCTAGAACAATGCTATCTCTGAGTGTGGCTTCAACCGAAAGATGGTTTAAGTCACCTTGGGAAATGATCTCTAGGTTGAGCTTACTCATTTCCCAACAGAGAGTTTCGTCGAATGCTTCAATAGATAGGCAAAAACAATGTGTTTTGCGACTAAGAGCATCCGCAACTACATTGGCCTTGCCTGGATGATAATGTACTTCCAAATCATAATCTTTGATAAGTTCTAGCCAGCGCCTTTGCCTCATATTCAGATCTGCCTGGGTAAAGATATACTTGAGGCTTTTATGATCAGTGTAAATATGACATTTTGTACCCATCAGATGGTGTCTCCAGATCTTTAGGGCATGAATAACAGCTGCAAGTTCAAGATCATGGGTAGGGTAGTTTTGTTCATGCACCCTAAGTGCTCGGGATGCATATGCAATTACTCGGTTGTCTTGCATAAGTACACAACCAAGTCCAGTTCCCGATGCATCACAGTAGATGTCAAAAGACTTTGAGACATCGGGTTGAGCTAAGACTGGAGCAGTAGTAAGATGATCTCTGAGAATATGAAATGCATCTTCGCATTTTTGATCCCAGGAGAATTTCACACCCTTCTTTAGTAGTTCGGTCATAGGTTTGGCTATTCTGGAAAAATTGGGAATGAAACGACGATAATAGCCAGCTAGACCGAGAAAACTACGAATTTGATGGACGGAGGTCGGAGGTTTCCAATCCATCACTTCTTGTACTTTACTGGGATCGACGGATATTCCGTCACCAGAAATGGTATGGCCCAAGAATTTGACTGTTTCTAGCCAAAATTCACATTTAGAGAATTTGGCATACAGGTGGTGGTCTCTTAATCGCTGAAGGATGACATGGAGATGCTTAGCATGATCTTCTGGAGTTTTAGAATAGATCAAGATGTCATCAATGAAGACCACGACAAACTTGTCGAGCTCTTGCATGAAGACGGAATTCATGAGGTACATGAAATAAGCTGGAGTATTGGTGAGACCAAACGACATAACCAGATACTCATATAGACCATATCTGGTAGAGAAAGCTGTTTTGGGAATATCGCTGGGCCGAATCTTAATTTGATGATAACCGGAACGAAGATCTATTTTAGAAAATACCTTGGCTCCGGCTAACTGATCAAAGAGGATATCAATGCGGGGTAGAGGATATTTATTTTTGATAGTCACCGCATTGAGAGGACGGTAATCAACACACAGCCTTAAGCTATTGTCTTTCTTTTTCACGAATAATGCTGGACAACCCCATGGTGATGCACTCGGATGAATGAAGCCTTTGTCTAAGAGATCTTGGAGTTGAGTTTTTAACTCGGCTAACTCGTTAGGAGGCATACGATATGGTCTCTTAGAAATAGGGGCTGTACCAGGTTGGAGTTCTATGATAAACTCGATCTCTCTATCTGGAGGCATTCCAGGCAAATCGTCTGGAAAAACATCAGGATACTCGCAGACGACAGGGATATCTTTTAACTTAACCCCAGTGGTAGCATATGTACAAGGGTTAAAGCATTGCTGTTGTGGGAGATAGAGAATGGTTGACTCACTTTCAGGTGAATCTATTCCCACGGTTCGAGAAGGGATATCTAAGGACACATGATGCTGGTTCATCCAATTCATACCCAAAAGGACATCCATCCCCTTTAGGTCTAATACTAACAAATCTGTTTTGATTAGATGATTACCCAGCTGAATTGGTACCCTTCTACAGATTTGATTGGACAAGATCTTACCACCAGGAGTTACAATCCTGTAAGCTTCATTTATACTACAGATATCCAAGCCCACTTTAGTCCCGCAATCCATACTAATAAAACTATGGGTGGCACCAGTATCGAAAAGAACAATAACGGGATAATGGTTGATAGAAAATGTACCCGTCATTATCGGTGCCCCTTCAGGGAGTTCGGAGAGTGTGGTGAGGTTTACCCTCCCTTGACGGACCTGCACCACTTGCTTCTTGCCCTTGCCCTTGTTGTTTGAATTAGATGTTTGCCCTTGGAAAGATTTCCTAGGTTGAGGGCAATCCTTGATAAAGTGGGATGGGCTTCCGCAATTGAAACAACGATAGTTGTTGTTTCCTGGAGTAGCTGGCGGAAAGCTCGGCCGCAGACCTTGTTGGGGTTGTTGCTGATTTTGTGGCAGTGGTGGTCGGTTGAATTGTGCCTGTTGGGGAGGTCGAGCTACCCATCTGCCAGGCAAATTATTTCGAGGCGGAGCTCGAGGGGCATTACTCGGGACCAACCGGTACCTTGACGGCTGTGAAGTTGCAGGCCCTGTGGGTGCCTTCCGTTTCTTTTCCGCTTTGGGAGCAGCAATGCAGTCTTCCTGAGTAATGGCCATGTTGACTAACTCATTGAAATTGTTGGCCTTTACTAAGTTCAGCCATTCCTTCAATTTAGTATTCAGGCCTCGACGGAAGCGATCACATTTACGGGCTTCAGTGTCCGCATGTGATCCCGCATACTGGCATAAGTGATTGAAAACCTGTGCATACTGTGTGACAGTACGGGTACCCTGGGTCAAGCTCAAAAATTCATTGAGCTTTCGCTCAATGAGTCCCGCTGGTATATGATGTGCTCGGAATGCAGTCCGAAACTCACCCCAAGTGATGACGTGATCGGCGGGTTGCATAGCATGAAACTGATCCCACCAAAGACAGGCAGCGCTTCGGAGTTGCTGGGCCGTAAAGAGTACCTTATTCTCATCTGAACATGGAGCTGGCAGTAAAGCGAACTTAGACTCGATAGTCCGCAACCAGGCATCTGCGTCCAGAGGCTCATCGGCCTTATGGAATAAAGGAGGTTGGGTGCTGAGAAAGTCCTGATAAGTGGCCGATAGAGGTTCTCCTCGGCCTCGAGGTTGCTGCTGGAAATGGCCCATCTGAGCTTGCACAAGTTGATTTAGAAGCTCGGTTTGCCGGGCCATAACCTCGGCCAGGTTTGGAGGTGGCGGTGGTGGTTGCTGAGAACTACCAGGCTGACCTGCCCGGAAACCTTCCGGGGTTCCACGAGTAGCTCCAACCATCTGAAATGAAGGAGATATCCATTATCAATAACTTTCCTATTCCAAATTTCAGATGATATACAATTTCCAAACAGGAATGCAATTCTTATGCTCCATTCAACCCACTCATTCGGATGCAAGAAGATAAAGGAAGATAACAGACACAAGATTTGGGTTACTACATAAGCACTGGTGATCCTTATGTCTTACATTAGTACCCCTAGACTACTACAAGCTATCACTTAATTACATATGCCACATATACAACAAGTGGCTCCAGACCTAGGCAAACTACACACTACCTATTTTACACTTTTACTACATTAAGTACAACTGAACTGGCACCCTCTCAACTTAAAAGTCTTCTAAGTTACCTACTGATGACTGGATACCAGAAGAGAAATGATGGGGACTGATAACAGGGTCTCTGTGCTTAGAGTCCATTTCGGAGACTCTTTACTTTGCTGAGAAATCACAAGATAAATGGAATAAGATAGTCAAGTCTGATAACAGCAAAGGCTAGAAATCAGATGGATACCTAAGATTCTATATAAGATACCCAACCTAAAACTATCATTAGAACTCCATTAGCCCATTCCAAAGACAAACAACATATCCTTCATATATGAAAATCCTTTTGCTAACAGATTATGCATGCACGCACTACTCGTCCTCACAACCAAAACAACTGCCGAATATCCTCGGACTTACGTGGTTAATTCCGGTGGCATAACCATACGTCTCTCACTATATATAACTAATCGATAAACCCTACGCATCCTAATAGCGTAATCGTGGTTAGTGTACCTGCAGAAGAATACACACATATATATATTTCATGAACCTTTCATGGCAGCACGACATGAAAGCGTCCCCAAACATTACTGTTCACTATAGAAACAACATCTGTACAATTACCGCCGTACAGACAACGTTAGCATACGTTATCAAAACAACGTATTCACGGGGGGTACCGCAAAATACGGGGGTATGAACAGCGATCGCCATACCCTGCGCCGAATCATATACTCCCAATATAATCAACCTAAGTTGGTATATTGGCAGCATCTCAAGTAGGCCACTGCTTGAGAAACAGCGTTCGGTTCGTATCACCGACGGGAAGGCCAAGCTCCCTCAGTTGGCTGAGGATCCTTACCTTCTTACCTCCGTACGTAGATGTCATTACAGGAAGTAAGGTTGGATTGTGCAGGAATTTAAGTTTTGACGGAAAGTAGTGCTGCAAGTCAGAACTATCTATACATATATAGATACTATTAGCCACCTGATACTTTCCCATATAAACCCCTAGGGCTTTACGTTCTAAGCACAACCTTAACGGATCCAACGTACTTTATAAACTCATTTGTTGGCAAACTTTTATCCAGAAAAATACTTTTTAAGAGCTTTTCCGGATGTAAAGGTAAACCTACAGCTCTGATACCAGCTGTGGCAGAACCGCTCGAATTATTCCGGCTCAAGTGCGCTATTGATCGCCGTACAACTGCAATCAGCCCAACGCACTTCAAACGGAACAATCCTTTGGTCTGTCGGGTCTCCGCCCGATACAACCACGGTTTAGCAGGATCGAAGCAGGTTTACCTCGCACGAAGGCGAGTTCACATCACAGAATAGCTCATCAATTTTAATTTACAGCCATAAATATACATTATTACAAACCGAGTTCAAAGAGAAGTATATTTATACAACCATGTTCAAACTGACAAGCGTAACAGCTTGTCTAAACTCACAGCGGAAGAAAAAGGTTTTACGCGACTACACACGTCGCGAAGGCGAACACCAAGCTTAGCCCAGGGCCTGGTGTCACTCCGAAGGGTCAGTGCCGGCCGGGGACGGGTCCCACTCCACGGACCAGCCAAAAGGAACGGACGTTGGCCACACAAGGTTGTCCGTGGGATTCTCGTAGGTTATACCTGAAACAGATATTGGCAAGGCTGAGTATTCTAATACTCAGCAAGACTTACCTGGGGCTGGGTATACTTAGCCCATAACTAGACCCATGAAGGCATTGTAAAGGCTCTGGCTTTATTTTCAGCTGAAAAGTAACAAAGAGTATGTACTACTTTCAAGTTTTAGCTTTCATCTTCTAGTTGAGTAACTATTCTAGATTAGCACCTACACTAAGCAAGCAAGGTAGTGATTATCATTCATCAAGATTATCCATCATTAGTTCCACTTCTTACTCAATGTGGCAGAAGGGATAAGCAGTCTCATGCATCGTGAGAGGCGGACGATTCCTGAATCGAGATTCAACCTTGCAAGGTAAACCTAACACACACGCTTGGAATACGAACAGGGCGTTCCGAAGCAACCGTTTACCTTTCATTCCGACTCGTGGACAGGCCACCACAAGCGACTTGTAGGACCGTACGCACATCACTCGTGCAGGACATACGTCTGTAGCGCGACTACAAAACCCGTATTCCTGTCTGCCATGCAGAACGTACTCCCACAGGTCGGTGCGTGTGAACATAACATAAAGATCGAGTGGTGGGAATATATCCACTTACCGGGCCGATCGGTTACTAGGCTTACCGCTTTACCATATTTCGCGGCATGTGGCTAGTACTGTTCAAACACTTAGCCACCACTACCACACATATCGACCTTATCAACTTTTAACAAAACAGACAGGGTAAACTTCCAGGTCATGATACAGCACATGACCCTGTCCGTCATCCTTATAGTGGTTGCAGAAAAGTAAACATGCAATTCCTATGTCGCGCGAGTGACAGGAAATCACTCGACTTTTACCGGTCCTATTAGCGGAGCATCTATCCGATAAGGACTCGGGAGCATTACATTGGATTCCTAGGATTCATGCATCTAGGGTTTCATTACAACTCCTAGACTTAATGCATAAATATAGATAAATAGACATAGATTGCAGTGTAATAAAGTAGTGGGATATGTCCGGGGCTTGCCTTCTTGAGTGGAGTTAGGGGCAGGAGTGTCAGCAGTCTCCGAACTCGGGTTCGGGGCTTCAGTTAGTCCCTCGACGACTTGCGCTGGAGCTTCTGGAAAGTCTTGGTCTTGTCCTAAGACCAGTTCGTAGTCCCCGTCGTCGAGTGTCGTTGATTCTATATGAGAGGCAATAAATTAAATAAGGTGAAATTTAAATTTAAAATTTCACATTTCAAATATTGTAACTCATCTAAATAACATACAAACATGCATAAAATAAAGAGGGTTTAGATTTAAAACACTATTTATAAAGATATGGTGGAGTTTATTACAAAAAGAACTAAAGCATTTAAATTAAATTTGAAATGAACTAAAATTTGAATTCAAAACTTTTAACTAAAAGATTATAGAAATTTGTTTATATATTAAACACTATAAAATATTACATTAGTAAATGATAAAAGATTCCAATTAAAGAAGGCTATACATTGGGTTTATTTCAAATTTGAAAGTTTCAAAATAAAAGAAGTTAAGTTTAAATCAAAGTTAAGTTGGTAACCTGCACAAAGTTATTTAGAGTTCATAGAGCATTTACGCCAAATTTCATAAGTAACCAAACATGAAATGACAAGATTAAGTGTACATTACCCCTTAATCTTAGATTTAAAATACAGGTAGAAATATTTTGTTTCAAACTAAACTCTATTAACAAAAGTCATAGAGTTTGAAATCTAGTTTCTAACAAAACTAGTTTTGTCATTTTTGGATTTTTCTGTGAATTGTTACGGATTTTACAAAGCAGCAAACATACACACATGAAATAATAGACACACTAGGGGGGGTTTGAACATTTTGCATTGGGGTCCCTAAAAGATGTTTTCTTCTTACGAATAGGCCCTTGCCCGGTCTCGACACGGCTGGAGGCTCGGCCTCCGGCACGTTCCCACCGGCGGCGAGGTCGCCGGCGGTGAGGGGCCGGTCAAGCACGACCAGGAGAAAGAGAGAAACACGTTGGACAAGGCGGGATTTATCTGACAGAGAAGAAATCCGGCCGACGGCGAGAAGGGGCGGCGGCCGTGGCGGTGCAACGCCGTTCCCGGTGAACAGCCGGCGAACACGGGGGCATAGCGCGCGCATGAGTATCACTAGGATGTGGGGAAACGATTTCCATACATGGATTGAACGGAGGGGTGGCGAGGCGGGCTGTCGACGGTGGAGCCGAGCTCGGCGGCGCCAATGGAGGGGCGGCTCGGGGTGGATCAAATCCGGCGGGAGGAGGGGTCGGGGCTGGTTTGGATCACGATGTGGAGCAAGGGGAGGAGGTGGGGAGACTCTGGGTCAGCGGGATTTGGGCGAGGTGGAGTGTTTGCGGTGTATGCCGGTGAGGAATGCGGGCGGCTCCGGTGACGCAGGGAAGAAGAAAGGGAAGGAACGGGCCGAGGACAGTGGTTTGGCAAGCGAATTGGCGAGGGAAACAAAATGGCTTGGAGTTGCTGGCACTACGGAGCAGAAGAGAGGAAGGGATAAGGCGAGCCGGTGGGAAAAGCGGCGGCAGCAGGAACTCCGGCGTGCGGTGCTGGCAGCCGGTGGGGAACGTGGCGCTCGGGTGGGGCGCCAGCAGCAGAGGGCTAGAGCGGTGAGGGGGGGTAGGAGGGTGACACGTGGGCGGGGAAGCACGGGAGATGGTCGGCGGTGAGCCAGAGCGGCGTATTACTCCGGCGGCAGAGGAACCAGGGGAGCAGAGCAGGGAGGGGCAGAGGCGCCAGGAGGGAGAAGGGGAAAAAACTGAACTGAGGACTGATCTGTAAATTCAGAGAAAGGCAGGGACTTGACTGTAAAGGACTTACAACTTTTAAACCTGTACTCAAATGAAGATGGTCCAAAAAGCAAAAGTGCATGGTTTTTCAAACTCTACAACTTCTCTTTAAGGTTCATCTGCATTTGAGCAATAGTTTTGGAAATTAGATAGACTTAGTAATAATTTCACATTTTATGTAAATCCTATGGATAAAAATACTTTTACATGTATACCCAGGGGTAAATTCACCTGTTTTTACAATTTAACCACAGATATCACTTTTTGCAAAACAGCCCTCTTACTTTTAAACTTTTCCCTCTATCTCCACCCATTTTGCATAAAAGGACCTCTAGTTAAAATTAATTACATAAACATCACTTTTTCCATAACATTGCATACATAAAACACACATTTGCCATGCTTTAAACATACAAGCATACCAAAACTCTAATGTGTGACCAAGCTAGTTACCTGAGTGTCACAGTGATCTCACATCCAAGTTGTCGATGAGGAGATTCCCACCATCCTCGCCTTCTTCGGCCATCAGCACCTGGCGGGAGGAAAGCTCATGAGAACTTTCGTCGACTAGCTCCGTCGACTCCTCCGCCGCGGTGGCCAACGGCCTGCCCTCCTGGAAAGGCAATGGCTCGAGGTGAGCCACGAGCCAACTCTCTGCCTCGAGTAGATTGGAGAGCTTCATGCCCTTCCAATGCACGATGTGTCCCTTTGGCGAGGAAGCGAGCACCAAATCACCGGGGCCAAAACAACCCGAAGCCCCCTGACACGCGGTGGCTTCGGAGTTTCCGTCCCGGAGCAGCATATCCCGATCCTTCTCTAACATGAAGAGGGATCTGAGCGCATTGGCCTCCTGAAGATCAGTGGCTAATTCGCGCAAGCCGGGTTGAGTACGACTCAACGAACCCCTGAATTGGAACGAGTCCAAACCAGGAGAAGTTGTCGCGGCATCAGAAGAAGTCGAGCTTGGAACAGATTCCATCTCGACCTGTGCCGCGGAAGCATGGAGCGGCAAGTTGTCGAGCTCGTCGACGAACTTATCGAGGCCGCTGCGAGGATCCGCAGCGACAGTTTTCGGCGTCATGTCGACGAGGAATCGCCGAAAGTTGCCCGCACCGTCTGTGACGCAAACCCACGAGCCAAAAACAAACGTCGTACCCTGAGAGGGTACTGACCTGATGAAACTTAAAGTTGCCATCGAGCTCGCCGGCGGATCTTCGACGCGCTCCCCTACCTGGCGCGCCAGCTGTCGGTGTTTAACCGGCTGCCCACCGAGGGATATACCCAAGGTGGTAAGTTTTGGGTGAGGGAACGCCGAGATCAGGAACTCGAAGGTGCAAAGAACACAAGACTTTAGACAGGTTCGGGCCGCACGGGGCGTAACACCCTACGTCCTGTATGGTGATTTGTATTCTTTTTGGTGTAGAATGACCTAATGATCTTCTGTTTTTAGGGGGTCTCTGACCTCCCTTATATATCCGAGAGGCCAGAGTTACAGAGATGCTAACCAACCCCCACCGAGGGATCACACCAGAACTGATCTCGAGTAGATCCTCTCCGTGTTGGTTAGCCCTATCTCCTATTTAAACGGGATAAACAAGAGATAAACAAAATGAATAAGAGATAAGACGGGCTTAATCTCTTAGACTGCATAACATGCCCAGCCCGGTGGCCCCGGGTCTGACAAGCCCCGATGCATATCCCAGTATTTCAATTTATTACAATTTCATTACTATATTATATATCTTGCATTACGTCTAGGAGTTGAAATGGAACCCTAGTTGCATAAGACCTTAAGAATCCAATGTATTGTACCCGAGTCCTTATCGCATAGACGCTCTGCTTAACAGGACCGGTAAAAGTCGAGTGATTTCCTGTCACTCGCGCGACATAGGAGTTGCATGTTTACTATTCTGCAATCACTATAAGGATGATGGATAGGGTCATGTGCTGTATCATGACCTGAAGATTACCCTGTCTGTTTTGATAAAAGTTTTAAGGTCGAAATGTGTGGTAGTGGTGGCTAAGCGTTTGAAAGTACTAGCCACATACCGCGAAATATGGTAAGCGGTAAGCCTAGTACCCGAATGGCCCGGCAAATGGACTTGTCTCCACCACTCGACTTTTATTTTATGTTTACACGCACCGGCGTGTGGGAGTACGTTCTGCATGGCAGACAGGAATACGGGTTTTGTAGTCGCGCTACAGACGTATGTCCTGCACAATTGGTGTGCGTACGGTCCTGCAGTCGCTTGTGGTGGCCCTGATCCATAACCCGGAATATGAGGGAAACGGTTGCTTGGAATGATCTTTGGATGTTTCCAGGCGTGTGAGTTAGGTTTACCTTGCAAGGTTAAATTCGATTCAGAATCGTCCACCTCTCACGAGGATTGAGACTGCTTATCCCTTTTGCCACATCGAGTAAAAAGTGTAATTGTTGATGGAATAATCATGATGGATGATAATCTCTATCTTGCCTGTTTAGTATAGGTGCTTACCTAGAATGGCTATTCAAGCTAGAATCTGGAAGATAAAATTTGAAAGTAGATTATACTCTTTGTTGCCTTTCAGCTGAAAATAAACCCAAAACCTTTATAACGCCTTCATGAATCTAGTTACGGGCTAAAGTATACCCAAACCCGGGTAAGCCTTGCTGAGTATTAGAATGCTCAGCCTTGCTAGTATCTGTTTCAGGTATAATATTTGAGAACTCTATGGACAACCCTGCATGGCCAACCTCTGTACCTTTTGGCTGGTCCGTGGAATGGGACCCGTCCCCGGCTGGCAGTGACCCTCCTGAGTGACCCCAGGCCTTGGGCTGAGTTTGGTGTCCACCTTCGCGACGTGTGTAGTCGCGTAATCTTTTCTTTCCGCTATGAGTTTAGACAAGCTATTCTGCTTGTTAGTTTAAACACTGTTGTATAAGTTTACTTAAGTTTAAACCTCGTTTGTAATAATGTTTGAATATCTGTAAATTAATAGTTGATGAGCTGTTCTGTGATTGTAAACTCGCCTTCGTGCGAGGTAAGCCTACTTCGATCCTGTTGAACCGTGGTTGTATCGGGCGGAGACCCGTCAGACCAATGGATTGTTCCGTTTGAAGTGCGTTGAATTAATGACAGCTGCATAGCGATCATTAACGCATTTGAGCCGGAATAATTCAGGCGGTTCTGCCACAATGAGATTCAGGCTACCTCGAGGAATAATCTCCAGATTGAGTTTCCTTATCTGATAACATAGAGTTTCACTGAAGATTTCTATGGATAAGCAATGACAATGTGCCTTGCGGCTTAGTTTATCCACAACCACATTAGCCTTGCCGGGATGGTAGTGTACCTCAAGATCATAATCCTTGATCAATTCTAACCAACATCTTTGCCTCATATTTAAGTCAGCTTGAGTAAAGATGTATTTGAGGCTCTTATGGTCAGTGTAAATGTTACACTTAGCACCCATAAGATGATGTCTCCAAATCTTGGGAGCGTGAATAACAGCTGCTAACTCAAGATCATGAGCTGGATAATTTTGTTCATGATTCCGGAGTGCTCTGGAAGCATAAGCAATGACCCGGTTGTTTTGCATAAGTACACAACCAAGTCCGGTTCCGGAAGCATCACAATAGACATCGAAAGGCTTGGTATTATCTGGCTGAGCTAATACTGGAGCAGTGGTTAGAAGTTTTCTCAATGTATGAAATGCTTCTTCACACTTATCATTCCAATGGAATTTAATCTCCTTCTTGAGTAGCTCAGTCATAGGCTTGGCTATCTTAGAGAAGTCTGGAATGAATCATCGATAATATCCTGCCAATCCAAGGAAGCTACGGATTTGATGAGCTGAAGTTGGAGACTTCCAATCCATAACTTCTTGAACTTTAGTGGGATCAACCGATATGCCTTTACTGGAGATAGTATGTTCGAGAAATTTCACACTATCAAGGCAGAACTCGCATTTAGAGAATTTGGCGTAAAGGCGGTGATCACGTAGTCGTTGAAGAACGACACGTAACTGATCAGCATAGTCTTTTTCAGTCTTAGAGTATATCAAAATATCATCGATGAAAACCATGATGAATTTATCAAGCTCTAGCATGAAGACTAAATTCATAAGGTACATGAAGTATGCCGGTGCATTAGTGATTCCAAAAGACATAACCAGATATTCATAAAGTCCATATCTGGTCGAGAAAGGCATTATTGGAATATCACTAGGCCTAATTTTGATCTGATGACAACCAGAGCGTAGATCAGTCTTAGAGAAGACTTTGGCTCCAGCTAGTTGGTCAAACAAGATGTCAATGCGGGGAAGAGGGTACTTATTTTTTATAGTGACCGCATTGAGTGGACGATAATCAACACATAGCCTTAAGCTATTGTCCTTTTTCTTTACAAAGAGGGTGGGGCATCCCCAAGGTGAAGCACTTGGGCATATGAAATCCTTGTCAAGAAGATCTTGAAGTTGGATTTTTAGCTCAGCCAATTCATTAGGCGGCATTCGATATGGCCTCTTGGAAATAGGAGCGGTGCCAGGTTGGAGCTCAATAACGAACTTGATGTCCCGATCTGGTGGCATTCCAGGCAAATCATCTGGAAAGACATCGGGATACTCACAGACTATAGGAATGTTTTCTAATTTGATGTCTGTGGTTGCATAAACGCAAGAGTGGAAATACTCTTGTTGGGATAGATAGAGGGTAGTGGTTCCATTATATGGTGAGTCAATCTCAATAACTCGGGAAGAGATATCTAACAGCACTTTATGTTTTGTCATCCAATCCATCCCAAGTATGATATCCATACCCTCTAAAAGGAGTAAAACCAAATCAGTTTTTATTACCTTACTACCCAACAGTATCGGCACATATCCAATCAGTTGATTGGAACCAATCTTTCCCCCAGGGGTAGAGATCATGTACGACCCCTTGGCTTGACAAGAATCAAGTCCCACTCGGGCACCACAATTGTCGCTAATAAAGCTATGGGTTGCATAGGAATCAAATAGGATAATAACGGGTTTATAGTCGATAGAAAATGTACCCGTCATTATGGGGGCTCCTTCTGGAAGTTCTGCAAGGGTGGTGAAGTTGACTCGCCCTCGCCGGACTTGCATTACTCGCTTCTTGCCCTTGCCCTGATTGTTCTGATTAGAACTCTACCCTTGAAGAGGCTTCCTGGGCCGAGGACAATCTTTGATAAAGTGATCCGCACTCCCGCAGTTAAAATAGCGATTAGTGCTGCTCCTCTCCTGAAATTGTTGAATGTTTGGCCTTGGGCCAAACTGTTGCGGCTGTTGCGGAGGCACTGAAGATCTATATCCTCCTTGCTGTTGAGGCGGGCGGAAAACCAATCTGCCAGGTGGGGCATTCCGCTGCGGCGCTCTGAACTGCGCATTGGGAACCAAACTATACCTCGGTGGCTGAGCACTCGAGGGTCCAGTGGGGGTCTTCCGTTTCTTCTCAGCATGATGTGCTGTAATACAATCCTCCTGGGTTAAGGCCATATTAACCAGCTCACTAAAAGTATTAGCCTTAACAAGGTTTAGGCATTCCTTGAGCTTGGTACTGAGGCCACGATGGAAACGATCCTGTTTCTTGGCATCATTGTCAGCGTGATAACTCGCATACTGGCACAGATGATTGAAAGTCTGTGCATACTGCAGTACCGTGCTAGTGCCTTGGGTGAGTGCCAGGAATTCATTCAACTTCCGCTCCATCAGTCCTTCAGGAATATAATGTGCCCTAAAGGCAGTCCAAAATTCCTCCCAGGAGATAACATGTCCAGCAGGCTGCATGGCGCAAAAATTATCCCACCAAATGCGGGCAGCACCACGAAGTTGCTGGGCGGCAAAGTGAGCTTTACTCGAGTCCGCACAAGGTATAGTAAGAAGGGCGAACTTCGATTCAATAGTATGAAGCCAGGCATCGGCATCCAGAGGTTCTTCAGCTTTACTGAAAAATGAGGGCTGGGTACTGAAGAAATCTTGATAGCTTGCCACTTGGGGGTTGAGATCATCATGACCTCCTCGTGATTGCTGGCGATGTTGGTTCTGTTGTGCCTACACTAGCAGATTGAGAAGCTGAGTCTGTCATGCCAGCAGCATTAATCACATGAAATAACAAACCACAAGGGGGGGGGGGTTCTCGGTATTTTTGCGCCTGGGTCCCTGGAATAAAAGAAACTATCATAGATATGCCCTTGCCGGAGGAAGACGATGGCCGTGGTGTCTGGGCGGCGCGTTCTCGCCGGTGGCGAGGGTCGAGCTGGCGATGATCTAGCCCTACATGACCTACATGACCTACTGATCATGATGAGGGGTGATGTGTTCGAAGGGTAGCAGCGGAGCACGGCCGGCGACGAGCAATGGCGGCGACCGCGTCGGGGCATCGTCGTTCCCGGCAAGGGGCCGGCAAACATGGGGAAACATGGCACGCATGAGCACCGGGGAAGTGCGGGGATGCTTTCCCCCAACTCAATTTGGACAGAGGCAGGCCGGAGAGTGGTGATCGAAGATGGGGTGGAGCTCGGGTTCTTACCGGCGGTAATGGCGGCTGGCGTTCTGCAAGCTGGGGCAACGAAGGGCGGTGAAGGAGGGGCGGGATCGCTTCAGGAGGTTGATGTGGTGCTGATGGTGCTGTTGATCGGGGCGGAGAGGGCCTGTGCTAGTGGGTCGACGGGAGGCCGAGCGGCGGCGGAGGAAGAGAGCTCGCCAGCGCAGTGGTCAGGTGATTTGGGTGGAGGAATTTGGAATTGGATCACTTAGTAAGCTGCGGTGGATCGTGGGGGTGCTGATCGCACTTCGGATTGAGGACGGGGAGCAGTGGTGGGGGTTGCCAACGGTGAGCAGGGACGGCGGCGGTGATCGGGCAGCGGGAGGTGATCGGAGCAGGGAAATTGGAAGGGAAAGGAAGGGTGCAAATGCCAGGACATGTACTAGAGAAGCTAGAGAAGGCACCCGGGGTCCAGAAGAAGCTGTGCCCATGCTCAAGCAGGTGCTGGTGCCACGGCGGCGCGTGTGGCAGCCGCAGTGGAGCTCGGGCAGGAGCTCTGCGACGTGGAGGCCGCACGAGCAGGCCAGCACGGGGTCGGGAAGGCGGCAACACAGCTGAGGGATGATGCGTGGGACGTCGGAAGGTAGGAGGTGGCGTAGGAGATGCTGCGACGGTGATGTGCAACTCAGGTAGGAAGCGGGCGACGTGGCCGAGCGGGGAGAGGCTAACGCAGGGCTGGAAGCGGCGGGGCAGAGGCCGGGGTGGCACGTGGCAAGGTCCTGAGCGGCGCAAAGATGGCAGTGATGGCGCACATGGCCGGACAGGGGCGGCGGCGTGCGGCAGAGGAGAAACAGAGGAGGGGGGCGGGGGAGAGAGAGGTAGATGAAGGGGACCCAAATGCAATTTCAGAGAAATGCAGGGACCCTATTGTAATGCATGCATAACTTTTAAACTATTGCTCAAATGGAGATGGGCCCAAAAGCAAAAGTGTATGGTTTTTCAAAATGTACAACTTTGCTTTAAGGTTCATCTACAGAAGAGCTAAGGGTTTGCATTTAATTTGAATTTTAACAAGATTTCTAAACTTTACATAAATCCTATTTTAAAATTACACCACATTTATATCCAAAGGGTAGTTTCTCCTACTTTTGCAATTTAAATGCAAGTTTTTAACTTTTGCAAAACAACCCTCACACTTTTAAATTCTACCCTCCATGTTCACCCATTTAGCACAAAAGGACCTTAATTTAAATATAATTATATAAGTAACCCTTTTCCCTTAGCATTAGAATTTTCTAAATACACTTTTACCACATTTTGTACAAAACAACACACTAAACTTTAGGATGTGACAATACAAATTACCTGAGTGTCACAAACTGGGCCATTAGCTCCTGGCATTGTCTCCACAAAGGAAACAACAACGCACTCTCACATCGGTACGTCTCCGTGAGCTGAGAGATGACCAGTTTTGAATCCCCAAAAACTTCTATTGCTTCTGCTCTGGCCTCAAGAAGTAATTCCATACCTTTGTGCACCGCTTCATACTCGGCTAGATTATTGGTGCGAGACGTTGGCAATCTGATTGAAAAGGAATATGTTGCCCCCCAGGTGAAACGAGCAAAATACCTATACCAGAGCCATCTCCACAAACCGACCCGTCAAAATACATTGCCCATGCACGGATGGAAAGCGCTGCTATTTCTGAGCTGGTCCTCTCTGCAACGAGGTCGGCCAACACCTGCCCTTTGACTGCCTTTGCAGGTTGGCACCGGATATCAAATTCTGACAAAGCAAACATCCACTTACCGAGTCAGCCTTTCAACACCGGGGCCGACAACATATGCTTGATAACATCTGATTTGCAGATGACAATCGTCTCAGCAGAAAGTAGGATGTGGCGGAGCTTCGTACAAGTAAAGAATAGATAAAGGCATAGTTTCTCAATTTCGGGGTACCTTGTCTCTGCATCTAGCATCCTTCTGCTGAGATAAAAAAGAACTCTCTCCTTGCCATCCTGCACTTGTACGATAATCGAAGCAATGGAAGTGCTACCTACTGACAGATAAACATAGAATGGCTTACTCTGCTGGGGTGGGACTAACACAGGCGGTTTGGATAAATATTCTTTGATATCTTCAAACGCCTGTTGTTGCTCTGCTCCCCAGCGGAACTCATCATTGGCTTTAATTTTTACCAACTCCATGAATGGCTCGATTCTTCCTGACAGATTGGAAATAAATCTCCTAACAAAATTGATCTTGCCAATGAGTTGTTGGAGTTCCTTCTTTGTAGTAGGTGGCACCATTGTTCTTACAGCTTCTTGACTTTTTAGGCCGATCTCAATTCCTCGCTCATGAACCAAGAAACCCAGGAATTGACCGGCCGATACACCAAAGGCGCACTTCTTTGGATTCATTCTAAGCCCAAACTTCCTAGTCCGTTCCAAAACCTGCTGTAGATCTCCTAAATGCCCCTCAGCCGATGCAGATTTCACCACCACGTCATCAATGTAGATTTCCACCAGCTTACCGATCAAGTCATGAAACATATAATTCATGGTCCTTTGGTATGTAGCACCAGCATTTTTCAGCCCAAAAGTCATGACCACATACTCGAATAACCCCACTGCACCTGGTACTCTGAACGCGGTCTTATGGATATCCTCTGGAGCCATAAAAATTTGGTTATAACCAGCGTTGCCATCCATGAAACTCAACATCTTATGACCAGTAGCTGCATTAATCAAAGTCTCCACCACCGGCATCGGGTACTCATCTTTTGGTGTAGCTCTATTAAGATCTCTGAAGTCTACGCAGACTCTCCACCGGCCATCCTTCTTCTGTACAGGCACAACGGTGGAAATCCATTCAGCATACCTGCATGTCCTGATGAAGCCTGCTTCTATCATCTTTTCGACTTCTTTCTTGACTTCCTCTAGTACTTCGGCCTTCATTTGCCGCGCTCGTTGCTGGAACGGCCAAAATCCTAGCTTAACAGGGAGCTGATGCTCCACAATACTTCTGTCCAACCCGGGCATCTTTGTGTAATCCCAGGCAAAACAATCCGCATATTCTTTCAGCAACACTATCATCGGCTCTCGCAACTCTGGACTCAACTTCCTGCTGATAAATGTTGGCCATGGCTTATCCCCAGGACCAATGTCGACTTCTTCCAGCTCATCAGCAGATGTAAACCCGTATCCTAGCTTCCCTTCATCCATTAGGTCAATACTACAGATAAACAATGAATATGAAGTAAAAGGATTCGGCCGATCGCAGGGACCGGCCGACTTGTTCTTTTCATTAATTTGTACCTCTTTACAATCAACACATGGCCTGCTGCTTGAGCGGGCCTCTTTATAATGTAACATGGATGACAAAAACAATTCAATTCTTATTTTTTGGGGCTGATCGCAGGGATCGGCCTCTCCTGTTACCTTGGTACAAACTAACTTTGGCATCCCATCTACTCCATAAGGCCAGTGGATAAGACCAGCCTCACCCTATTTTTTGTAGCTTCCACGCAGTCGCAGCCTTCCAAGCTAATCCCTGAGATTGGCTCCTGGTCCTCTGCGTCCCAGACACTGATGGCAGCATGTGAAACTTCAACAGAATCATCCGCATGGACTACTTCTACTTCATCTCCATCCCATTGAATTAGACACTGATGCATCGTAGAAGGGATGCAGCAATTGGCATGGATCCAATCTCTCCCAAGCAGGACGGTGTACGAGCCCTTGCTGTTGACAACAAAAAATGAAGTAGGGACGGTCTTGCCTCCTACCATCAAATCCACGCTGAGAACCCTGTGCCTCTGAAGTTTGTCCGTTGAAGTCACTTAACGTGATGTTGGTTTTATCAGATCTCCAACAGGATGCCCCAACCGGTGCAGCACTGCATACAGCATTATGTTAACCGCCGCTCCTGTGTCGACTAGCATCCTGCTGATAGGTTGGCCGTTTATGTACCCCTTAAGATATAAAGCCTTCAGGTGCCTGTAATTCTTCTCTCGGGGCTTCTCAAATATGACTGGCCGTGGCCCCAAGTCAAGCTGAGCCACTGGCATCTCCTCATGGCCTGGTGCATGAAACTCTGCAGGGAGAACAAACACCATGTGTGCATCAGCCGATGTCTTCACATCGGCTTTCGACTTCTTGGGTCGCCATACCTTCTTAGAGGAACTCATCTCTGATTTTTGGGGATGGTGAACTTTCTCAGCCAAATCTGGTCACGCCTTCCTTAGTGTTTCCATATATTGGGCCTCGGCTTCTTCCAGCCTGCGCAACCGCTGCACTCTCCGCTTCTGGGACCGGTTAAGCTTGTCAGGGCACCAGCGTAGTCGGTGATACTTGTTTTCCTCATCTTCTGAATTTCCCCCTGTGCGTGTTGACTCGGTTTGTCCATGGTGGGGCTGCTCTGGTCCCAAACATTGAAAGACTGAGGCACTTCTTGCATCTTGCTTCTGGGAATTGCACTCTAGGCAATCCTCAAGGGTGGGTAGTCTTTTCATACCAGAATCCCAACAGTATTTGAAGAACGGGCAATTCCAATGATCTCGTGTATCCTCTCGCTTCCTGAGGCATTTCCCAGTGCGTCACTCGTACTCTTTTTCTTCAATCTCGTGTTGGAGATGCTGTTGATACTGATACTGGTATTTTCTCAGAAGATGAGAGGAAACCGGTCGTTGATTCTTGACGTGCCTGACCTGTTCTTCGGTGATATAGTCCCTTTCTTCTTTTTGGGGCCGATCGCGGGAATCAGCCTCTTGCTTCCTTGCATGCTGATGTGATGTATGTCCTGCCATGTTAATACCGAGCGTAAAATCCAGCTGATGACGCGTTGATTGGTCATACCCTTCCACCATATTTATGTTCGGGAATGGCTGAGTATCAACCTTCATGGCGTACTGCCCCAAGATTAATCAGGCCTTGCTCAATAGCCGATTGTATCTGTCGCCGGAGTTCCTTGCAGTTTTCGTACCGTGAGTGAAAGAATTATGCCACTTGCAGTATGATCTCCCCTGGAGCTCCTGAGCTGTTGGGATCTTGCAACCTTCAGGGAACTTCAACTGCTTCTCCTTCAAGAGTAAGTCAAATATCTGTTCGATTTTGCTCACATCAAAATCAAATCCTTTCGAAGGACTCTGTTGTTTCACCCACTTGCAGGGCACGGGCTTTGCCCCCCGTGCCCACTCCACAACAGTGATCTCTTGGTCATCCCCAGAGTCTTCGGAGTCTTCGGCGTCAACCATTACTACTTGACGTTTGAACTTGTCTTGGTATACTTCTGGGTGACGCTGCTCGTATACTGTCATCTTTTGTACTAGATGTGCCAAAGAGTTGAACTCCAGCTGGAAAACCAGATCTCTGATCGGTTTTACCAATCCCAAAGATGCCAATTCCACTGCCTCTTTTTCTGAAATCCGAGTCAAATAGCACCGGTTCTTAACTTCTTTGAAACGCTGGATGTATTCCACCACCGTTTCTCCTCGCTTCTGGTGGACCTGTGCCAAATCAGCAATTCCAGCCTCTGCAGCTTCTGAATGATATTGTATATGGAACTATTCCTCTAACTGTTTCCAGGTGCGGATAGAATCGGGACCCAACGATGTGTACCATCCAAAAGCTGGCCCTGTGAGAGACTGCGAGAAAAACCTCACCCGCAATGGATCCGACACCGAAATCATCCCCAGCTGCGCCAGATATCGGCTCACGTGCTCTATGGAGCTGGATCCTTCTGCTCCGCTGAACTTGGTGAACTCAGGTAGCCGATACTTGGGCGGCAGGGGAATCAAGCCGTACTCACTTGGATACGGCTTGGTGTAGCCGATCGCTCGCCTTCTTGGGAGAATGCCAAATTGATCTCTCAAAATGGTACTAATCTGATCTACTATATGAGCTCCTGGGGCCGAGTGCGTACCTTCAAGACTCGGCCCTGTCGCATAAGTAGCCAGCCACGCCTGTTTGTCGGCATCGACTACAGATGTTCCTTCAGTTGTCCTGTGCGTAGGTTGCACCGGGCTACCGCCATCTGGTATGTACGCACAAACATACCCATGTGGTACCTCCTTTGGGGGTTCACTGAAGAATTGGTGATCAGCAGGGTCACCTCCCATCTTGTACATGACGTATGCTGGAGAACCATGTTGCTCTGGAGCTGCAAACATGTAAGGCATTGGTGGCCTGGCTTGAGAAGGCAACTCCCCTTTAGGACTTCCTAAAGCAGGTCCTGTTGGAGAGTACTGGTGTTTCATAATCTCCTGCACCACACGTACCGCGACGTGCTGAAGGGTATTCACCAAACTCTCAGAATGTCGATGTAACGAATGAGCCACCATGTAGTTGACTTCCTGGCGAAGAGCTCGCGTGCGTTCTTCCGTAGGAGTAGACAGATCCACTTCATCAAGTGCACCCTTAGATGAAAATCCCTTCCACCTGATGCCGTGGTGACGGGTCCTTTCAAATGAGCCGATGAGATCGGCTTCAAAAGCAGCCTTTATTTCATCATACTTCTGCTTGTCCTCATCAGACAACTCTTCATAAGTAATTGGGTTCTTGTTCGGCATCTTGACAACGGAAGTCGATGTAGCCGAAGAAAATGATGCAGTCGGTTGTAGTCAATGTAGTCGAAGTAGTCAATGAAGTAGTCGATGTAGCCAATGTAGTCGATGAAGTAGTCGATGAGGTCCCACCGGGCGTGCCAAAATGTGTTGTCGGTCAAAACCCACCGGCGAGCAGCGACAGGCAACACGAGGAGCCAGGAGGCTTCCGGAAGTGCTGGTGGGTCCCGGTCCCTCGGTCAACGGCTCAGAAGTCCGGCACACGCCTTGGCTTGGTGAAGTGCTAGGCGTGCCATCTGACCTATACCTGATCAGGAAGGTGTAGAAGTCGTTGTCAGTTATTTCCCTGCATGCACAGCCACGTCAAACATTAGTCCGAGCCACGATCGGCTCTTAACATGACTCCCAAGATCAGCTAGAAGAGCCGATGAAGCCTCTACACTAGGTCGGACCTGTCTTCGTACCAGGTTGGACCTTCGGGTACCTCTCAGAACCGGCTAAAAGAAGCCGATTGCCCCATTTAACAGATCGGATCTATTAATATTTGAATATCTTGCACGAATCCGACAGAACAGAGAAAAGCATGCTCTGTAATCACCAAGCTAATCCAATCTGCGACAGCAAAGGTTTTCACCGTATAACCGGAACATCCTACACGTGGTTAAGCCTAACGAACATGAAGGATAATAAGATGCTAACCCAAAAAAAGGCCTAAAAACCAACTAACAAGTCGATTCCCGGAACAATCCCTCCTCAGATTACCATAAGGCACCAATCATGCAGCCGGAACATTTAACCCGTTTGAAGGGCCTAATCATATGGATATTAAACCAATTCCTTGTAGAACAAAGAACTACCATAACAGATCAGATCTACTAAGCAAGAACAGAGCAAGGTGCTGCCCTTGCACCTGGGATCGGGTACAAGGGCAGCTAAACGATTACGAACAGCAAGCATAGCATAGATATACCATTCAAAACCAATGCAGCATCATAATCGTTTAAGATAACTAGTGTTACTCGTCATCAACAACGCTTTAGCACGAGAAACACAAAGATAAACAGATAAACGCAATGCTGCCCTGACCATGCGGAGCACGATCGGAGCAGCATGTCAGTTACCTGGAGAAACCCTTGGGAAAGGGGAGGCGATGCGCCGAAAGTTTTGTTGTGAATGCTTGATTGATTGTTTTATTGAATCTCATGATACATATTTATAGCCCGGAGACTTGATCTTTTCTAACTAACCCTAGCTGATTATGATGCAATCTCTAACTTACTATATTTAAACTATCCTTACTAGATACATGGCCATCTCGGCCCTTGACATGTTCGCACAGAAGCCGATTCGCAAACCATTACGATAATTTCCTTCAGCCCATGTTACTCTCGGCCCATCCCTTAGCCCAGTCAAATTATGGTGGTAACAGGAATAGATCCGCAAGCGAATCTGTTCCAAGCCTTCTTCTATTGTCAGGCCCTACCGGTGAAGGAGGACTCGGATCTCGCACCGTCGGGGGTTCTAGCCTATAGAAGAGGGCTCGCCAGCTAGGAGACTACCCGGCGTACATTCCCGCGGACTCGAACTGGGGGTGGCATGAAGAGTGGTTCTACATCAGGAACCCGACTAGAAACCCATTCCCGTCGTTCACGGGGGCGCGCCCTGTGAGGAAGTAGAGCTAGACATGGGGGCCCCTACCCCGGAGAAGGCGCATGTGGGGGTCCTCGAGATGGCGCTGTGGAAGCACGTCGTGGAGGAGGGCCTCGATGGTGTGCGGCTCTTCAGCACCGTGTTCGCCTGATGGGTCATCCCTTTGCCCAATAGGACAATCAAGATGTGGGAGTTACACCAGCCCCGTGGATCCCGACCGGGCATCACCGGTGGTGGTGTCCAACAAGGAAGTGTGGCCATGCCTCGACATGGTCCTCAAGGTGGGCAATCAACGGACCGTTGGTGGTCCGCAGGCCTTCAACAAGGAACACCCACCGAATCTAGTAAGCCTTCAACAAGGAACATCTTCCTGTTGGTCTCGAGCACCTGACCGGCTCCTGACCTTAGCTTGTTTTTCCAGGGGCTCGGTCATCTCCAATCCCGTCCCCACCTCCCAAAGGGGCTAGAAGGCACGGCCAAGCAGGCCGCCCAGGTAGAGGCTTCCTGAGCTAGGAAGAAGAAGAAAGCCGAGAGGGCCAAGAGGCAGACGAAGAAGGAGATGGAGGTTGTGTGTCGGGTCTGAATGAGGGAGCATCACGACGCTGTTCAGGAGGAGCTCCAATCGGAGCCCTCGACCGACTCTGACAGCGAGGAAGAATCGGAGGAGATGGAGTCGGACTATGAGGATGACTCCGTGTTCGTGACTGAACCCCATGATGTTGTGATGATAGGGATCACAAAGGGCCCGAGGGTGTCCTCCAGTGCCCCTGAGGCAAGAAAGCGTGCCGCTAATGGGGGCACGGCGCAGGAGGAGGAAGCGAAGCGGGCCCGAGTGGAGTAATGCTCAGAAACGGCAAGCGCGGCCGACCCACCTAGTGGTCAGGAGGAGGCCATAGCGGGCTCCCTAACGACGGGCTCTGGCCATGGTGTTCTGCAGGCTGGTCGGGGATCATCAGAACCAATCCCTACCTCGGCTAATGAGCTGGGGCTTGGCTTGCGGCCGCCACCGGATATCCGGAGCTTCGAACTTCCCCCACTCGTCTGAACTTTGAGGTAAGAGAATCATCCTAGGGTTTCTACCTCGTTCCTAGATGTTTTCATTCATTCTACTTTCTTTTGCAGTGCTTTGATGATGACCAGCCTCCAGCCTAGCGTTGAACTAGTGCCGTGGAGGCCCAACCCGGTGCTGCTCGCTCCAACTCGAGGAGGGAGCCGAAAAGTGGCCTCTACAAGTGGGTCGGCAGTGATGATAGTGATCCCCATGCAGTCTAGTGCGGGGGTGACTATGGCGATGCTTCCTCCATTGATGGCGGGAAGGGAGGAGGGGATCATGGCCCCCGTGTCCTTATGGCCCGACCCCAGCAAGCCTGGCGAGGCTCGGTTCGTCCTCCGCGACCGGCAGGAGGAAGAGCTTTGGGGCCGTCTTGAGCAGAGTGGAGTATCGGCCGACGATGACCTCACCACCATGGAGGCAGGGCTCATGGAGATCTTGTAGAAAATCAGGCTCGGCCGGTAGAGTGCATTTGTGGACCTGCCAAATTTTGCTCGGTTAAGTCCTCGCGGCTTCCCTTTGCATCTGTCTCACCGATAAGAGGTGATTTGTCTTGATGTTTATGACTCTCCTGCTTTGAAGAGCCTGGAGGGGATCTCGATGGAAAATTCCCGGTTCCTCCGGGAAGAGCATGCCTGACTAGGTCAGGAGGTGGCAGCGCAGCGGTGGGTCAGGGAGTTGACCCATGAATTGGAAGCCGCCCAGGCATCGGAACTTTGCCAGCGCGATCGCACGACCGTTGCCAAGCAGGAGCTTGTCGCGGCCTGATCGGTTCTGGGCACAAAACCGTTGGCACTGGAGTGGGAGTGGGAGGCCCGAACCCTTGCTGAGGGGTAGGCATAGTTCAAGGGACAGTGGATCACCCAGCTAGAGGTGACGCTGGCCTAGAGGGAGGAAGGCTCAAGATCGCTGAG
Source organism: Panicum hallii (assembly GCF_002211085.1). Taxonomy (NCBI): domain Eukaryota; kingdom Viridiplantae; phylum Streptophyta; class Magnoliopsida; order Poales; family Poaceae; genus Panicum; species Panicum hallii. The sequence continues at coordinate 15,178,285 of NC_038042.1, read as the reverse complement.
GATGCCATGGCCACTAAGTAGCTCCTCTTCTTTGTCCCATTGATTCTTGTTTTGCATTGTGTGGCCTTTAACTTCCACTTTGTTCATGTCCAGAGCTAGGAGGAAGGAACAGGCTCCTGTTGGATGGATTGAAGTGGTCAGAGGAAGCCTACCGCGCCATTGAGTCCGAGATGGCGGCCACCAGAGAGGTTGTGGTGTTGAATGCGCAAGCGGTTGGCGGATTCCTTAGGGAGGAGCAAGGCCCTTGAAGAGGAACTTGGTCAGCTTCAGGGTGTGGCATGGTTGGTGGTCATGGAGGTGCTCGTGCCTCACCCGAGGTCAAGCGCACTCGTCACTGACCTGTTAGAGATCCCGCTCGAGGCGGCGGAGCTCATCACCGATGGAGTCTTCCACAGCGCCTCAGGAGTGTTGACGTCAGTGGCGTCACACTACGTGACTCTGGATTTTGAGGCAGTCGGGAGGGGCTATGCCTCTAGGTGGTCCACTGACCGGCTCCGCGAACTCGGATAGAGCTTGGTGCCAGTCGCGGTGGCAATTGCGGAGGCGACTACTGCTGAGTGGGTGAAGGAGGCTCGTCGCATAGAGAGGAAAGCGACCTGGGCAGAGGCAGCGGCCAGTCTACAGAAGTCGAGTCGAATACTACCCCGACCGAGCCAGCTCCTGATCAAGGAAATCCTCCGGTCGACCCTGCAACACGGCTCTTCCTGTCCACGTCGTCGGCCAACGCGGATAAGCTGCCTTAGTAGAAAGATTGATAGCTAGATTTTCTTTTTGGACACTTGGTGCGGGGGACCTGAAGGGGCCCCCGAGTGAACAACTTTAAATGCTTGTAATCGTTCTTGTTTTTAGTGATGTTTGGGAAGCCTGTGTTAGACCCGGGACTATGGGGCTATGTACATAATGTAGTTCATATAGGAATAGGGGATAGGACATGTCTTATACCTTATCTGTGTTGTATTCTACTCGCATGCGAAGTAGGACTAGCCGATACAGAAGGATGCTACTCGAGTTGTACTCGAGTACGATTCCTAGGCTAGTGTCGGACTAGGATTCATGTAACCCTGTCCTCCCGGATATATAAGGGCGGGTAGGGACCCCCTCAAAACACATCAACACCCAAGGCAATACAAACCACCAAACAGGACGTAGGGTATTACGCACATCGCGGCCCGAACCTGTCTAAACCTTGTGTTGCTTGCACCTTCGAGTTCCTGATCTCGGCATCACCCTACCTAAAACTCACCACCTCGGGTATACCCCTCCGATTATTTCCCAAGGGAACATTTTTTTCACTGCATGCCACGACCATTGGATCCTTTTTTCCACGCTTGAGAGATTTGGATTCAAGGCTCGGGGGCTGCGGGATACGTGGCATCGACTACTTATTTTTCAAATATATTTGAAGAGTAAGCAAGGAAGATTCAAGACTAATTTGGCCCTCAGCCTGATTCTTCAATTCAACCTAAGGCTCGGGGGCTACTCCATATGGAGTGCGATTTTCCATCGCACCCCATACGAAAGAAGTAATTCGGAGCATGAGCACCTCATAGCTTTGATGCGGCCAAGAAAGTACTCGAAGAAGAACTTCAAGACGGAGCTTCAAAAGAAGCCGAAGACTACTTCGGAAGAACTCGAGGAGCCTGCAATACTCAGCTACGAAGAGCTCGGGGGCTTATCAGACCCGAGACTACGGGACTGTGTACATAACATAGTTCATACAGGAATAGGGGATAGGACATGTCCTATACCTTATCTGTGTTGTACTCTACTCGCATGCGAAGTGGAACTAGTCGATACAAAAGGAAGCTATTCGAGTTATACTCGGGTAAGGTTCCTAAGCTAGTGTCGGACTAGGATTCATGTAACCGTGTCCTCCCGGATATATAAGGGCGGGCAGGGACCCCCTCAAAACACATCAACACCCAAGGCAATACAAACCACCAAACAGGACGTAGGGTTCCTGATCCTTGTGTTGCTTGCACCGAAGCTGTCTAAACCTTGTGTTGCTTGCACCTTCGAGTTCCTGATCTCGGTGACACCCTACCTAAAACTCACCACCTTAGTTATACCCCTCGGTGGGTAGGCGGTAAAACACCAACATTGGACGTTCGGGAGAAGGATGCGGTTGGATTTTCACCACCAGTCCATAGAGGAAGCCGGTGGTGATAATAGGTTAGAACCGCCGGCCCGTGGCTAGAACCGGTGACGACAACCGGTTCCATTTTCACCACCAGTCTCAAAGCCTGTGGTGATAATAGGTTAGAACCGCCGGCCCGTGGCTAGAACCGGTGGCGACGACCGGTTCCATTTTCACCACCAGTCTCAATCACAGGCCGATGGTGATGATCATTTTCACCGTCGGTTCCATTCTCCACTACCTGTCCACCTACTCCACCTACTACAAGGAGTACTTTAGAACTGGCATTGAAACAAATTTACCACTCGTCTTCACAAAATCAGCGGTGAAAATGGTGATAGTAAAAATACTTCATGTACTAGCGCAACTTCAAGTTGGCCGCCTTGGGCATCACCAATATTGCAGCCTCGTCAAGTTCAGCGGTGGGTTATGGACATTGCTACAGGTGTCGTTAGACTCATCGACACCTGAATGACAACATACACGTCCGCATTCAGGGGCAGACCTAGGGCTGGGCGACGTTGGGCGGCCTAGGCTCCCGTGTCATGGCTGCAAGATGACAACCTTCCCCTCAGTGGCTGCAGCCCTCTTTTTGACATGGAATGAAGTTCTATTGAAAAGCTTCGCTTAGGCTTTGGTCGAGTGCTAGATCCGCCACTGTCCTTAGAGCATCTCCAAAAGTGCCCAATACATAAACTAACGTGAAAATCTCTACTCCAAGGGTCGCCCAAATCCGTTCCTAGTATTCCTACGTGTCCAAAAACAGCAGTCAACTGAGCTAGATTTTCGCACTCTAGTACGCTCCCAATCTCTAATCCCTGTTAAAATCGAGATCCTCCTATGCCGAGGTTGTCAGTGTGCCCACCAATTTTTAGATTGCTGAGAAAATCACTCGTACTGCCATCCAAAAAGATCAGTCTTGAGGATGGCTCTCGCGCTCCCCACCATCACCACCACCTCCACCTCCTCCCCCGCTACTCCGGCCTCCTCACCCTTTGTCGCCTGTGATCATGGCGCCTGGTAATCTTCTTCCCCTTTCAGAGAATGGAGTTCTCTTCACTGGATTTCGCACCAGGGAGGGCTTTTAGACGGATGATCAAGGACTCTCTTGGTTCCACAGTTGGTTATGAGGGAACCCCCCTTTCTCCAATGAGTTCTTCCTCCTGGCCTCCTTCAGCAGATGCTGCTTCAGACTATCAGAGGGAAACATGAACACTTGCCTTCAATTTGTTCTTGGAGGTAACCCTCTTTCCTTTCCTTCTTCCTGCCTTGAGGAAAGGGTATTCCATTTTGTGGTTTCTAGCAAGCCGGTTGGGCTTTCGGTTCTTCAACTAGGCCTGGTTGCTTCTAAGGCTCTCAAAGTAGCCTTCTCCCTCTGCAATGATCGTGGGTTTTCTGAGGCTATTTCATTCTCCAAAAGGGATTCTGGACCTTCTTATTATTGGGTGGAAGTTCGCTCAAAAAAGAAATTCTCTGCGACCTCTGTTGGTCACTCTGCAAGGCGAAAGGTTCTCATGCTCCTCTCTCTGGGGCAAATGCCACACCCTTTGGTAGTAGCTCGCAGAGACAGGGAAGATCAAGGGTTTCAGAAGGATTTCAGGTGTTCATTCCTCCAGGACTTTTGCTGATCAAAACAGTGTTTCTAGTTATCATCTTCCCCAGCGTTTTGGATAGAAGTTTAGTCAAGAAGTTGCTTCTTCATCCATAGCTCGGTTCTCTCTAGGATGGCTTTTGCTCAGAACTCATCAAGCTCTCATCCATCCCTAAGGTTCTCTCATGCAGATTTGCAAAAAAAAATAATCAGTGTTTCATCATCTTAAATTTCCTTGATAATCGGTGTTTGATCATCTCATTTGGCAACCAAAGAACTCCAGAGCTGGCATTCAAAATTTGAATTCACCTCTGCATGGTGGTTTGGCAAGTCAGGGTTCTGTCCCTCGTGGCCCAAGATTGAAATGTCCCATTATTGTAGACTGTGAGCAAGCCAATTGTAAAAGGTGTTTATCTCCCAACCACCCCTGGGCTTCCTATAAACACATGATTAGATGTTGGGGTTGTAATCTTTGGGGGATATGTACTGAAGGATTGCCTCCGCACGATTCTTGCCTCTCCACAAGGCCTTTGCACCATCCATCATTGCTTTGCATTGGGAAGGAAATCCTAGAAATACTTAGTTTAAGCGTGGTGCCTCCCTAGCAGATGGGGGCGGTACCTGTGGGCCAGCTGTTTTCTCCACTTTCTTGGATTTCTCCAGCTATTGATGCTCATTAAATGCCAAAAATGTGCATCAATTTGACCACAAATAGGGAGGAACTTGCATTTTTACACACATAATGATAATAAAAACACCATATTCCACATACCCTTGGAGAAATTTATGCATGCGGGATTTTGACTGAATTTAAGAGGAGAAACACACCCCAAAGGCAAGGAACACACCTTCAACCAATCACTCGTCACCACACAAGCATCACATGGATTGAAGGGCCCACAACCGAGGCAAACCGCCTTACTTCAGGGCCTAGCATTGACCAATGGCATAAGGGCCCACTTGTCATCAACTCAACCAAAGGGGAAGTCGGTTGGAGATAGGGGGAGTTCGGTCGAACCCCCAGGTCGGCCGACCGATCTTGACTCCCCTCGCCTCTAGCTGCCACATGGTAATCCCTGGTGAAGCCTTCAAATTGGTTATGCATGTTTGGAGCTGAACTGCCGGCCGCAAACCGCCTTTGCAAAGGCTATAAATACAGAGGGGGGTCTCCTAATTGAGTACACCAAGATGTAGCCATCCTCTCACTTGTAAAGCTTTCTAGGCTAGTGGAGTGTAGGTGGAGAGTAGTTCTTCAAGGTCTTCTAGTCTTCATGAAGAGTTATGTATGGTTTTGTGTCTTCTCTTTTATGTAATCATGACTTTGAGTTATGCAATAAAGAGTACTTTCCTTATCTTAGCTTGTCTCTGGTGCATATGCTTATGGTTAGTATGTGATCCTTTCATAGTTCATACTTGAATCATTTACCTTGCATGTTCAGTCGGGTAACATATCTAGTGCCACGGCACCGGTTTTAGCCCCCCTTAACTAGGTGCTCTTAACTAGGTTCATATACACATGTTTACTAAGGCTCCTGATAGAGACGGATGTCCTTGCGCAAGGCTAGAGTTGTAATCATTGGTGCATACATGGTATCTGGATTAAAGATTACATTTGAATGTCACTTTACCCCACTGTTTGTAGAGGTAGGCGGCAGGTGGTGACAGCCCTGTCCGTCCTCTGTAATCCTCCACATTCGGGTAGAGGGATAGGAGGTCCATAAAGTAGTTGGGTTAGCTGGTGGCTTCTCTGCTAGTCATGTGCGGTTCTTCCAGTAGTGCCTGAGAGCCTAGAGTCTGATCCTAAACATGTGTATGTGTACACAAGTCTGAGCTATGCTTGCTTAGATAGGAATAAACCTTTATACCCCTGAGTGCTCTTTTCTCTCTCTAATCCTGGCTCTTTATATCTGAATTTGGTCTATCTTGTGTCATTGTGTCACACTACCTCTCTACCATATTATTATTACCTCTGCTCAGACTTTGGATATTTAACCAAGATATTCTCCTGAACTTATTAATTCTTTAAACCACCGCCTTCCCTACGGTAATATAAACATGACATCTGAGATTACTCAGGGGTAAAATGCTACAATGGTATTCCGTGCGCTTGCGGATTTATCCATGATGTAAGAAATACCAATACCAGCACTGTTTTGGGATTTAATTTAGAAGCCAACGCTTCTCCTTTCTCACTTCCCCCAAACTCCCACTATTCACTGGAGAACCAAGAAAACCTCAATCCTGTTGAGGCGATTGCCATTGTCCCCAACTCCACCGAGCAAGAAATGGTGTTCCTCAACATCGACCCTACTCCGATGCTGCTCCCAGGGTTCTCAAGGGTCATTGTCCAAGGCATGGTTCCGTACATTCTCATGGTGACTCCTCAAGCTGTTCCAAGAAATGAAGACCTCTCCATCATCATGTCAGGGACATTCATTGTTGTCCCTTTCTCCCCCCAAATGATAATGTCCCTTTCTTAGTAGTTAGAGAGGCTATCCTTGATCTCCTGGATGGATGTTATGGGCTGCAAGTTAGGGACTTTCATTGTTGTCTGTTTGGTAGGGGGCAAGCTTTTTTCAGTCTTGCACGTGTTTCTGATAGAGATGGTTTGGTAGCTCATAGCCCTCAACACAATGAAGGACTTAATTTTGCGTTTGTTAGCCACAATCGAGGTGCAAACGCTAGGAGGGTCACTTTCAATAGAGAGTGTTGGCTTATGCTGATTGGCTATCTGGCGGATTATTGTTCACCGGAGGAGACTGGGGATACAATTAATGTCACTGTTTGGAAGATATCTAGGCCCCTAAGTAGGTTTTGGTGTTTAGATGACAAAACGCATGTACGTTTGATCTCATTTTCTAGCATGTGTGCAGGTGCTAAAGTTGAAAAAGCAAAACATATGATGAAGTACGACCCCTCAAAAGAAAATGAAAAAGCGGTGGTTGAAATTTACTCGAGGAGTAGACTTTTGTTTTTTTTTTGTGAGTATAGGAACCCCGTACTATCAAGAGGGACTTGGATCTGCAGGTTTTGACTTAGAACTAGTGCTCAAGAGAACCCATACAAATACTTGTGAGCTACAAAAATACTTCAAAATGATATTTTGAGAGTGTCTATGCCAAAACCAGAATCTCCGGGTATCTGTCCAGAATATCCGGGAACAGTGTCCGGAGTATCCGGACATATACCCGGAGTATCTAGGTACCCCTTCACCAATGGCTAGTTTTTGTGAGTGAGGGTATAAATACCCCCCATACCCCTTCAGCCAGCTCTCTCTTGCACATTTTTCAAGCTAAATAGCCTCACAAGCCTTTCTAGAGCTCTCTCACTCCCTCTCTTTCTTTCTTGAGAGATTTCCTTGAGGGATTCAAGTGAGAGTGTTGCAAGAGAAGAAATCCATGCTAGTGAGCTGCAATTCCGTCCTTTTTGAGCACTTAGTCTTCGTCAAGATGTCGGGTGACACTTCACCAAAGGATCCCACAAATCCGATGGATGAAGTTAGAAGTCCAACTCCTCAGTAGGAAAGCCAGAAGATAACAAGGTCTCCACTCCAAGTGTCTCCAAAGGGAAGAAACATAACAACTCACATGAGGAGGAAGAAAAAGATGAATTGGAGACAACCGATGATGAAATGTCTTACCTTGAGTGGAAGGCATGGTGGAAGAAACAGAAATTGAGAAACAACAAGAAGAAGTTCAACACCAAAGTTCTGATCGAGTCAAGTGATGACTCCGACACCAACTATAAGAGAAGACCTTCGCGCTCCTCAAACAAAGGAAGCTCCTCAAAAGAAAAAGGGAAAGCTGAGTATCATCAGGTCTCTCATGACTATACCTTTCAAATTCCTAGTGATCACAATGCTTCAATTCACATGGGAAAGCACCTGTATTTTGATGGGACGGGCTACAATCAATGGAAGACAAAAATGTTTGGTTACTGAAGTGCAATACACAAAAATCTTTGGAAGATTGTAGAAGTGGGTTGTGCGATTCCAGATGAAGATGAAACTACAACATCAATCCAAGCATATGTTTTGCAACACAACTACCAAGCATTGAATATTCTTCACTCTTCCGTGAGTCCTGAAGAATTTGACTAGATTGAAGATGCTCCCACCATAAAGGATGCTTGGGATACACTCCAAGTAAATCATCAAGGATCAAGAAAGGTTCGGGAATCAAGAATCAAGACCTTGGAGGATGAGCTTAATCTTTTCTCCATGAGGAAAGATGAAACAGTGAAGAAAAATGTACAACCATATGAAGAAGATCACAAATCAAATCAAATCACTTGGTGGTGACAAGTGGGGTGATCGTGAGATTGTGGATAAGCTCTTGACCCTCTACATGGCTAGGGATGTCACACTACCTAGCTTGATAAGAGCTGAATGGGGTTTCAAAGACTTCACCGCCGAGAATGTTCTTGGAAGAATAGAAACTCACCATGATCAATTGAAGAGGGTCAAAATCAATCAAGATTTGGCCTATCTCCAAGAGCAAGCAGCAAAGAACAATGGGTTGGTTCTTCAAGCAAAATCAAAGGGCAAAGAAAAGGCTACCCAATCCTCAAAAAATGATGAGTCTAGTGATAATGAAGATGATGAGCTTGATGATGAGCTTGATGATGAGCAAATGACTTTCTTCATCAAGAACTTTAGAAGGGTTCTAAAGAAGAGCAACTTCCGAAGCTATGGCAAGAACAAGAACAAGTATGAACCAAGAAAAAGATCAATGAGCGTTGTTTTGGTTGCAAGAAAGTTGGGCATTTCATTGCAGATTGCCCGGAAGATAAAAAGAAGAGCAAGGACACCAAGGAGGGCTCATCCAAGAAAGAAAAGCCAAGGTACAACAAGCACTCCGGTGAAGCTCACCTTGGCCAATAATGGGATTCAAATGAAGAGAGCGACTCCGACAATGAAGATGTTGCAACCATGGCATTCAAGACATCTTCGTCTCATTCTACAAGCTTTTTGAAGATCTTACTGATGACGAAGATGAAAGCCCAATCATGTGCCTCATGGCAAAGAACATAAAGGTAACATCTCCAAACTCATCGGATGATGAACTAGATGATGAAAATGAAATTGCTAACCTTGTTAAACAATATGGCAAAGAAGCTGCAACTAGAATAATGAAACTAATAATAAAACTAGATGAACTAGATGAGACTCTTGAATCACAAAAAGAATTGCTTAGGCTTGAGAGAGAAAAACCCGAAGCTCTTGAAAAGAACCTTACCAATAAAAGGAAGGAAAACAAGAAGCTTGAGAATTCACTCAAAACCAAGGATAGCATACTTCTTGAGGTAGAAGAGTCACTCACTAGTGAAAAAGGGAAAGTGAATGATTTGACTAAGAAATTTTCCTTGGTCAAAAGCACTAACTCCAACTTGGAGAGTGATAATGAGAAATTTCAGGAAAGCTTAACAAGCTTGCAAACCATTCACACGGCACTTGAAATTCAATTTAACCCTCTTTTGGAAAGCTCCTCCAAAGCTAGTGAGACATCGAATTCTTCTAGCCCATCAACAAACAATAGTTGTGCACGGTGTTTTAACATTGATATTTAAACTTGTGCTACAAACTATGCTGAAATGAAAGCCATGAAGAAAGAGATTACTAGACTCACTCAACTATTTCAAGAAGAAGCACCTCTTCATAAGCAAGTCCCCAAGGCAAATTCCTTATCAAGGGTAGGTGAGTTTGAGAGACATACCAGGGGGTTTGGTTCAAAATACATGAACAAGTATGGATTTGAGAAAGGCAAGAGACTTGGAAAGAATGAGCAAGGTGCTCCTCAAACTATCCCATTTGTTAAGAACAACAAGACGGCCACCTTGGGAACAAATGGAGGTCTAGTGAACATAACTACTCCCATCCGCAAGGGAAATGGTAAGACCCAAGGAACAAGTCATGTCAAGTTTGTCAAGAGAGCCACTACATGTGATGAGGGTGCCAAAATTGTTGCATCCTCAGCAAGGCAAGACAAGACAAGTTCCATGCCTCAAGTACAATCAACTTCAAGACACAAGAATTATCCTCTCATGTATCCTTTTATGCAGATTATGTGCTAACAAGGAACCACCTTGGTAAAGTGGTTGCAAAGTTTTTTGGTCACCGCACATGGAACACTATGGTGAAGAGCCATGTGTGGGTGCCCAAAGTGCTTATAACTGACACTTTAGGACCCAAGTATTGTTGGGTACTAAAAGGAAAGAGTGATCTTGTTTTGTAGGGATACTTTTCTGCTGGGTCAACATGGGTGATCGATAGTGGATGTACAAATCACATGACTGGAGAAGGAAATATGTTCAACACATTAAAAGCATCAAATGAAGACCATTGTATAACATTTGCAGGAAATGAAAAAGGGAAAGTACTTGGCACCAGTAACATCGTTCTAAACTCAAAATTTTCTCTCTCAAAAGTTCTTTTGGTTGAGTCACTTGGTTACAATTTGTTATCCATTTCACAACTTTGTAACTCGGGCTTCAATTGTTTGTTCACTAATGAGGGTGTGACCATCATTAGGAGAAGAGATGACTCCATTGCTTTCAAGGGTGTACTCAAGGGAAAGCTCTATCTAGTGAATTTTTCACAAGAGAAGGCTCAACTTGACACATGTTTGGTGGCAAAGTCTAGCTTGGGTTGGTTATGGCATCGCCGACTAGCCCATGTTGGGATGAAAAATCTCAATAAGCTAGTAAAGGGGGATCACATCATAGGACTAACTAATATTTCTTTTGAGAAAGATCGTATTTGTAGTGCATGCCAAGCCGGAAAGCAAGTAGGAGTTCCTCATCCATCAAAGAGCATCATCACCATCGTCAAGCCATTTAAACTACTACACATGGATCTCTTTGGCCCGGTGGCTTGCATAAGCATTGGTGGTAACAAATATGGCTGTCGGTGTTTTACCGCCACGCCCACTGAGTGATACCGCCGAGGTGGTGAGTTTGTAGGTAGGGTGTCACCGAGATTAGTAACTCAAAGGTGCAAGGAACACAAGGTTTAGACAGGTTTAGGCCGCTGAGAGCGTAATACCCTATGTCCTGTGTGGTTTGTATTGCCTTAGGTGATGATAGGGTGATCTCTTGGGTGATTCCCCCTGTTCAGAGGGGGTCCTGTCCGTCCTTATATAGTCTGGTGGGACAGGTTTACATGAAAGTTCTAGTTGGATACATGCCCTAGAGTCTTACCTGAGTACTTTTCTTGTAGTTCCCTACTGTATCCAACTAGTTTTACTACTGTATGAGCAGTCCTACTATACTACGAGTAGTTACAATAGATGTAGGGCATGGGCCATATCCCATCCCTTATCCTAGGAAAGGTACACCACATGCACAGCCTGTGTGCCCTTGTCTGACAAGCCCCTGAGCACTTCGTAGTCAAGTACTGCAGGCGTCCGAGTACATCTGAAGGCGTCTTTGAGTTCTCCCGAACTTCATCTTGAAGGTGTTCTCCGAGTACTTCCTTGGCTGCATCGAGGCTGTGAGGTGCTCATGCCCCGAGTAGTTGCCAAGTCTTCTTTTATATGGGGTGCGATTAAACTCGCGCTCCATATGAAGTAGCCCCCAGTCTTAGGTTGACTTGTAGAATTAGGCTGAGGGTCAATTTAGTCTTGAATCTTCTATCCTTATCTTCCAAAAATTTGAAAAATAAGCGGTCAATGACACGTGTCCAACACAGCCCCCGAGCCTTGAATCCAAATCCCCAAGGTTTGGAAAAAAGGATCCAAAGAATTGTGGCATGGGTTGTGTAAAAAATTAAGAGTTTGAATTGATGGTTAAAGTGGGTAAATTGGTTCAGAAATTTGAAAACCTCTTTTTTTAGGATAGCATCCATGAAACTTTCCAAAGAACACCCAAAATTACCGCTCAAAACAAATCTTATCTTGCTATCATTGCGAAGTGTAGCAGTAGCCAGTACTGTGAGTACTCAGGTGGCCGAAGTATCGTGTTGATGGTCGAGCCATTTCTCACACCCGGCTAGACGAGCTGCACAAGGTACACCGAGGTGTTTATGGTGCCCAGCCCTCGAGCTAGATGAGCCACCAAAGGCACGACGAATGCTCTATCGCGCCCAGCCCCTGAGCAAGGGAGCCAGACGAGCCGCCGAAGGGCCAGCAAGTGACCTGTCATGCCCAGCCCTCGAGCAAGGGAGCCAGGTGAGTCATCGAAGGTATGCCGAGTGCCCTATCGTGCCCCTACAAGGTAAACATAAAAATATGTTTTAACTGATATACATGATACCGAGTTGGGAGCGGATCTTGGCATTGTAAAATGCATGATAAAAATTTGCATCTTGCTCTTGTCAGGCCATGTAATTTCCCCGAGTAGTTAGCATGTTATGTTTAAGCACCTGATCCCTGATAGCCGTAGCCCATAGCGCAGGGAGCTGATCATGTGCACGCGTAGGAACATAGGCGTACAGAAGAGTCTTGGTTTTACAGATTAAGGTGCATGTTACTTGAGTACTTTAGCAACTGTTAAGAGAAGACAACGAATGCAGAAATAAGTAATCGGCATGCAACAAAGGAAATGCGTGTTGTGCATAAAGTAGTCGGCGAGAGCGCATGTTGCAGCACGCATGCCCATAGGGTGTAGCCGCTGTGAGCGAGACACAACTCAATCTACCAAGCGCGTGGGCGGCACCCTACGAACTCGATGTACAAAGCATGTGGGCTGTTAGTCAGCAAACCCTAGAAGTAGTCGATCATGGTGTAGCCCCCGAGGGTAATTCTCGTCGAGAGGCATACCCAAAATAGTAGCCGATCCTGTGAAGAACAAGTCAGAAAAGGTATAAGTGACTTAGCTGGATTCATGGACGATTGTCGACGAAGCCGTAGCAATCGCCGATGGAGCCGCAATGGTTTGTTGATGAAAATGACTAGTCAGAGTCGATTCTGACTAGTTGTTGACAGTGTGAATCCCGCTCGCAACTAGTTTTCTTGTCATGGCAAGTAGTCGGAGTAGTCATCGGTGGGTCACCGAACATCCTCGCGCCATGAGCTGGAGTCGAGCCGAGTAGCTGAGGTCATCACTGCGGTGCGAGCTGGAGTAAAACCGGGTAGTCAAGGTCATTGCTGACATGAGCTGGAGTCGAACCGATCACGAGTAGGAGCCGCGTTGGATCCGGACTCATCCTTGTGGTTTTTGATTAGATCGGAAAGTCGAATTTCATCGAGATCATTGGCGAGGTCGTCGATGTCACGGCAAGATGCTGGAGTAGATGCCGTCAATTCCCTAGTGTCAGCGAGGTAACTGTTGAAGCCACCACAACCATTGGCGATGCAGAACCAGGAGCCGAAGGTGAACGTCGTGCCCTCATCAAGCGTAGTGCTGGTGCAGTTGAACAATGCCATCAAGTTCTCCAGTGGATCTTCGATAAGCACCCCTACCTGGCACGCCAGCTGTCGGTGTTTTATCGCCATGCCCACTGAGGGATACCCCCGAGGTGGTGAGTTTGTAGGTAGGGTGTTGCCGAGATCAGGAACTCGAAGGTGCAAGGAACACAAGGTTTAGATAGGTTTGGGCCACCGAGAGCTTAATATCCTACGTCCTGTCTGGTTTGTATTGCCTTAGGTGGTGATCGGGTGATCTCCTGGGTGATTCCCCCTGTTTGGAGGGGGTCTTATCTGCCCTTATATAGTCTGGGGGGACAGGTTTACATGGAAGTCCTAGTCGGATACATGCCCTAGAGTCCTACCCGAGTAATTTTCTGGTAGTTCCCTATTGTATCCGACTAATATTACTACTATATGAGCAGTTCTACTACACTACGAGTAGTTGCAACAGATGTAGGGTGTGGGCCATATCCCATCCCTTATCCTAGGAAAGGTACGCCATGTGCACAGTCTCGTATGCCCGGGTCTGACAATAGCTTTGTCATTGTTGATGATTATTCTCGTTTCACTTGGGTGTTCTTTTTGCATGATAAAAGCGTAGTGCAAGATACATTCAAGAAGTTTGCAAAAAGAGCTCAAAATGAATTTGAGACCAAGATCAAGAGAGTAAGAAGTGACAATGGTACCTAATTCAAGAGCATCAACATAGAAGAATTTCTCGATGAAGAGGGAATCGTTCATGAGTTCTCCGTTCCATACACACCTCAACAAAAATGGAATTGTTGAGAGGAAAAATAGAACTCTCATTGAAGCTGCAAGGACAATGCTTGAAGAATACAAGATCCTGGATCATTTTTCGGCGAACGCAATCAACACGGCATGTCATGCCATCAACCGCCTCTACCTACACAAGATCTTGAACAAGACAGTATACGAGCTTCTACTTGGTAAAAAGCCTAACGTGTCTTACTTTAGATTTTTTGGAAGTAAGTACTTCATTCTTAACAAGAAGCCCAAAAACTCCAAGTTTGCTTCTAAAGTTTGTAACATTCATGTAATTAGAATATAGACATTAGGTATTAGTGTGTTGTATGTATGTTATGAATTGTACAGAAAACTAGGGGTGTATTTGTAAATTATGAATTTTATAAGTCCTTATGTGCAATTGTGTGATAATGCTCTTAAATGTCAAATTCAAATGACTATAGAGAAGAAAAGTACAAATATTAAGTTAAAACCTAAAAGAAATAGACTTTGTATGAAACCAAGGGCCTATGTGTAATTAACACAAATATAAGGGTTACATATGAAATGGTTGGAATATAAAAGTCAAATTCAAATTTACTTAAGGGTTAATGTGTAAAAATACAAGTAATCATGACAGGTCAGAAAATTTGTAAATATGCCCAAAATTTGATCAAATTTAGGTGGGCAAAGGCAAATTTAACTTAAATTCCATCTTGTTTCAAACTGTAATCTAAGTAGCTGTAAAATTTGAGTTTCTGAACCTAAGCCCTAAAGCAACATTGTAGAGTTTGAAAAACTCTACAACTTTCATGTTGAGCACTTTTTCATTTGACCTTTGTAGCAGTGAGAATTTTTAGTTTACTGAGAGGTCCCTGAACTTTATGGAAATCACGAACAAGTCCTTCTGACTCCTGCCTGCTTCTTCTACCTCTGCCACTGCCGCTTCCCCCTCTGCTCCGCTCTGCCTCCGCCGCTGACCGCCGGCACAGGACCCCGAGCTCCACCTCCAGTCTCTGCAAGTATCCACGCGTCGCCTCCTTCCTCTCCCGGTCCAGTTCCCCTCCCTTTCTGGCCTCGCGCGCGCGCGCCACAACGACCCCGAGCCTCCGCCGGCCGCCACCTACTCGTCGCCGTGGACAGCCCACCGCCGCGCCTTAACTCTCGGTCTCTCGCGCGCAGCAGCACCACTCCAACGCCTACATCCTGTTCTGCTACTCCCAGTGCCCAATTCCGAGCATCCGAGCCACATTCCTCCGCCGCCGTCCTCTTCCGCTCCGGCCACGCACGGCACGCCCGTGGACAGCCAACACCAGACCTCCTCCGCCCCAATCCATCCTCGTGCAAGTTTCCCCGTTGCTTCCTCGTGCTCGACGACCCTTTGTTGCCTCCCAATTCCCACAGAAACTTCGCCTCCGACGAGCGCCGCCATCGCCGCCTTCGGCCTCACCATGGGCAGCACGACTCGAGCCTCCCCACACCCCCAGGACCTTTTAGCCAGCACCACATCACCACCCCGAAGCTCCCCGACCCATCCATTAGCTCTCTAGTCCACCACCGCGCCTCCCCGATGCTCGCCGGCGTTCTTTCTCGCTACCGCCGCTACTGTCTCCGTCGGTCACCTTGAATCCGACATGAATCCTTCCAAGTGATTGTACCTACACGTTCCCCATGATGAATTGGTTCTCGTGCGCAGGTCCTCTGCTGACGTTCACCGCCGGAACCTCTCCGTCGATGGTGGCCCCTCCGCCGCCGCCTCGGGTCCTCGTCGAGCTCTACCATTCCGGCCATCCCAGCCCTCGACACGTGGTGCGACAGAACCCTCGTGAGCTCCTGCACCCTTCCCTGCCCTTGGACCTCACCGCCGGTGACCACCGTCGCCGGAACACGGCCACCCCCGCCTTGCTCTGCTCTGGTTCACAGCCCAAGGACCCCGGGTTAGAAGAGTCAAAAGTTCAGGGGGTTATGTGCACAACTGTAGACTCAGATGAATAGTCCCGAAGGGCCCCCTTGTGTAAATAATGCTGTTAACTTAGAAATTCTGTATCTATTCAGGGAAAAATCATAAAAATGCAAACTAAATTTTGTTGGAATCCTAAGTTAAAGATCTACAACTTTACTTAAGGGGTAAAATTCAGTTTCTGAATGTTTGATGATCTAATTTAAATGTTAAGTTTGGTTAATTGTAGGTTTAAGAAATGCATAGTAATTCATAGAAAAATGATAAAATGGTGAAACCAGTTGTGTTAGTTTTCTTTTAACATGTAGAATTTAAGAAAAATAATTTTACTAATAATTAAGTAATATTTTCTTAATGTACAAGTTTAATTAGAAATAATGTATAGTTTATCTTATATGATAGATTTTTATAGATGATAAATATTCCAAAAATCATGAAAATATTTTAGGGTACTGCTCTTTGATAGTGTAACATGTTATTAAATTTCCAACCAAGAATTAGGTGTCAAACAAGTTAGACATAATTTAATTAGTCCATAGTGTAATAGTAATACCAAGATCATATAAATAATTAATGTAGTCAATATATAAAGCTTTTTAACATAGTTGTTAGGAACCACCCAACCTGTTGCCCTATGTCACTAGTTAGATAATTAGTGTAATCAACCCCGTTATCTAATGGGTTTAGATAAAATAACTAATACTCGATAAATGACTGCCCAGTGCAGAGTAGTTAGGTTATTTGTCGAAATGTAATGTTCTTTTATTTGGATTGCAACTTTATTGTGAGTTAACAGAAAAGTATATGCATTCCATAACTTGTAACTTTGCATCTCATATAGACTCGACCGCTCTCGCTGACGGTGACTACGAGCTTATCCCGGAACCAGAAGGAGGTTGTTCTGAAGACCCCAGGAACTTTGTCACGGAATTCTCTGAAGCCCCGAACCAAGATTCGGAAGATATTAATTTGACTAACCCCAACCCCACCAGCGAAGGCAAGCCCCGGACATAACCCCTACTTTATTTACACTGCAAACTATACTATTTATATATGTCTTTATGCATTAAGTTCTTAGGAGTTGTTTGGAAACCTTAGTTGCATAATTCCAGGAACCGATGTATTGAACATTAGAACTTGAGTCCGAATAGCTGCTCTGCTTATAGGGTCGGTAGAAGTCGAGTGATTTCCTGTCACTCGCGCGATATAGGAATTGTAATGTTTACCTTCCTGTTATCATTATAAGGATGACAGACGGGAGTTTTATTAGGTATCATGGTTGATGTGATACCCCGTCTGTATTGATGAATTTTGATAAGGTCGCAGTGTGTGGTAGCGGTGGTTAAGTATTTGAAAGTACTAGCCACATACCGTGAAATATGGTAAGCGGTAAGCCTAGTAACCAATCGGCCCGAGGAGTGGACATACCTCCCACCACATGTATTTGCTTCTTTTTGGTTACTTTGTTCGACGTGTAGGAATACGTGTTGCTGGGCAACCAGGAGTACGGGTTTTGTAGTCGCGCTACAGACGTACGTCCTGCACTTTGGAAGTGCGTATAGTCCTGCAGTCGCTTGTGGTGGATCTGATCCACGAGTCGGAATGAAAGGCAAACGGTTGCTTCGGAACGACCCTTTGGTGTTCCAAGCGTGTGTGTTAGGTTATACTTGCAAGGTTTGAATTTCGATTCAGGAATCGTCCGCCTCTCACGATGAATGAGACTGCTTACCCCTTTGCCACATAGAGTAACAAGAGCAACTATGTGATTACCAAAGATGACGTTTGATTAAAGATTCTACCATGTTTGAGTAGTTATAAGTGCTTACCTAGAATGGATAATCACTAGAACCTGAAAGCTAAAAGTTGAAAGTAAGGATCTACTCTTTGTTGCTTTTCAGCTGAAAATTTTACCCAAAGATAAAAGCCTGCATAAGTCTAGTTACATGGCTAAGTATACCATGAGACGGGTAAGCCTTGCTGAGTATTAGTATACTCAGCCTTGCTTTTGTTGATTTACTTCAGGTAATCTCCCTGATGAGCCAGCTTTCATTACACCGTGGCCCTACCCCTTGCCTGATGGTTGGTCGGTGGAGTGGGATCCGTCCCCGACCAACACCGATTCCTCCGAGTGATATCATGCCAGGGCTAGCATGCTATCTGTAATAACGACGTGTACAATGTTTACGCTTTTCAAACTCCGCTATTTTATCTTAAGACTTTAAACCTGTTTTGTAATAATCTCCTTAGTGGGAACAAATGATGCTTTGTATACTTTTGTAATATATCTGCCTGTGATGTAAAGTATATTGGCTTTTATATCTCTGGACTCACCTTCGTGTGAGGTACCTTGTTGGATCCTGCGTTCGGTGGTTTATCGGGACGTTACCCGACAGGCCAAAGGCTTATACCGTTTGAAGCACGAGGTAGCCCTCAAGGGAGGACTCGCGTATTTGAGCCGGTATAATTCAGGTTGGTTCTGCCACAAAGTTGATGAAGGTTTTCTTCTTGGTTATACCTCAAATGCTCATGGCTATCGTGTCTTTAACAAAACCTCCGGTTGTGTTGATGTTACATATGATGTGACATTTGATGAATCTAATGGCTCTCAAGGGGAGCAAGTTCATACTGTTGTAGGCATGGGAGAACCATCAAGCAAAGCAATCAAGAAGCTAGCCACTGGTGAAATAAAGCCTAAAGAACAAGCTGATCAAGGTAATGATGATGAGTTGATGTTTCATGGGCCATCCACAACAACCTCCGCCGCACATCCCGGATACTCTGGACATATGTCCGGAGACTCTAGATCTCTTGTTCGGAGTATCCAAACAGAGGACCGGACTATCTGGGCCACTGGCGATGAACCCTCAACTCCACAACAAGATCAATCTTAAGCAAAGAAAGAAGTTGAACCCATTCAACATCAAGATCAATCTCAAGCAGAGAAAGAAGTTGAACCCATTCAGCATCAAGCCCCAAACCCTCATCCAAGAGTTCATCAAATCATTCAAAAGAATCATCCTGTGGATAATATTCTTGGAAGTATTAAAAAAAGGGGTAACGACTCATTCTTGTTTGGCTACTTTTGGTGAACATTACTCATTGGTTTTCTCTTTGGAACCTCTCAAGGTAGATGAAGCTTTAGATGATCCGGATTGGGTGATGGCTATGCAAGAAGAACTGAACAACTTCACAAGGAATGAAGTCTAGTCCTTAGTTGAAAGACCCAAGCACAACGTGATCCGAACCAAGTGGGTTTTTCGAAATAAACAAGATGAACATGGTGTGGTAACAAGAAACAAGGCAAGGTTGGTTGCTCAAGGCTTCATGCAAATTGAAGGTTTGGATTTTGATGAGACATACGCTCCTGTAGCTAGGCTTGAATCAATTTATATCTTGCTTGCTTATGCTACTCACCATGATTTTAAGCTACATCAAATGGACGTGAAGAGTGCTTTTCTTAATGGACCAATCTCCGAATTGGTGCATGTTGAGCAACCACTGGGCTTTGAAGATCCCAAGTTTCCAGACCACATCTACAAGCTCCATAAGGAGCTCTATGGGTTAAAGCAAGCTCCAAGAGCATGGTATAAATGTGATGAGGACATCTCTCCTTTGCATAGAATGCAAGGACCGATCACTAGAGCACGTGCACGACAGTTGGATCTCCAGGTACGTTCTAACCTTATCAATTATTTTTTAGAACTTACATTTGGTTCCATGCATGTTTTATTGAGAGGACCAGCAAGGACTAGGAGAAGGCCAAGGAGTCAAGGAGGAGGAGCTAGGATGTCCACACCAAGGAGGAGTCCAGGTCCAACTCGACTTCGACTCCACCTCGGATTCCAGAACCTGACTTCACCAAAATTGACGCCCTGGCCACATACGGAGTTAGATTTGGACGTTCTATATATGATTGGAATTAGAATTTCATAGAGCTTCCAATGTCACCGGTTCTACCTCAAAATTCCTTCTGAGTCGACGGAAATCATTGAAACAAGTGGCCATCCAGAATCTATCAGGGTCCTGTGTCACCATCTGTTGGGCCGTTGGCCCGTGTACCATGTTGGAACCCATTAGGGTTGCGTCCAGGGGATTTGCACCTCCCTAACTCCTTTTTATTCAGTAGCCATCGCCACATTAGGGGGGTTTTGCTTAGATTCAATCTATCATAGAACAGTGTCGCCGTTCATCGGTTTGTGAGACCCCATCTCGTAATCAAGTTTGTTTGATTGCATCTCCTGTTCTTGCTTGTGTTCTTGATTGCGCTTGCAGGGATAAGCCTTCATGGTGAGGTCATCCATGTGACACGGGTGATAACCAACAGAGCAGTGGTGTAGTGATTGTGAGGTTCCAATCGTTCAGAGCCTTGGTTCATCAACGTTGAGTTCTCCACCAATCAAGTTACCGTACCTCTCGGAAGATCGGGACTCATCCTTCTATCAAGTGGTATCAGCTATTAGGTTGCCCATGAGGTATACTCGTGCGCCTTTAGATTCATTTTGTTTTCATCCTATAGTCCACAAAAAAAGCCACAAAAATTTTTTTACTCTTTCCAACCTACAACCCTCACTCAGCCTTTTGCACAATTTAGTTTCGGAGTCCGTAGTTCTAAGTTCGTGTCCTAGGTTGAGTTTGATTGCTGGTTTAACTTTATTTTAGTTCAGTTTTGTTTCTTCCATCCGCTGCCATCTAAAAAAAATCAATCTACAACAAAATTTTCCATCCACCGATCCACCGATTCACATCCGATTCAATTTCCACCGCCACAAAAACCTAATTCGGAGGGTCCTCCTTAAAACGGGCATAACTTTTCGCTCGGAACTCCAATTGAGGTGATTTTTTTCTGGAAAGCTCTCGAAAAATTGCACATACGAATCCGTGGCTACCCTAGGTGTGGCGATCTCAAAAAAATTAAAAAAATTAGGAAGGCACTTGATTCGAGCTCCGAAGTTCCAACACCAGTTTTTCCAAACGCTCATGAATTTCTACCGATCACATCTTTCATTGGTTTGAGCTGATCCTTGGTGCTGTTCCTATTCTTGTACCCTTGGTTGAGAAAAAAATATATAAAAAAGAAAAAAAGCAAAATTTTGATTCCTACTAGTGCTAAAAGACAAAACAGTGGGCAAATTTGGTGTTTTTCTATGTGAGCTGCTGGATACTCGCTGATACTGCCTTTGTTGTTCATCATCTTTCATCCTTGCTCCTTACTTGCTGCCACAACTGTTCTAATGCATTTTTAGGCCAGCAACTAGGTCAAGTTCTTTGGACACTTATTCAGCATTGCTGTCTGTTACTAACTTGTGTGCCACATACATATACTGCATTTGAGCCCTTCCAAGCTCCACTTTCTCCCGAGAGCAGAACAGGTAACCTTTGCAATCACACCCACTCTCTTCGTGTTATCATACCGGTCACCGTTTGCCACCTGCAGTGCTGGTAAGACACTTGTAAGAGGGGGTAAGACGCATCTTACTGTTTGTTTTCCACTTTCACTTCAGAGGGGTTCACAACCTTTTGCCTTCATTTCTATTTTGTTCTAACCATGACATGAAAGGAGCCGATGGACGAGACCTCTCCTTCTACACCTCTGGATGATAATGAGTGTGTGTCCCATATGGAACTAAAAGACATGATGTGGGCGATGACTGACGCTTTCAGCAAGTACCAGACCACTACAACAGACACCTTTCAGAGGATTCATACAAGTGTTGATGGTCTTGCTGCATGGCTGGACGTGGTGGAGGCTCATTTTCGCCACCATGCTCCACTCCCCATCGTCTTTGTTGCCGGCGGCCTTGCTCATAATGACACAGAGGACGAGTTCGATGACGATGAGGTTGATGCACAGCAGCGCCGTCGCCTTCTACATCATCGTCAAGGTATGGGAGGTAATGGTAGATGTCGTCCTCATGCTCCTAAGCAAGATAATGATCCTTATGCTAAGATTAAGTTTTCTATTCCACCATTTTATGGATCTTATGATGTTGAGACTTACTTGGATTGGGAGATGATGGTAGAACAAAAATTTAGCTCCCATCTTGTTCCTGAGCGTCATAGAGTTAGACAAGCCACTAGTGATTTTAAAGATTTTTCTATCATTTGGTGGAATGAACTTGTCAATGCACGTAATGCCCCACAGAACTGGACTGCATTAAAAGAAGAGATGTGCGCTAGGTTTCTTCCTCCATCATATAGACGTGATCTTCGTAAGAAATTACAACGCTTTGATCAAGGTGACATGTCTGTCCAAGAGTACTACCAAGAGTTGCAGAAAGGTATGCTTCGTTGTGGGGTAGTTGAGGATCAGGAAGACCAGATTGTTAGGTTTTATGGGGGCTTGCGGCGTGAGATCCAGGGCATAGTTGATTATAAGGAATATCATTCTATACAACATTTGTTTCAACTTGCTATGTTGGCAAAAAAAAGAACTGCAGGGTCACCAACAGCAATGGCGGAACAACACCTTCACGCCATGGCAGCTTCCGACGCCAGCCAAAGTGGCGCCCTCCTCGAGCGTACGTGCGGCCACACCTCCCTCCACCGGTGTTGTACGCAGCACCGGACCTTCAACATCAAAGGGATAAGACAGCAGCAAGTCCCAGACACCTCTTGGTGTTGCAGCAAAGGCTATGGTGCCCAACACTTCCACTGGTCGCACCTCTGACATCAAGTGCCACCGCTGCCAGGGATTTGGCCATATGCAGCGAGATTGCCCTAGCAAACGGGCGATCATTGCTACTGCTGACGGTGGGTATGTTAGTGCTTCTGATATTGAAGATGAAAATATTATTGCAGATAACATTTCAGGTTCCGATGACGGTGCTGAGGAGGTTCTTGGTACATCTACGACCAACAACTACAGGACCTTAATTGTGCACTGAGCTTTGAGCGCCACGGTGGGAGTGGACGACAAACACCAACATCACAACCTTTTCAACATGTTTCTTGTCATCAAGGACTGCCGTGCATACAATCATTGACGGAGGTAGCAGCAATAATTTGGTGAATGTTGAGGTGGTCAAGAAGCTTAGCTTGACCACGCGGGAGCATTCACATCCTTATTACATTCAATGGTTTAACAACAACGGTAAGGTAAAGGTAACAAAAATAGTAAGGATATATTTTTCAATTGGGTTTTACCATGACTTTCCCGATTTTGATGTGGTGCCTATGGATGCTTGCTCTCTTTTGTTGGGACATCCTTGGGAGTTTGATACTGATGCTATTCACTATGGTAGATCTAATAAGTATACTCTCATGCATAAGGGCAAAAAAATTATGTTGCTGCCAATGACTCCCACTGAAATTGTGCAATTTGAGAATGAGAAAAAGAATAATACTAAACAAAAGGGTGTTTTCAATTCTGAAAATCAGCAACCTGTTAAGTTAAAAAATCCTATTTTGTTTGCAACTAAATCTGATCTTGATGAGTTATCTGCCTCTACTGGACGTTGCTATACTTTAGTGTGCAAACATGCTTTATATTCCATTGAGGTCGCGTCCATTGCTTTGCCACCTGCTATTGCTAACCTTTTGCAGGAGTATATGGATGTCATTCCGTCAGAGATACCCCCCGGATTACCACCTGTGTGAGGCATTGAGCACAAGATTGATTTGATTCCAAGGGCGAACTTGCCAAACCGTGCCGCCTACAGGACCAACACCGACGAGACTAAGGAAATTCAGCGACAAGTCCAAGACCTTCTGGACCGCAGGTACATTCGTGAGAGCCTTAGTCCTTGTTCTATTCCTGTTCTTTTGGTTCCTAAGAAAGATGGCAGTTGGCGCATGTGTGTTGATTGTAGAGCCATCACTAACATTACCATTCGATATTGCTATCCTATTCCTCGTTTGGATGACATGCTTGATGAGTTGAGTGGTTCTGTTATTTTCTCCAAGATTGATTTATGTACTGTATATCATCATATTCGTATGGCTTTAGGGGATGAATGGAAAACTGCATTTAAAACTAAGTTCAGTCTTTATGAATGGTTAGTCATACCTTTTGGTTTAACTAATGCGCCCAGCACTTTCATGAGATTGATGAACGAGGTTTTACGTGCTTTCATTGGTAAATTTATGGTGGTTTATTTTGATGATATCCTTATTTACAACAAGTCATATGATGCAAATCTTGAACATTTGCGTGCTGTTTTTAATGCCTTGCGCGATGCATGTTTATTTGGTAACCTTGAGAAGTGCACCTTTTGCACCGATCGTGTGTCTTTTCTTGGTTATGTTGTTACATCGCAGGGCATTGAGGTGGACGAGGCAAACATTGTTGCCATCACAAGCTAGCCACTTCCGACTACGTTCACGCAGGTTCGAAGTTTTCTTGGTCTTGCAGGTTTTTGCCGGCGTTTCGTGCAGGATTTCAGCACCATTGCAACACCTCTCGATGGGTTGACAAAGAACGGAGTGCCGTTTCGATGGGGACCAGCACAATAACAAGCTTTTGATGCTCTCACACAGGCACCATTGCTACAACTTCCTGATTTTGGGAAGACCTTCGAGCTTGAGTGTGATGCAAGCGGGATTGGCATTGGAGGAGTGCTCATACAAGGAGGTAAACCTGTTGCTTTCTTTAGTGAAAAATTGCATGGTCCTTTGCTGAATTATTCTACATATGGCAAAGAACTTTATGCTTTAGTGCGAGTCTTACAAACGTGGCAACATTAACTATGGTCTAAAGAATTTGTCATACATTCGGATCATGAATCTTTAAAGTACCTTAAAGGGCAAGCTACTCTGAACAAACGTCATGATAAATGAATTGAGTTCGTAGAGTCATTTCCTTACATCATTAAACATAAGAAAGGGAAAGACAATGTGATTGCCGATGCTTTATCTAGACGTTATACCATGCTGTCCCAACTTTCTCATAAAATCTTTGGTTCAGAGACCATAAAGGGATTATATGCTACTGATTTGGACTTCAAAGATGCTTTTGAAAATTGTAGAGAGGGAAGAACGTGGCAAAAATTTCTACTGCATGAAGGCCTTCTCTACCGTGCTAACAAGTTGTGTGTTCCAGCTAGCTCCGTTCGTCTTTTGCTGTTGCAGGAAGCATACTTCTAGTACTGCTCTATTTACTAGTTCTCGACTAGTACTACGCGTAGTTTACTGAAAGGGCCTCGCTCCCATACTTCCAGTACTACTCCGTTTACTAGTTCTTGACTAGTACTAAACGTAGTTTACTGAAGGGGCCTCATACTACTCCGTTTACTAGTTTTCGACTAGTACTACGCGTAGTTTACTGAAGGGGCCTCGCTCCTATACTTCCACTACTACTCCGTTTACTAGTTCTCAACTAGTACTATGTGTAGTTTACTGAAGGGGTCTCACTCCCGTACTTTCAGTACTACTCCGTTTACTAGTTCTTGACTAGTACTATGTGTAGTTTACTGAAGGGGCCTCGCTCCCATACTTCTAGTACTACTCTGTTTACTAGTTCTCGACTAGTACTACGCGTAGTTTATAGAAGGGGCGTTGCTCCCATACTTCCAGTACTACTCCGTTTACTAGTTCTTGACTAGTACTACAAGTAGTTTAGTGAAGGGGCATCACTCCCACACTTTCAGTACTACTCCTTTTACTAGTTCTCGACTAGTACTACGTGTAGTTTAGTGAAGGGGCATCGCTCCCACACTTCCAGTACTACTCCGTTTACTAGTTTTTGACTAGTACTATGCGTAGTTTCTTGAAGGAGCCTCGCCCCCAAACTTCCAGTACTACTCCATTTTCTAGTTCTTGACTAGTACTATGCGTAGTTTACTAAACGGGCATTTCTCCCACACTTCCAGTACTACTCCGTTTACTAGTTCTCGACTAGTACTACGTGTAGTTTACTGAAGGGGCCTCGCTCCCATACTTCCAGTACTACTCCGTTTACTAGATCTCAACTAGTACTATGCGTAGTTTACTGAAAGGGCATCGCTCCCACACTTCCAGTACTACTCTGTTTACTAGTTCTCCACTAGTACTACGCGTAGTTTACTGAAGGGTCCCTGCTCCCATACTTCCAGTATTACTCCATTTACTAGTTCTCGACTAGTACTACATGTAGTTTTCTGAAGGGGCCTCGCTCCCATACTTCTAGTAACACTCTGTTTACTAGTTCTCGACTAGTACTACACGTACTTTACAGAAGGGGCCTCGCTCTCATACTTGTTGTAACACTCGATTGACTAGTTCTCCACTAGTACTACGCGTAGTTTACTGAAGGGTTCTCACTCCCATAACACTTCATTTGCTAGTTCCCGACTAGTTTTACGCACCATCAGCAACCTCAACTCCTCAATATCTTAACAAACCAAAAGCCTAACTACTGGTGGACGTTTGGCCCTTCTTGCGCTGGTGTTGACGACCAAAGAAAGCGTCCACAACATCTTGAGGAACATGATAGTTTTGTAAAAATATCGTGGTATCGAATACTTTGAGGACTTTGGTTACAATAGATTTTATAGTCTTGCAAAGTGCAGTATCTTCAATACCATGGTGTTTTGAAGTTTCTAATTGACCACTCTCACCCTATTTTTTCTGTACAGAAGCTATGCTGCCTATCTCGGTACGCACCATCAGCAACCTCAACTCCTCTAGCTCCCATGCTCGGGGGCTGGGCTCGACAGGGCACTCAGCGTGCTTTCGGCGGATCACTTAAGCTCCCACATTCGGAGGCTGGACACTGCAAAACTACTCGGAAGATTTGTAGAAGAACCCGATTTAAGAGGCTTTTAAGGATTTATCTTGGGTAGATAATTGTTTAACCATTATTTCAGGGATCTATTTCCAAAATAAAGGGTTTTTCCAATTTTTCACCCAGAGGTCTTATCTAGCCGTTAAATCAAGGAAAAAGTTTGATTTGAGCGGTAATTTAGGGCGCTTTTTGGAGAAGTTATTTGTTTAACCATTTTTTCAGGGAATTCATTCCGAAAAAAGTGGTTTTCGAATTTTTGAACCAATTTGCACATCTTAACCATCAAATCCTTAACGTCATATATTGCGTGCCATGATTCTTTTGATTCTTTTTTCCAAACCTTGCAGATTTGGATTCAAGGCTCGGGGGCTGCGAGACACGTGTCATCAACGACTTATTTTTAAATCTTTTGGAAGATAAGGATAGAAGATTCAAGGGTAATTTGACCCTCGGCCTGATTCTTTGATTCAACCTAAGGCTCGGGGGCTACTCCATATGGAGTGCGAGTTTAGTTACACCCAATATAAAAGAAGACTTGATAACTACTCGGTGCATGAGCACCTCAAGCCTCGAAGCAGCCAATGAAGTACTCGGAAGACACCTTCAATATGGAGTTTGGGAGAACTCGAAGACATCTTTAGAAGTACTCGAAAGCCTGCAGTACTCAACTACGAAAAGCTTGGGGCTTATCAGACCCGGGGCCACGAGACTGCGCACATGGCGTACATATTCTAGGAAAAGGGATGGGATATGGCCCTACACCAATTGTAACTACTCATACCGTAGTGGAACTACTTGTACCGCAGTAGAACTAGTCAGAACAGAAGGAAACTACTTTAAAAGTACTCAAGTAGGACTCCTGAGCTCGTATCCGGCTAGAATTTCCATGTAACCTTGTCTCCACAAACTATATAAGGGCGGGCAGGGACCCTCTCCAACCAGATCAACACCTAAGGCAATACAAACTACCACACAGGACGTAGGGTATTATGCTCTCAGTGGCCCAAATCTATCTAAACTTTGTGTTCCTTGCACCTTCGAGTTCCTGATCTCGGCGACACCCCACCTACAACTCAATACCTCGGGGGTACCCCTCGGTGGGCTTGGCGATAAAACACCGACAGCCATGGGTGTCTTGATGGGCTTAGCATCGACCATGTCAACCTTCTTCAGCATATCCTTCACATACTTGATTCGACATATGAAAGTTCCTTCCTTCATTTGCTTGACTTGAATCCAAGGAAGAACTTCAATTCACCCATCATAGACATCTCAATTCTCTTGGTCATGATCCTACTAAATTCGTCACAAAACTTTTTATCAGTAGAACCAAATATAATGTCATCGATATATATTTGGCAAATAAAGATACTAATATCAACCTTGTGAGTGAAGAGAGTAGAATCGGCTTTGCCCATTACAAAGTTGTTCTTGAGAAGAAAATCCTTAAGGCATTCATACGATGCTCTAGGAGCTTGCTTAAGTGTCACACCCAGTTTTTAAGGACAAAACCGAATGCATAACTATATGTATGCCAAGATCAAGTTCCATACATATAGTGCCTTCATCAGTGAATAATCAGTAAAAGTATCACGAAAAGAGAATTAAAATACTATAAAGATTATCAGAGTTATACAGCTTATCCTGGAAACGAAGACTCCAAACTTCACAGGCAATCGACCGGGGGTTGTGCAGGCCTACAAATCAACATCATCTTCAAAAGACTTCACATCACTTTCTCCTCTGAGCAGCAATTATAACAAGCATGAGTACACTTATTGTTGGTACTCAGCAAGTGTTGGGAATTATATGACATGAAGACAAAAATCAAGGAAAGGCTGATTGGCTTACTGCGATAAGCAATTTTAGTTGGTTAAATTTTATTAGCATCTGATTACTAAGGTATAAATTCATACCAAAACCCACATTAAAAGAAATAGAAGAGATATAGAAGAAGCATAACCATAACCATAAACATGGTCCATGATTTAATTTATCTTCAAGTTCAATTATCATGTAAGGGTCCAAGCTGCTCTTAACCATAGGCACGGCTGATATATCAGTTTTCACTCTACAGAGGTTGTACACTTTACCCACAATTCGTGTCTCCCAATTTGTCCGAGGTAACTAGCCTCTTAAACACTTCCGAGGCGAGTGGCAAGGGATTCACTATGAGGTCTTTACAAAGATTCCCTAATTTATGACAATGCACTAAGGTTTCAAGTCAAAGCGGTCATAACTCTCCCTAACGAGGAAGTGCCTTAGCCAAGGACCATATATATCAATATGCCTCAAGAGGACCGAGCTATACCCCAACGATGCAACCCCTCTTGCCCTTTCCGTAAGATCATCATAAGCTAAAGTCTCTAATTAATTAGCCAAGACCAGAGCCATATAGTATTGTGGTTGCACTATTTTCCTGGGTGGTTCTCCATGTTCCGATTAACCATATGATCTTGTGATTAACAACACAAATCATCCAAGAACATGGAGTAAAATAGGTATATCATTGTGTAGGTAACCAACCGTATCCCAAGAGTATAAGCAATTAGCATAGCTACCCAACATAAAGGTAAAACCTAGGTTGACAAGGAATGATCATAAAGACTAGGCATATCCTTAATTAGGATCCATCAAAATTTGGACACATGCATGCATAAAGAAAAGTTGTATTTATTATGATTATTAGGACAAAAGAATGATCAAGGAAACAATTGCCTTTCTTTTAGAGAATTGCTGCTCAGAGTCTTCAACTCTTGTTCTTGAAACTCTAAATCTTCAAAATTCTTCAATCACGCTCCTTCTAACATCACACAAGCATCGGGCCAAAGCATACAAACAAGCAAACAAACAAGAACAACTAAGAACAGATACACCAAACAAAATGAAAGCTTTAAAAGAGCGTATAAATGGATAGGACTCATTGCTACGGTTACGAGAACGAAAGAAATATGGAAAACGGAGCTAGGGTTGAAAAGAAACAGCTATCAGAAGATTTATATTATAAAAGAAATAAAAGAACTATAGGATTTCATTTATTTTAATTTGGAAAACTAATATAAAAGATATAAAAGAGAAATATCCCTAATTATAATTAACTCATACTATATTTGCATTTATAAAGATGAGGTACAACTTAGTCAAATTTTATATGTAATTGTCTAGGTACAAATTATCCTATTTAAACAATTAATTATAAAAGAAACTAGTGAGTGCATATAAACGCATAACTTCATATAATTTGTGTTGAACTAACAAATTAAATTACAAACACATTTAAGTTGATTTCCATCAAATTAACATTAATTAACAAAACCGGAGTAAAGACTTAGTTGAATTTTAATCGGAAAAACTAGATGGGAGGACACTAATCAAATTAAATCTATATTTAATTTTAAAAATATGAATTATGGTACAACAGCACCACTGAATGATAGCTTAGGGTTTTAGAAGACTAACGTAAAAAGAATGGATCAAAACGGATCTAAAACGTGAAAACTACGCATGAAACAAGGTTGCAGGGACCTATACGTAATTAACTATAGACTTCAAGGGCTAGCAGGAAAGAATTGCAAGCCACAGAAAATAGTGCTTGCAAATTAGGAAAAGTTTAGGGTTAGATCTTAAAAATTCCATGGTGGGGCTGGATTGAGAAGATGTAATAGATCTAGGGGGTTTTCTGCAATTTTTGCAAGACACAGAAAAATACACGATAATTACAGATTTCTCCAGGGACTAAATTGCAAAAAGCTTCAACACACAGCCATGGTGACCGGCGGGCACTATTTGTCAAATTCCCGGTGATTCCGGGCATGAGAGGTCGCAAGGAGCGGGGAAAATGAAAGAGGACGACGAGGGGATTCGATTCCATACCTTACTTACCGTGGGGACGCATCGTGGTGGTCGAATTTGGCCGGAGAAAAGGGTGGCGACAGGTCTATTCATGGCGGCAGCACCCTGGTGGCTAGCGGCGGTTTTGTCCGCGGAAGCGGACGTGCAGGAGGGTAGGGGCAGCACTGGGCAGGGACGTGATGTAAGGGAGAAGTGCAGGGCGCGCAGGGGCAGGGAGAGAAGGTTGCGACGGCGGCGGCGGCTCTGGGCGCACGGAAAACAGGAGGGAGGCGCGCAGGGGCTCGGGCGCCTGGGGGCTGGGCATGGCTGTATGACACAGGCTCTTTTTGTCATCTCCTGGCGGCAGCGGCATTGCAGGGCAGGGCGTAGGGTGATGCAGGAAGGTGGGCGACGGTGTTGGGTAGGGACGGCCTGCAGGCTGTGCAGGGACGGTGCGAGCAGGAGGAAGGCCAAGGGCAGCGGTATGGCAGGGGCTCAGGGCCTGGAGGAGAAGAACGGGAGAAGGCTTGGGCGCTCGGCCTAGCAGCAGAAGGGCGAGCGGAACAGGGGGCACGCGAGGAGGCGGCTGTGCAGGGGCGCACGCGAAGATGATGCACGGCAGCAGGGACTCGAGGGGGAGGCTAGGGCCGGCGATGTGCGGCAATGGTTTCTTGGGGAGAGCGCGAGCAGGGGCTAGGGCACAGGAAGAAAGGAAAGTCGCAGGATTTATAGGAACGCGAAGACCTTTGATTTGGCAAGCAGGGACGAAGAGACGCATCAGGCTAGGACTCATCTTTGAGTCCAGATTGCCCACGGGAGAACGAGATTGGACTGACCAGCGGGTCCCATAATTTAGCGAGCAAGGAGAGGAAGGAAGGGGTAAAGAAAGGAGGAAACGACCTCGTGTCGAGACTTGAGTGGCGAGCGAGTTCAGTTATGGGCCAAAATAGGTTCGGGTGAGGGCCGAACATGAAAATGGGTTGATAGCGCTGGTTGAACATGAATGAGTTATTCGGGAGTGCGAAAAAGAGAAGGAAGGGATCAGGCCGAGTTGTTGGGGCTGGCGGTGATCGAACTTCATCGGAAAAACACTAAAGACGAGCCACGAGGCATGGTTTCAAGCATGACTTGATCGGGGAGAAAGGTTAGAGAATCGGAAGCTCGATGGGGCATCTTAAGCATTCGGAGAGGACAAGGTTAAAAGGATGTACAACAAAGATACGGCTCGGTCCAACTACGATGAGAATTTGATATCAAAATAGAAATATTTTCCAGAAGTTATTTTTAGGCTTAAAATAAATCTAGAAAATCCAAATAAATATTTTAAACCACAAAAATATATCCAGAAGAATCCCAAACAGTCCGAGGAAAACTCTGGAGATAATTTGGGACACGAGGATTCCAAATAAAATATTTGAGACTCATGAAAAAGAATTTTAGAGCCTTCCAAATAAAAAAATGGATCTAGCTCTAGGATAAATGAGAATAATTGCCAGAAAAGTCTTTAAAATTCTCGAAAAATCCTATTGATAGATGAACATATTGTAAAAGACATTCACATCCTTAAATCAAATATTTTAGGGTGTGACATTAAGCCCTTAGAGCGTCTTATGGAGCTTGAACACATGGTTTGGAAACTTTGTATCTTCAAAACCCAGCGATTGTTCTACATACACCAACTCGGATAGGGGACCGTTTAAGAATGCACTCTTCACATCCATTAGATAAAGCTTGAAATCATGGTGAGTAGCATAGGCCAATAAAATAGGAATTGACTCAAGCCTAGCTACGTGTGCATAGATTTCACCAAAATCCAAACATTCAATTTAGGTGAAACCTTGTACGATTAACCTTGCCTTGTTTCTTGTGATGACACCATGATCATCTTGCTTGTTTCAAAAAACTCATTTGGTGCCAATCATATTTTGTGTGGGTCTTCCAACCAACTCTCATACCTTATTTCTTGTGAAGTTGTTTAACTCTTCTTGCATGGCAATTACCCAATCCGGATCATCAAGTGCTTCATCTACCTTGAGAGGTTCAAAAGAGGAAACAAACATGTAATGTCCACAAAAAGTTGCTAAACGTGAAAGAGTAGTTACCCCTCTTCGAATAGTCCCAAGAATGTTGTTAATGGAGTGATCTCGTTGAATACTTTAATGAACTCTTGGATGAGGCACTTGAGATTGAGGTTGAATTGGTCCATCATCATCATTTTCAACTTGAGATTGAGATTGAGTTTCTCCACCTTGTTCTCCGCCTTGATCAATGGCATGAACTTGGTCGTCACCATGATCTTGGCTATGATCTTGAGGTTGTTGATGTGGCAGAACCGCCTGAATTATTCCGGCTCAAGTGCGCTAATGATCACCTTACAACTGCTATTATCTTAACGCACTTCAAACGGAACAATCCATTGGTCTGTCGGGTCTCTGCCCGATACAACCATGGTTCAACAAGATCGAAGCAGGTTTACCTCGCACGAAGGCGAGTTTACAATCACAGAATAGCTCACCAACTTTTAATTTACAGACATTCAAACATTATTACAAACCAGGTTCAAACTTCAGTATACTTATACAAACAGTGTTTAAACTGACAGGCGGAACAGTTTGTTCAAATTCACAGCGGAAAGAAAAGATTACGTGACTACACGTGTTGCGAAGGTGGACACCATGCTTAGCCCAAGGCCTGGTGTCACTCCGGAGGGTCACTGCCAGCCGGGGACGAGTCCCATTCCACGGACCAGCCAAACGGTACAGGGGTTGGCCATGCAGGGTTATCCATGGAAGTCTCAAAGGTTATACCTGAAACAGATACTAGCAAGGCTGAGCATTCTAATACTCAGCAAGGCTTACCCGAGTTTGGGTATACTTAAGCCCGTAACTAGACTCATGAAGGTATTGTAAAGGTTCGGAGTTATTTTCAGCAGAAAAAGCAACTAAGGATATAATCTACTTTCAAGTTTTAGCTTTCCGGTTCTAGTTTGATTAGCCATTCTAGGTAAGCACCTATACTAAGCAAGCAAGATAGATATTCTCATCCATCCAAAATTATTCATTAGTAGTTACACTTGTTACTCGATGTGGCAAAAGGGATAAGCAGTCTCATTCCTCGTGAGAGGCGGACGATTCCGAATCGAATTTAACCTTGCAAGGTAAACCTAACACACACGCTTGGAATACCAACAGGGCGTTCTGAAGCAACCGTTTCCCTCATATTCCGGGTTATGGATCAGGGCCACCACAAGCGACTGCAGGACCGTACGCACACCAATTATGCAAGACATACGTCTGTAGCGCGACTACAAAACCCGTATTCCTGTCTGCCATGCAAAACGTACTCCCACACGTCGGTGCGTGTAAACATAAAATAAAAGTCGAGTGGTGGAGACAAGTCCATTTGCCGGGCCATTCGGGTACTAGGCTTACCGCTTACCATATTTCGCGGCATGTGGCTAGTACTTTCAAACGCTTAGCCACCACTACCACACATTTCGGCCTTAAAACTTTTATCAAAACAGACAGGGTAATCTTTAGGTCATGATACAGCACATGACCCTGT
Organism: Panicum hallii; assembly: GCF_002211085.1. Taxonomy (NCBI): domain Eukaryota; kingdom Viridiplantae; phylum Streptophyta; class Magnoliopsida; order Poales; family Poaceae; genus Panicum; species Panicum hallii. The sequence goes on along the minus strand of NC_038042.1, from coordinate 15,144,415 downwards.
CCATCATCCTTATAATGGTTGCGGAATTGTAAACAAGCAATTCCTATATCGCGCGAGTGACAGGAAATCACCCGACTTCTACCGGTCCTATTTAGCAGAGCATCTATGCGATAAGGACTCGGGAACAATACATTGGATTCCTAAGATTTTATGCAACTAGGGTTTCATCTCAACTCCTAGACGTAATGCAAGATATATAATGTATAGGTGAAATGGTAATAAATTGAAATACTGGGGTATGCATCGGGGCTTGCCTTCTTGAGTGGGATTAGGGGTAGGAGTGTCAGAGGCTTCCGAACTTTGGTTCGGGGCTTCAATTAGTTCCTCGACGGCTTGGGTTGGATCTTTAGAAAACCCTTGGTCTTGTCCTAAGACTAACTCGTAATCTCCGTCGTCAAGTGTCGATGATTCTATATGAGATGCAATTAAATAAGCAAGATGAGATTTAGATTTAAGATCTTATATTTTAAAAGTTGAATTCACCAAGTCAACATATAAGGGCTCATGAAATAAAAAGGGTTTAGGTTGAATCACATTTATAAAGGAATCAGGAGAGTATCACTGAATTTACTGCAAATAGGACTAGAACTTTTAAATTTGAATTTGAAATCCAAAGTTAAACTCAAACTTTAAATTTACAAGATCATAAAGTTTTGGAAACTTAATTATTCATCAAGTATTAACACATTGGAACTTGATGCAAGGATCTTGACTAATTGGGTTTAAAGGACATGCTTAGCTAGCTTTTAAAGTTTTTCAAATTCGAATTGCCTAAATTCAAAAGAAGTTAAGTTATTAAAATGAAGCTAAGTTTGAAATTTTAACACAAGGTTATACATAGCCCATAGAATATATATGCCAAAAACCATGAGAAACAAAATCAAAATGTAGAAGTTGTATACCAAATACTTTTTAACTTTAGATTTTTAAATAGGTGTGCAAATATTTAGTTTCATATCAAACTTCATAAACAAAAGTTGTAGGGTTTGAAATCTAGTTTCCAACAAAACTAATTTTACAATTTTTGGATTTTTCTACACTTTTCTATTGATTTTACAAGTCAGCAGCATTACTCCACATGAAATAACATACACTCTTATACATAGGTCCTTAGCATCACTATTCCCCTGAGTCTTATAGCTTGCAAATAGCCCCCTGGGCTTTTGCTCCTTCTAGCCGAAGACCCTTGCCGGTTCAAAACAGGGATGGTGGAGTTTGACCGGCGTGTACCGGTGACGGCGATCACCGGCGGCGGGATTGGAGGGGTAGGGAAGCACCAGTGACCCTTTGCGCACCTGGGGATGCTTGGAATTGGTGCGGGGTGGCTGGTAGTGGCGGCACGGCAGAGGCAGGCGGCCGGCGATGGAGGTGAGTGGTGGGAGCGGCGGTCCAGTGGTCGGAGGTGGCGTGGAGTAGGCCGGGAAGCTTCACTAGATTACAGGGAATCCGGTCGTAGGGTTTTGGTGGTGCGGAGGTGACCGAGGTGACCAGCCCACGGCGGGCAGGAGGCGGCGGCGGGCGGCGTTGGTCGGGAGGGCTCCTTGGCCGGAGTTGGGAGGCGGCCGGGGGCTGGGAAGTACAAGCAGGTACCGGGGGAGCTCCTGGAGGGATCAGTGAGGGCAATGGCGGCCTGGACGTGGCTGTCCACGGTGACCCGGAGTTCACCGGAGGAAGGGGTTGGGCGGTGGAGGCGAAGGGAGCTCGGAGTGGGTTTGGCAAACAAACTAGCGGTGCAAACGAAGCGAGTGGAAGCTGCTGATGCTACTGAGCAGAAGAGAGGGAGGGATAAGGCGAGCCCATGTGGGAATTGCGGTGGCGGCGAGATGGCGGCCGGCGGGCGCTCGGGGGAGCCGTGGCGCGCTCGGAGCAGGACAACGGGGCAGAAGACAGAGCCGGCCCGAGGAGAAGATGACGCGTGGGTGGGGGAGGAGTAGGAGGTGGATGGCGGCGGCCTGCACAGCGGTGGCCAGGGGCAGCGTACTGCGCCGGCGATAGGGGAGACAGAGGAAACAGAGCAGAGGAGCAGGTACTCGGGGAGGAAGAAGAGAGGGGAGGGGGTTCGAGGACTGGTTTGCAAAATAGAAGAATTATAGGGACCCCACAGAAAAGAAAGATTTCCCATTAATCTAGAGATCTAATGAGGAAGTGCCCAAAAAGAAAGTTATAGAGTTTTTCAAGCTCTACAATTTAGCATTAGGTATCAACTTCAAAAACCCAAAGGTTGCAATATAACATGTTAAATTTTGAATAAAGTAGAATTTGAATTACCCTTGTCTTTACCAAGGGAAATTTTGATCAAACTTTTGGTGTATTTGCAATTTTTTCAGGAATGTCATGATGACTAGCACTTTTACATATTAGCCCTCAAGTAAACACACAAGTTACTTTTGTACAGCATTTACTCTGCATAAAAGCCCTATAGTTTTTGTGCTAATTACACATAAATCCTTACCTTTCCACCACAAACCCATTGTTCTTAAGATTTAACCTCCCTTTTTTTACTTTTCTTTCTACAAAGATGAAAATTAAACACTAAGCATGATTTTTCTCCTAGGTTCTAGAGCTACCTTCTATTTACCCAAATAACACTTAAGAGCCTATATTTTATAGAAATTACAGATATACCCCTAGCCTTTTGTCCTACCCATATCCTCCATAGCAAGCATACAAATAAGCATACATATACAGTATCAAAACCTAGTGTCACTATTTTCTAAGTACATGGATGTCACAGTTGAGAGCTTGGTGGTTCAACTGTTGTTGATGATGATGGGTCGTTATTTCTTTATTCAACTGGAACTTGAGCTTCAATTTCACAATGTCTCACTTCACCCAAGCCAATCCTCATGATTTCCAAACTTGGTGGTTCCTCCTCATCTACAAGGTTTTTATCAATTTGCTCTACTTGAGAGCCATTCGATTCATCAAAAGTCACATCTATTGTGACCTCAACGCAAGTGGTGTTTTTGTTGAAGACACGATAGGTATGTTCATTAGTACCATAACCAAGTAGAAAACCATCATCAACCTTTGGTGCAAACTTTGAGCTTTTGGTTTTCTTGTTAAGTATGAAACACTTAGTCCCAAAAACTTTAAAGTGCACCTTGGGTTTGTTACTGGTAATGATCTCTTAGGGAGCCTAGCCAAAGTATTTGTGGAGATAGAGGCAGTTGATTGCATGGCAAGGCGTGTTTATTGCTTCGGCCCAAAAGATATCCGGAGTCTTGTATTCATCAAGCATGGTTCTTGCAGCTTCAATTAAAGTTCTATTCTTCCTCTCCACAATCCCATTTTGTTGAGGAGTGTATGGAGCAGAGAATTCATGCTTGATCCCTTCTTCAACAAGAAATTTTTCAACATTGGTGTTCCAAAATTTCCGAGCTATTGTCACTTCTTATGTTCATGATCTTCAACTCATACTCATTTTGAGCTCTTCTAATGAATTTCTTGACTATTCTTTGAGCTTCACTTTTCTCTTGAAAAAAGAATACCCAAGTGAAAGGAGAAAAATCATCAACAATAACAAGACCATATTTATGTGACACCCTGGGTGTCTAAAAGTTTAAAAACAGATCCATAACATGAAATCAGGCATAAAAGAGCAAGAAAGTATAAAACAACCTATCAAAATCTACCTTTCAAGCAAACGTATAAGTGTATATGTATATATGCATATACATGTGAACCCTTGCAAACAAACCACTTGTAACTTTAAAATTTGATAACAAATGATCCTAAAAATTTAATGGCACATCTGTCATAACAGGAGCAACAAAAGTCTAGTTGAACTCAAGGGCTCAAAGTGCAAAAATTCACATGAAATGATATGTCATTTAAATACTAGTTGTTAGAAATTCAAAATAACTTTTTATACATTTCTCAAATGAACATAGTCATGAAATTAGAAAATGTATATCTTGAAAATTTGAGCAAAATGGTATTCAAATGTTTTTGTTTTCACCTAGGCCCCTACTGTTTTTGCTTTTAGCGCTTAAGTCCCTTCACTTACTCCCTTCTGTCTCCTCCCTCTGCCCTGTCCCATCGCCGGCAGGCCAGTTGGTCGGCGCAACCGAGCCGCCCTGCCATGTGGGCCTGCCAGCACCCTGGAGATCGCCCGCTGGCCCAAAAAATCCTACTCTCCCCCTCAGGAACTCTCCACTCGGCGGCATTTTTCTGTCGCGAGTGCTGCTGGCGACAGCAAGGCAGCCGCGCCCCATGTTTTGGGTCCCGTGGCCGTATCTTCCCTAGCAGCTCGTGCCTAGGCCGCCATTCTCCCTCTCGCGCCTATAAAAGCCACCTGAGGCCCCTGAGCTCGCCGCCCCAACCCCAACTTCGGTGAGCTGCCACCCACGCGTGGACGCACCGCTTCGCTCCCACATTGGGCAAACCAACCCTCCCATCTCCGCCTCACCCCAAAGCTGAATGGCCGGTCCCCGTGCCTGCTCTCTCACCGGAGCGCCGCTACCACCACTCACAACCGCCGCCGGCTCTGTGCCATGTCGGCGAGCCGCCTCGTTCCACCACGTCCCCACCCAAGGCCATAATCAGGTGTGGTTTGGTCCCCTTTTGCCCCTCCCACCCTCGCCCCTCGCCGCTGGCATCCCTGGTCACCGGAATTTGGCAGGCCGCCGCCGTTCCCCAGCACAAAGGACCCTTTTGCTTCGATTTCAATATTTCTAGGATGATTTCCATAAAAACTCAGGGACCCGTTTGTAAACTAGAAGCTAGAACTTTGAAAACCAATCTATGAATTTTGAAAATGCAAAACAATTCACAGAAAAATCCTAAAAGTACAAACTAAAATTATCTGGACTTCTTAAGTTAAGATCTACAACTTTGTAAAAGGATCATGGACTGTTTTCATATAATTTTAGCTGTAGATTTAAATCAAGTTTAAATATCTATTAATTGTTCCAAGAGTTTCAGGAAAGAACTGCTCATGAGATTTGGATGGTAGCTTCTACACTAAGAGTATAGTCTTTCATAAAAGTTTCATACACTGAATCCAATCACAACTAGATGTTTTGAGCACCTTTTGCTATATGCTAGATCCAAGTGTTGCACTTTTTATTCTTACTGTTATAGTACTTGTTTTGAGCTACAATTTTTGTGACACACTGGTTCTACTTGATAGAAGCTATAGTAAAAATGTGAACTAGAATTCTTCAGTAGAACTAACTAAATCTTTTATTCCTTGTTTAGCTCAAAAAAATCCAAACCTATAGCTTCTATACTGGAAAAATTGTAATTTTTTTACATGAGTACCCACTTAAAGTTTTGATGCTAGGGAAAAGTTTGAGAGTTAGCTACTAAATAGAACTCTCTATAAAATTTATTCATGTTAGATATAGATCCAGTTAAACTAGAATTTTCAGCCTCTGATTCTTCCATAGGAAAAATCTACAAAAATTACAGTAGCCTATTCATGCATTTAAGTTTGTGGAGTAAAAATTTGAGATCCAATACTTCTATACTTTGTCCTGTAAAAAATAAAAGTTTGTTTCTACAGTAAATAGTTAGATTATTTTGTGTGTAGAGTTCATGTTCTGTTTAGCTATGATCTTTACACAGTAGCTTTAGAACAGTGAAATGTACCTTGTATCAAAATCCTAGCATTAGAAACTTGTTCTAAGAGTAAGGTTTATTAAAAACCAAATGTATATATATACACAAGCTAAAGAACAAAATTGATAAATGACCCCAACTCACTTGATGAATATAACTAAGTTAAGGTATATTCTATAAATGATTTCCCAAGTTATCTTAACTAAGAAAATTCAAAACAAAATCTATATTATGTTGGATTGCAACTTTATCGTGAAGGAAATGATAAAACTTGTCCACTCAATAACTCCGATATGTTTGCATCCATATAGAAACGACCGAACTCGACGACGGAACGTACACACTGGTGCCGAAGCCCGAGAACGAATCTCATGAAGCTCAAGTAAATGTGACTGAAGTTATTGAAGACCCGAACCAAAGTTCGGAGGATCAGCTAACTAACCCTGCCCAAGAAGGCAAGCCCCGGTGCATGATCCTAGTATTTCAATTGATGCAACTACTGTTCCTTTTTACCTGTGCATTTAAGTTCATAGGAGCTGATTGGAACCATAGCTGCATAATCCTAGGCACCTATGGAATGAATACTAGAACTAGAGTTCAAAGTAGATGCTCTGCTAATAGGTTCGGTAAAAGTCGAGTGATTTTCTGTCACTCGCCAGAATTATAGGAGTTGAATGATTTTACTACATGTTGCAACTATAAGTTCGACAGGCGGGGCTGTGGTACGATCCTCATGGTTGAGGTCTCGTCGGAGTAGAGAAAAAATGCTAAGGCCGCAGTGTGTGGTAGTGGTGGTTAAGCGTTTGAACGTACTAACCACATGTCGAAAATATGGTACTCGATAAGCTTAAGTACTTGATTTGGCCCGGCAAGTGGACTTCACTTTCACCCTACTTTAACGAAGTTCAGATGCATATACACATGCGAGTGCAGAGCATGGCTTTGTAGTCGGGGAGGGTGATCCTGATCCACAACCCGGAAAGAAAGGGAAAAAGTCATTTGGGATGACCCTTCGGTGCTCCAGGCGTGGGTATTAGGTTTACCTTGTAAAGTTAAGAAATTCGATTCGAATCATCCATTTCTTGCGGCAATTGAGACTGCTTAATACTTCTGCCACTTAGAGTAACAAGAGGAACCATGGCTATGATAAAACTTGTTGGATGGTTAATTGTTTTCCACCATATTTGGTTAGAGATAGATGCTCACTTAGATGATTAAAAGAACTAGAATATTGAAAGCTAAAATGTGAAATTAGGACTTACTCTTTGTTGCTTTTTAGCAAAAAGAAAACCTAGAGCCTTAGAGCCATGCATGCTTAGGAGGCGGTTGTTTACATACCAATAGTTGGATAAGCCTTGCTGAGTATTAGTATACTCAGGCTTGCTAGTGGTATTATTTTCATGTGCGTCTTTTGAAGAAATGATAGCTGGTTTGACTTGGCCTTGTACCTTGCCACCTGGTTGGTCCGTGGAGTGGGATCTGTCCCCGGCCAATGATGACTCTACCGAGTAATGCCACGTGCGGGCGTCATCAAGGTATCCGAATCGATGATAGATGATCGTGTTTTCTTTCCGCTGCTTTTAGACTGAATAAAGTTTTTATTTTTGAACTCTAAAGTACTTGTTTTATGAACTCAGCTTGTAATAAATAATTACCAGACTTGTGAGGTAAAAGCTATGGAGTGTTGTAATCTCTGGACTTGCCTTCGTGCGAGTTAAGTGTACGCTTTGTTTCGATCGAAATATTAAGTGGCTGCATCGGGAATTATTCGGCAGGCTGTTGGATTACTCCGTTTGAAGTGCATGGTAGTTGGTTCGTCTTTATGGATGATGGTTAGTGCACTTGAGCCGGATTAATTTAGACGTTCTGCCACAGCTGGTACCAGAGCAAAAAGTGTATGCCAGAGTATGCTAAGTTTTATAAAACTTGACCACAAAACTCATATTTGAAAAATGCGTGGGACTCGTTAAGGATTATATCTAGCTCATAAAACCCTATGGGAATATGGGAATATAACTAGATGGCAATGTAAAATAGAATCTATATATCTATGTGAGTTTTCTGCAGGTACACTAACCGCGAGTACGATAGTTTAAAATCGAAGAGAGCTCGGCTAGCTATTATTGGGAGAGACCTACTAAATTAAGCCACCGAATTAACTCCGTAAGGCCAAGTTAATGGCAACTGTGAAGTTGTGAGGGTGGAAAGGTCATGCATATTGCATATCTTTAAATTTGAATAAAAATTGAGTTATGGATGAACTGGACAAAATTCACCCCCAAAATAGCTAAATCACTAACAAAAGTTCATCTTGGTTCCTGTTGCTTTCTGTCTAATCTAGGGAAATTAATTTATTAACCATAAAAAATGACCTTATCTATGGGGGGTCAGGTTGAGAAAAATATTCTAAAACTTGTCTAGTTTTCACCTTCAAAAATTGGAAATTTTTGTGTCAGGGTACTGTAGCTCATACTAGGAAGTTCTGCCCTCAGTTTTTCTTCCTAGTTGGAGTAATTCTGGCACTTAAATTTTTTAAACCCTTAGAGAATTCTTTTGCATAGGAGTTCCACATGAAAGTTGTTATAAATTGAGTAAATAAGCTACTGTTAAAATTTCATAATTTTTGGCCTGATAGATTTTTCCAGATGTATAAAACATTAGCCCTCGATTTTCTGGAATTTCAGACTAGACAGTAAGTTAGAAATGTAAGGATGTAGTTATCTTAGAGTCTGATCTAGCTTTGGGGTTGACCAGCAAAGTTGTGCACAATTACCTTAGGTATGCTCTGGTGATTTTTGAGAATTTTTGCACATCACCTACAGAAGTATTGCTTAGTCTAGTGCACTGTCCAGAATCTGTTCATTAGACTGAGCATCAGTTTTTGTTATATCACCCTTTAATCTTTTGAATCAGATGGCTGATCCGGTTCTCATGGTGGTGGATGAGGAAGGACATGCGCACTCGGCGTGCCTACACTGGGAGGGCTTCCCCTCCATCTTGTGGGGCGTGTTGAGCGCCCCTGGGTAACTGAATCCATCTCTTTATGTGGGGCAGGAGTTCATGGAGACAGGTGTCCGTCAGTGCCGTGTGCGCATGACCATTTCCCAGCACCCACTCAACCCCTCATGGCTCGCCATCGAGACCGAGGTTGTCGGACACCGCCTCATTGACTCATGGGAGGCAGCAGCGATGAAGGCACTCACCACCTTTTATGAACAGCACCCACTGGAGGTGATATTGGCTCCAGCTGGGCTGTTTCCGGCAGTCAGCGAGAGCGACCCTCTATGGCTTGACAGGTTGGCACACCTAGGCCACTTGGCAGATCAGATTCCTGTTGAGACCATAGTCTTTTTAGTTAGGTGCATGAATGCACTTTACCGCCAGCAGGACCTTCAGAGTCAAGGGATGGCACAAGTGATAGATCTTACTCAGTCATTCCAGATGGGAGCTCACTACCCCCGCGCGCAGCAAGTCGTTTGTCAACAACCTTGACGACTACTAGGCGACAACTTTGGAGTACTTTTGCATATACTCCTCTTAGTGTAGCCTAACTTTTGGGCATGTGGTAATAGGCTAGCTTAGAGTTGAGTACCACCTGATATAAGGAGTGTAGCCTAGAAGCTCGAACACTTGAATTATGTAGGCTTTAGTGAAGGACTTGATGGATGTATGTGAATATTTGCAGTCAGTTGGAAATCAATGATGCAGTAGTTCATCTGAATTTTTATCTATTTTTCTCTGCAATTCTAGGCTGTGTGATGAATAACAAATTTATCACAAATTTTATAATCTAGGTGCTCATAAAATTTCAGCTTCATTGGACCTTTGTACCTAGAGTTATAGGCAATATACTATAGCTCGGTCTGCTGAAGAACCGCCAAAACAGAGAAGCAAAGATGTAGTCAAAGTGGTCGAGCATGTAGTCATAGTAGTCGGAGGTGTCCCTCAAGCAGTCGGAAATGTAGTCGTTGTATCGCAAGAGTAGTTGTACTAGTCGGAGATAGATTAAAAATAGGCCATGATGTAGTTGTAGTAAACGGGAGTGTAACTGAGGTAGTCAGAGAATGTAGTCGAAGCAGTCATAGCTGCAGTGTAGTCGAAGTTGTAGTCGAGCTAGACAAAGGTGCAACTGAAGCAGTCGAAAACATAGTCGTAGTAGTCAGAGATAAAGTTGATGCAGTCAAAGAGCAGTCGAAGTAGTAAAAATTGCAGTGCAGTCAAAATTTAAGTCGTAGTAGTCAGAGATAAGGTTGAAGCAACCGGAGGTATAGTCATAGCAGCCGGAGATAAGGTTAAAGTAGTCGGATATGTAGTCGAGGTAGTCAAATATACAGTATAGTCAAACTATAGCTGTAACAGATGAAGGTACATTTCAAGCAGTCGAAGATGTAGTTGAAGCCATGGTAGATGTTGTCGAAGCAGTCGAACTTGTAGTCAAAGGAGTCGTAGATTTAATGAAGTAGTTGATGATGTAGTTAAAGAAACCGTATAGTAGTCGATGCAATCGGAGATGTAGTCGATGAGGGAGCTGTAGCAGTCGAAGTTGTGATCTTGGTATACGAAAATGTAGACAAAGTAGTCAATGATGAAGCCGTAGTAGTCGGATTAGTAGTTGTGGGAGTCGGAAAGGTAGTCGAAGTAGCCGGAGATGTAGTAGTCGGAGGTGTATTGAATGCCACAGTTTTAGGCCACTCAATTTCCTAATTACCACCAACATTTGTAAGGGTTCAAATAAACAGAATGTGAGTTATGAATTTCCTAATCACTATCTTTTTGAATCATGGGAGGATTATGAAGCCTTTGCTAATGATAAACCTCCATGTTTCAGATGGTTGGGGCAACAAGTGGCAATCCTGATGGGTTCGGAGCTAGCGGCAGCAGGTCGCAACACACGCCGCCACCGCCACCACCACCTAGCTTGGGCGGAAGTGATGGCCGCTCAAACCGAGTTGCTCCAACAGATTGTTAAGGGGCAGCAACCCCATCATCAGCAGCGGGGTGGGCACAATGCACCCCAACCTCAAGTTGCTGGTTACCCAAAATTCTTTGGAAAGCAGCCCCCTCTGTTTAACAAGACGGAGGAGCCATTAGATGCGAATGCTTGGTTTCATACCATTGAATCCAAGTTTGCCTTATTGATACTGCCATGTCCTGAAGCCAACAAAGCTTGATTTGCCGCCCAGTAGCTTCGCAGTACCGCACGTATATGGTGGGACAACTATTTTGCCATGCTTTTGGCGGATCATGTTGTCAATTGGGATGAATTCAAAAATGCGTTCTGAGCCCACCATATACCAGAAGGTCTCATGGAAAGGAAGTTGAATGAATTTCTGGCTCTTACTCAGGGTAACTGGCACTGTACTTTAGTATGCTTAGGCGTTCAACAACCTTTCTCAATACGCGGGTTATCATGCTGACATGGATGCCAAGAAACGTGATTGTTTCCGCAGAGGTCTTAATACCAAGCTCAAGGAACGTCTAAATCCCATCAAAACAGATACTTACAATGAGCTGGTTAATTTGGCAATCACCCAAGAGGATTGCATTATGGCCCATCATGCAGAAAAGAAGAGAAAGGCTCCAGCTGGACCCTTGAGTGCTCAACCACCGAGATACCGCTGAGTGCAGAATGCAGCACCTAAAGCTCTTCAGAATGCCCCTCAGCTAGGGCATTGGATTTTCAGGCCTCCTCCGTAACAGGGTGTGGCAAGACCCCCTACTCCACAGCCAAATGGTCCAAAGCCGAATATTCAGCAGCCACCCAACCCGAGCAACACAAACAGATGTCTCAATTGTGGGAGTTTTACTCACTTTGCTTGAGAATGCCCTCAGTCCAGACAGCAAGCTCAGGGCAAGGCTCCAATACCAACAACAGAAACCAGAGCAAGAAACTGACCATTCAAGTCAAGCAAGGGCGGATCAATTTCACCACCCTTGCAGTGCTTCCTAATGGCGCACCAATGATGACGGGTACATTTTCTATCCACCTCAAGCCTGCTATTCTATTATTTGACTCTGGTGCATCACATAGTTTTATTAGTGCAAAATTCGGTGCAAAAGTGGGTTTGGACTTCTGTCACACAAAACGGACTTATATGATAGCTACACCGGGTGAAAAAGTGTCGCACCCAGTTTTTAAGGACAAAACCGAATGCATAACTATATGTATGCTAGGATCAAGTTCAATACATATAGTGACTTCATCAGTGAATAATCAGCAACAGTATCATGAAAAGAGAATTAAAAGACTAAAGATTATCAGATTTATACAGCTTATCCTGGAAACGAAAAATCCAAACTTTAGAGGCAATCGACCAGGGGTTGCGTAGGCTTAGAACTCAACATCATCTTCAAAAGACTTCACATCACTTTCTCCTCTGAGCAGCAATTATAACAAGCGTGAGTACACTTATGGTTGGTACTCAGCAAGTATTGGGAATTATATGACATGAAGGCCAAAATTAAGAAAAGGCTGACTGGCTTACTGCGATAAGCAATTTTAGTTGGTAAAGTTTTATTAGCACCTGATTACTGTGGTATAAGTTCATACCAACCCATATTAAAAGAAATAGAAGAGATATAATAGAAGCATAACCAAAACCATATACATGGTTCACGATTTAATTCATCTTCAAGTTCATTAATCATGTGAGGGTCCAAACTGCTCGTAACCGTGAGCATGGCTAATATATCAGTTTTCACTCTGCAGAGGTTGTACACATTACCCACAATTCGTGTCTCCCAATTTGCCCGAGGTAGCTTGCCTCTTAAACACTTCCGAGGTGAGTGGCAAGGGATTCACTACGAGGCTTTTACAAAGATTCCCTAACTTATGACAATCCTCTAAGGTTTCAGGCCGCAGTGGTCATAACCCTCCCTAACAAGATGGTACCTTAGCCAAGGACCATAAACAAAGCCTCCAAAAGAACCGGGCTATACCCCATCAATGCACTCCCCTCTTGCCCTTTCGGTAAGATCGTCACAAGCTAGAGTTTCTAATTAATTAGCCAAGACCAGAGCCATATAGTATTGTGGTTGCACTATTTTCCTAGGTGGTTCTCCATGTTCCGATTAAAACATATGATCTTGTGATTAACAACACAAAGAGCATGAACATGGATAAAACAGGTGTAACATCATTATTGTTGTCATCATGGTTATATATTATTTCCAAACCAGAACCAATTATAGCAACTAAGCAATAGCTACCCAACATAAAGATAAAACCTAGGTTGGCAAGGAATGATCGTAAAGACTAGGTATATCCTTAATTAGGATCCATCAAAATTAGGACACATGCATGCATAAGGAAAAAGTTATATTTATTGTGATTATTAGGACAAAAGCATGATAAAGGAAATACTTACCTTTCTTTTAGAGAATAGCTGCTCAGAGTCTTCAACTCTTGTTCTTGAAACTCTAAATCTTCAAAGCTCTTGGATCACGCTCACACAAACATCAGGCCGAAATCATACAAGCAAGCAAACAAACAAGAACAACCACTACCACGGTTGGCTTATGGTAACTTGCGATCAGTTGGTAAAAGCGCTTGTAGCAACTTGCGATTAGTTGCTATAGACTTTTAGCAACCAACGCGATCCATCGCTGTAAGTGGGGTTGCTAAAAGTCTTTAGCAACCGACCCTCCATAGCTGCTCTATATCTTTACCAACCGATTGTACAACCTATTTAGCAACCAACAGTAAGTTATGACGCCTGATATAATCTGAATAAATGGCACACTAATAACAATTGTTAATTCAGAGCTATTTGTCATGGAAGATTCAAAATGCCAACTGAGTAAACAAACAAGAAATCATCACAAATGACTTGTATCAAGTTAATGACTTCATTAAGAAATCCTTCACATGCTCATAAGTTACCATAATCTTTCCAAATCATCGAACTAATTAACTAGCTAGCTAGTTTTATCACAAAAGCAACCACACTTGGTTTACAGCACAATGTTTGTGTGGCAGAACCAACCTGAATTATACCGGCTCAAGTACGTGAGTCCAATCCCGAGGGCTCCAACGTGCTTCAAACGGTATAATCCCTTGGCCTGTCGGGTAACGTCCCGACAAACCACCGAACACAGGATCAATAAGGTTACCTCACAGGAAGGTGAGTCCAGAGATACAGTCACCATCATATTTTACATTACAGGGAATTACATTACAAGAGTTTCTAAGAGTAGTACGAAGTTTCAAATTTAGAGAAAACATTACAAACTGTTAAAGCTATGGTTTTTAGCAGCGGAAAACATACGCGATGATTTATAACACGTCGTCAAGATGGATGTCATGCTAAGCCCTGGCACGACATCACTCGATATCATCAATGTTGGCCGGGGTCGGATCCCATTCCACGGACCAACCATCTGGAAGAGCACAGGGCCAAGACAGGGGAAGAGTAGGATCTTCAAAGGCTTTACCTGAAAAATATAAAACTAGCAAGGCTGAGTATACTAATACTCAGCAAGGCTTACCCGGGATTGGGTATACTTTAGCCCATAACTAGACTCATGGAGGCATTGTAAAGGTTCTGGGTTTATTTTCAGCTGAAAAGCAACAAAGAGTATGAACTACTTTCAAATTTTAGCTTTCACATTCTAGTTGATTATCCATTCTAGGTTAGCACCTACACTAAGCAAGCAAGGTAGAGATTATCATCCATCAAGATTGTTCCATCATTAGTTACACTTCTTACTCTATGTGGTAAAAGGGATAAGCAGTCTCATTCATCGTGAGAGGCGGACGATTCCTGAATCAAAATTCAACCTTGCAAGGTAAACCTAACTCACACGCTTGGAACACCAAAGGGTCGTTCCGAAGCAACCGTTTGCCTTTCATTCTGACTCGTGGATCAGAGCCACCACAAGCGACTGCAGGACCATACGCACTTCCAAAGTGCAGGACGTACGTCTGTAGCGCGACTACAAAACCCATACTCCTGGTTGCCCTTGCAACACGTATTCCCACACGTCGAACTTAAGTAACCAGAAGAAGCAAGACGAGTGGTGGGAGGTATGTCCACTCCTCGGGCCGATTGGCTACTAGGCTTACCGCTTACCATATTTCGCGGCATGTGGCTAGTACTTTCAAATGCTTAGCCACCACTACCACATATTTCGACCTTAAAACTTTTAGCAACATAGACAGGGTAATCTTCAGGTCATGATACAACACATGACCCTGTCCATCATCCTTATAGTGGTTGCAGAATTGTAAACATGCAACTCCTATATCGCGCGAGTGACAGGAAATCACCCGACTTTTACCGGTCCTATTTAGCAGAGCATTTAAGCGATAAGGACTCGGGTACAATACATTGGTTCCTAGTATCAATGCATCTAGGGTTCCATTTCAACTCCTAGACTTAATGCAGGATATAATATATAAGTATAAGATTGCATAATGTAGTAATTTAATTACTGGGTTATGCAGAAGGGCTTGCCTTTACTGGTGGGGCTGAAGTTAGAGATGTCAATATCTTCCGAACTTTGGTTCGGGGCTTCAGTTAATCCCTTGGTGATGTTCACTTGGTCTTCAGAAACATCCTCCGTAGACTTCTGGGAGATCTCGTAGGTACCGTTTGCTGAAGTAGTCGTATCTACATGCAATGCAACATTACATTCAAAGTGTGCATATAAAACTATCTTACTTCACAATAAAGTTGCAATCCAACACTCATTTAACATACCACTCATATAACAATTAAAAAGATTAGAGACTAACTTGGGTAGAGCTTTAGGAGGAACAACTAATTAGAATCGGCTATTTGTTGAAGATTACGACAGAGCCGATTGGGACAACAGAGGTTTAGCCAATAGATATGCTTTGGTCGTGCTTAACAGAGGCGTGTCTACTGTGCTATCTTATTGATCTAGGGTTGTGTACTTTGGCCGGTGTAACCAATTGAGAGGTGCGTCGGTTTTCTAATTGATCGATGAAAGCTTCGATCATTCTAACAGAGGGGTGATTCCTAAAGCAGCTGTGTCTTAACTAATCTATGTGGGTATCGGCATACCTAGCCGATCACGTGCGTATTGGCATAGCCGATCTATGCTTTAACAAAACTGGTTGATTGTGTGAACATTGGCTGAGCCGATTTGTGTACGTGTTCTAGTCGATCTGTGAATCGGAATGCTAGTCGATTAGTGCGAGTAACTAGCCGATGGTATATTGGTAGACTAGTCAAACTATGCATCCGTATGGTCTGTGTCTTGGTGTACTCCACCGACTGGTGGGTCAGCTGTGTAGCCGGCCTTCAGCCTTAATGTTTTCCTATATCTATTGGGGCATATCAGCCGTGTAGCTGATTGTTCTACTTTGCACTGGCTGTGCCTAACTGAGATGTGCTTAAGTGTTATCCTAGGTAACTAGGTGTGGTTGCATCGGCTTGATTACGTCAGTACAACAATTGAGTGACGTACAGCCGATGGGGTTATCTAAGTTAGACCTGTTACAAGAACTAGACGGAACAGAACACTACACTTGGTCTAGGCTGATGGAACCACAAGTGCGGAACTAGACTGAAGAGGATGTGGTTGATAGGTTTGTGCCGATAGATGTGCAGCTAAAGAAGGCGTGTGGTTGGTAAGCATATAGCCCATGGAGGTCCTATAGACCCGCAGCCAAAAAGGCATATAGCCGATAGGGTCATGTCTATCAAAAAAAATTCGGCTGAGCTAGTAGTCGATTACTGAAGCACAGCACAAAGGTGTATTGACTAAGCAGTCGATACACAAGGCATAACCAGGATCTTTATATAGAAAGGGACTCTAACAAGATTGCAATCAAGACCAGGGCAAAGGCATGAGCACTCGTGTGAAAGGGATTACTAAACATCACACAGATCTATCACATCAATATGGCATACAAGTTGTAATGCATACTTTTTAGGTAAATTGGTTTAATACCACTAAATTATAAGTTAATACTACCAGACTTATCAACAATACAAAATAAACAACATTCTATTTACCAATCATATCATTCATTCTTTTACTGGGCAATCATTTATCGAGTATTAAGTAAACCTCCTAGTTACATTAGGTAACATGGTCGTTTACGCCAAACATTTAAATTAACTATATTAAGTAGCATGTTTGGTTATCTTACTTAATCACACTAATTACATTCGATAACTTTATTTATTTGACTAGCTAATTATCTTTAATAACTCTAGGTTATCATTAATTATGGACCTACTTTGATTAATTAGGAATATAGTATTATTATATCAAGTTCTATTTATTTTAGTTGTCCTACACTTGATCATGAGTTGAGAATTTGTGAACATATTACACTACTCTGGAATAACACCTCAAAATATTCTCATAATTTTTCATGAACTAGAGCTATTGTTCATGAATTTTCTTTGAAAATAAGCATAACTTCATAATTTAGTGTATAGCCTAATATTAAGCCTAATATTTTTACTATGGGTTACGCATGCGAAAAGGAAGTTAGAGTATAAATTTCAGATATAATTATTAATAGAAATATCCTTAATAAAATCTAAAAATTGCATCACATACAACCTAAGTTCCAAAAATCAGCCACAACACATGCACATAACACGAGATACAATTAAAACACTCAATTCCTAGTATTTAATTTACATCAAAAACTACACACATACAGCTTAAACTTTCTATATAAAAGTAGTCGAGGATAACTTAAGGATTCAAACAAAACTAGTTTGGTATTTTTATGATTTTTCTACAATTTCCTACGAATTTTACAAGTTAGCTGCTTTGCACACATGAAATAATAAAAGAGTTTCGCAGAGAGGCCCTCGGTTTCTCACCGGCGGTGATGGCGGCTTGCAGTTTAGCTTGTCAGGAACAGCGGCGCCGGACAGTAGCATGGCCTTGGCATATCATCGAACAAGTTCTGGGCGAGGAAGGCAACAACTTGGTTTCACCTTGCAGCTAGTCCTCCTGGTTGCAGATGCGATGGCGACGAAGTTCGGGAACAGCTCCTGGTTAGTGTGGTTGTTATCCAGCAAGTGATCGGCGGTGTCGGGATGACCGGTGATGGCGAGTTCCATCTGCTGCAGCTCGTTGCAGTCATGGCGAGGGACACGACGGGGTCGCCGGATGTGGGGTCGTCGTCGTCATTGTGCTGCTGTTGTGCTTGCGTGAGGGAAACATGTTGGCACAGCTAGGAACTCTCCCTCTCATGATCACTCGCGCACGAACGCAAGGAAGGAGATGCACAGTAATTCCAGCGACGAACGCCCCGGCCGCAACGACGGCCAGGAGCTGGCCTCCACGCCATGATCCACAGGAGCCGCTCGACGTCGCCATGAGCCAATCGCTCGTCCGGACAACACGGCCTCACCCATGCAGATCAGCGCCACGCACACCACTTCCCTAACTAACTTCAACCATGGCCACCGGAGCTTCCCTGCAGCTTATCCATGATCCGGTCCACCAGCGCGCCATGGCCCGCACTGCCGGACCCGCTCCTGCACCGCGCCTGTGCGCATCCACACCGCGCCACGCCAGCACACGCCGGCACCAGCTCGCTCGGCACGCACGCCACAGCCTTCGCTTATTTTGAAATTACAACCCTAGGTTTTTCTGTAATTACAAAAATACCCTTTTTTACCTGCACTTTAAATTTTCAAAAGCTTTACATAAACATACACAAGCTTTACACTAACAAGCACAAATTTCACGCTAACAACTATTTGCCTAATTTATAGGTACTTGACTGTCACAGTTTGCATGTTTACAAAATCATTCACAAAATACTTCCATGTCATCTACTTGAAACGGTCCTACACAAAGTAGCTTCTGTCATCCAATCCTCCAGCACACACTTATCAATATTCTTCAGCCTCTATCCCTTCCTGGACACTAAGAGTATACAATGAGTCAGTTATCAAGTGAAAGCAACGATGACCAAACAAAGAAAGTGCCAAACTCAGTTATCAAGTCAAAGCAACGATGACCCTAACAAAGAAAGGGCACTGATCATGTGCAATTTTAACTGAATACAAGAAAGTCATAGGTTGGTTCAGCCATTTAGTTGTTTCTTGAATTGCTTCAGTTGTTATTCTAGCTAACATTGTTACAAAGTGCTACCCTAATAACAAACAAAAGTAGTTCCAATAACAAGTAGGTACCAGGCTATTGCATAGTTCTATCTCTATCCAGCATACGAGTACATGTTAAGTAGCAATGCATTGCCGGCGGAAAAAAATCAGAACATGAAGGCATGCAAAAATCATGGCAAAACAGCAACCTGTTTATTTTTTCTATTTTCAAGCATGCGTAAAAAATTAAAAGACAAGAAGTGCTCTGAACTGGCAGCGCTTGGGGACATCTTTATTGCAGTTTACATGAGTACAAAGGACTCAACAGCGGATGCAAAACATGTATCTACATCAAGTTTGATGGCTGCCAAAACAATCATCTTTTTTGGGGACAAAAATGCAAGTAAACTACAGCAACATTGAAGGCTGCCAAACCAAGCAGATTTCTATTGCAAAACAATCATCTTTCTACCATGTTACCACCAGAAAAAGGTCAATAGCTAGGAGACTGAAATTAAAACTTCCCCATTCAGCTACAAGCATACCATGAAACCACACAGTCCTCATAGTAAAAATAAAGATTTCTAATTGCAAACTTATGAGAAGGCTGGTGCATTTGTCAACAAAAATATATACCTGACCAGCTAGTGCCTTGTTTGTAACCTTCAGTTGTTAACATTACAAACAATTATTTAATAATGGTCACACATATGAAGCAAAACATAAACAAGCTGAAGCATATCCCATTACCTTCTTGTATGGCCATGCAAGTCTTCTCAACCTAGTATCGGCCATAGTTTGCATATTGCCATATGGACGAGGAAGAACTTCATCTCGCTTCAGCACACAAGTCATAATAACTTCACAATATTGCCTTTCAATTGGCTCACCTCCAACTATTGTGTCCGGTTTAGTTGAAACAATTGTTCCTTTAGCCACGGGCACATTGGATCTCAACAAGGTATATAATATGACATCTTTTCCAATCTAAACATATGATTAATAAGAACTGAATTCAGTGTCTTATAGGATTATGACCCTATGGAGTAGAGAAATTGTAAAAAAAGATGAGAAAATTACGAGAGCATCATGTGGAGACTGAGGAGCATCAGTCTTTGGTGTTGCTGCCTTTGAACCTTGCATCTCACCATCCTCATCTCCAGAAGCATAATCTTTGTCATTAGGGTCATCCTCAGCATTCCTTGCGCTAAAGAACTGTAGTATACCCTTAATCAGTGCAAACAAGCAAAAACCATAGGAAGGAAAGCGACACCAGCTAGAAAAAAATCATGGATAGCACAAGAGCATGGTCCTAAAGCTGGACACTTAAAGAACCAGATCCAGTCCTCACTTTTAAGCCATGGAATAGTATTATACCTGATGTGGTTGTGTAGTAGAACCATGGTGTGACACGGGCTCTTCACTTGCACGGTCTTTTTTCTGCTCTTTGCTCAATTTCAGCCTCCAGCTCAAGTATACACTGTTGTAGAGCAGCCTTCTCATTTTCAGCCTTGTTACGAGCAAAACCATCACAGAAGATGAAGCAACTTCTCCATGTAAGGTCCATGTTTGGTACCCTTTTAGAAAACCATCACATATCACGTGTTCTCGTACTTCACTTGCCTCTCTCCAAAATGAGTTAACACACTTTTGACAATGGCATAATATTGTGGCAGAACCAACCTGAATTACACCGGCTCAAGTACGTGAGTCCTCTCTGGAGGGCTACTTCGTGCTTCAAACGGTATAATCCTATTGGCCTATCGGATAACGTCCCGATAAACCACCGAACGCAGGATCCAACAAGGTACCTCACACGATGGTGAGTCCAGAGATATAAACGCCATTACATTTTACACCACAGGCAAATATATTACAAAACAAGTTTAAGTCTTAAGATAAAGCAGCGGAGTTTGAAAAGCGTAAACATTGTACACGTCGTTAAAACAGATATCATGCTAGCCCTGGCATGATATCATTCGGCGGGATCGGTGTTGGCCGGGGACGGATCCCACTCCACGGACCAACCATCAGGCAAGGGGTAGGGCCATGGTGTAATGAAAGCTGGCTCATCAGGGAGATTACCTAGATTAAATCAACAAAAATAAGGCTGAGTATACTAATACTCAGCAAGACTTACCCGGAATTGGGTATACCTTAGCCCATAACTAGACTTATGAAGGCTTTTAGCTTTAGGTAGAGTTTTCAGCTGAAAAGCAACAAAGAGTAGATCCTTATTTTCAACTTTTAGCTTTCAAGTTCTAGTGGATTAACCATTCTAGGTAAGCATCTATAACTAGTCAAACATGGTAGAATCTTTAATCAAACATCATCTTTGATACTCACAAAATTGCTCTTGTTACTCTATGTGGTAAAGGGGGTAAGCAGTCTCATTCATCGTGAGAGGCGGATGATTCCTGAATCGAGATTCAAACCTTGCAAGGGTAAACCTAACACACACGCTTGGAACACCAAAGGGTCGTTCCGAAGCAACCGTTTGCCTTTCATTCCGACTCGTGGATCAGATCCACCACAAGCGACTGCAGGTCATACGCACTTCCAAAGTGCAGGACGTACGTCTGTAGCACGACTACAAAACCCGTACTCCTGGTTGCCCAGCAACACGTATGCCTACACGTCGAACAAAGTAACCAAAAGAAGCAAATACATGTGGTGGGAGGTATGTCCACTCCTCGGGCCGATCGGTTACTAGGCTTACCGCTTACCATATTTTACGGCATGTGGCTAGTACTTTCAAACACTTAACCACCGCTACCACACACTGCGGCCTTATCCAGTTCAACAACACAGACGGGGTATCATCTCAACCATGATACCTCACAAAATTCCCGTCCGTCATCCTTATAGTGGTAACAGGAATGTAAACATCACAATTCCTATATCGCGCGAGTGACAGGAAATCACTCGACTTCTACCGGTCCTATAAGCAGAGCAGCTACTCGGACTCAAGTACTATTATTCAATACATTGGTTTCTAGGATTCATGCATCTAGGGTTTCAAACAATTCCTATAAACTTAATGCATAGAATACATAAATAAATATAGAGTGCAAGGTAATAAAAATAGTAGGTTATGTCCGGGGCTTGCCTTCGCTAGTGGGGCTGGGGTTAGTCAAATTAATTTCGTCCGAACCTTGGTTCGGGGCTTCAGAGAAATCCGCGACGAGATTCCCGGGGTCTTCCGAATATCCTCCTTCTTGTTCCGGAATCAGCTGATAATCCCCGTCATCGAGTGTGGTCGAGTCTACATGATATGCAAGATGAAGTTTAATGGATGCATACACTTGTAATTCAATTCGCGATAAAGTTGCAATCTAATTAAAGGAATATTATATTTCGACAATGATTGAACTACCCTGCACTGCGCAGTCATTTATCGGGTATTATATATTTTATCTAAACTCGTTAAACAACAGGATTAGCTACACTAATTATCTAACTAGTGGCATGGAGCAACAGGTGGGTTGGTTCCTAACAATTATTTAACAAGCTTTATGCATGGGCTACATTAATCATTTATATAATCTTTATATTACTATTACATTATTGACCAATTAAATTATGTCCAATTGTTTAATACCTAACTCTTGGTTGAAAATTTAATCACATGTTATACTATTAAGTAGTAGTACCCTAAAATATTTCCATGATTTTTTTGAATATTTATTATCTATAAGAATTAATTATGCAAGAGGAATTATACATATTTCTAATTAAACTTGTACATTAAGGAAATAATACTAGAATACTAGGATAATTATTTTTCTTCAATTCTACATGTAAAAAGAAAATTAACCCAATTGGTTTCACTAATTTGTCATTTTTCTATGAATTACTATTTATTTCCTAAGCCTACAAGCAACTAAATTTGACATTTAAATTAGATCATCAAACATTCAGAAATTGAAGTTCATTCTTAAAGTAAAGCTGTAGATCTTTATCCAAGGAGTCCAACTAAATTTAGTTTATATTTTTATGATTTTTCCTCGAATAGATATAGCATTTCTAAGTTGATAGCCTTATTTACACAAGGGGGTCCCTGGTTACTATTTCTCTGAGTCTAAGGCTATGCACATAACCCCTTGAACTTTTGTCTCTTTTAACCTGGGGTCCTTGGCTGGGAATCAGAGCAGAGCAAGGCGGGGCGGCCGTGTTCCGGCGACGGTGGTCACCGGCGGCGAGGTCCAAGGGCAGGGAAAGACTCAGGGGCTTACTGTGGTCTTGTTGCGCTACTTGTCGAGGACTGGGAGGGCCGGAATAGAAGAGCTCGACGAGGACCCGAGGCGGCGACGGAGGGGTCGACAGCGACGACGGTGCCCCGGCGATCGACGTCAGCAAAGGTCCTGTGCACGAGAGCCAGTGAGTCACGGGGAACGTGTAGGTACAATCAATTGGAAGAATAGACACTGGATCAAGGGTAATCGACGGAGACCGAAGCAGCGGCGGCGAGGAAGAACGCCGGCGAGCGTTGGGGAGGCACGGTGGTGGACTAGAGAGCCAATGAATGGGTCGGGCAGCTTCAGGGTGATGATGTGGTGCTGGCTACGGTGTCGTGTTAGTGTGGAAGGGCTCGGGTCGAGCTGTCCACGATGAGGCCGAGGGCGGCGGCGGCGCCGCTCGTCGGGAACGAAGCTCCGGTGGAAATTGGAGGAGAACAGTTGGTCGTTGAGCACGAGCAAGTAAAGGGAAAGCTTGCGCAAAGGTTGATTGGGGCGGGGGAGAGCTGGTGAGGGCTGTCCATGGTGATGTCGTGCGCGGCCGGAGCAAGAGAAGACGGTGGCGGTGGAATGTGGGTCAAACGCTCGGGATTTGGCTCTCGAGTTGGAGGAATAGAGTGTAGGCGTTGAAGTGATGCTACTACGCACGAGAGAGAGGAGGTTAAGGCGCGGCAGGGGGCTATCCATGGCGACGAGGAGGTGGCAGCCGGAGATGGCTCGGGGCGTCGTGGCGTGCGCGCGCAAGGCCACCAGGGGAGAGGAAAGAGGTCGGGATCGAGGGGAGATGACGCATGGACAGGTGTAGCAGCTGGAGGTGGAGCTCGGGGCGCGGCATCGGCGGCGAGCGGCGGTGGCAGGAGCAACGCAGAGAGGGAAGCGGCGCGTGCCAGAGGAAGACGAAGCAGGGAGGTGTCAGGGGGACTTGTTCGTGATTTCCAAAGAGTTCAGGGACCCATCTGTAAACTAA
Source organism: Panicum hallii (assembly GCF_002211085.1). Classification (NCBI taxonomy): domain Eukaryota; kingdom Viridiplantae; phylum Streptophyta; class Magnoliopsida; order Poales; family Poaceae; genus Panicum; species Panicum hallii. The sequence continues at coordinate 15,120,596 of NC_038042.1, read as the reverse complement.
AATTTTCCGCTGATACAAAATCCTAATGAACAAAATGTCAAAAGCAAAGTTGTAGAGAATTTCAAATCCTACAAGAATGCTTTAGGGTTCAAGTTCAGAATCTTTAAAGGAGACAGTTTTATTTTGAACTTTTGAACACAACCCAATTTATAAATTCTTTGCTATAATTCAACCCAATTTCTTTAATGCTTAGGGTCTTCTTGCAAGATTGCCTGCAGTAATCATGACTAGTTCTTTTTACACTTTAGCCCTTAGGTAAATCTGAGTTTTACTTTTATCTTTTTACTATTTCACATGTAAATCCTTATACCTTTGTGTTAATTACACATAGGTCCTTAGTTTCCAATAAATTTTTATTTTCCTTTAGATTTTAACTCAATATTTGTACTTTCCTTTGCTATAGTCAATTGAATTTGACATTTTAAGAGTATTTTCACACCATTGTACATAAGAACTTATAAAATTTCATAATTTACAATTACATCCCTAGTTCTTTGTACAAACCCTAATATACATACAACACATTAATACCTAGTGTCTATATTCTAATTACAGGAATGTTACAGTCTTCCCCCCTTAAAAAAAATCTCGTCCTGAGATTCCGAAGCTGAGCAGAAAGGGATAATTAGATTTGGGGATTGGCTTGAAGAAAGTCTGGGAAATTCCGTTGAAGATAAGACTCTGTTTCCCAAGTCGCTTCTTCCTCGGTGTGATGATCCCATAAGATTTTGTACATCTTAACGACCCTTCTTCTGGTGAGTCTTTCCTTGGTATCCAGGATTCGAAGAGGTCGTTCAATGTATGATAGATCGGGTTCAATCTCAATGGCACATGTCTCAACGATTTCCGTGGGTTCTTTGACACACTTCTTAAGTTGAGAGACATGGAAGACATCGTGAATAGCCGCCCATTGAGATGGAAGACGAAGTTTGTAAGCCACTGGGCCACAAACATTGAGAATTTCAAAGGGTCCGACATATCGAGGTGCTAACTTCCCCTTTATGCCAAAACGTTGGACACCTTTGGTAGGCGATACTTGGAGATAGACAAAATCTCCTATTTGAAATTGTAGAGGTTTCCTCCTCTTATCTGCAAAGCTCTTCTGCCTGGACTGAGCGGTTTTAAGATTAGATTGAATAACCTTAACCTTATCTTCGGCTTCAACGACTAGGTCTGGTCCGAAGATTTTGCGTTCACCGGTCTCTGACCAACTCAAAGGAGTTCGGCATCTGCGACCATATAATGCTTCAAAAGGAGCCATTTGAAGACTACCTTGGTAACTGTTGTTATAAGAGAATTCAGCTAGAGCAAGGCACTTATCCCAACTTGTACAATAGTGATAATACAAGCTCGGAGCATGTCTTCAAGGATTTGGTTAACTCGCTCAGTCTGCCCATCCGTCTGGGGATGATACGCAGAGCTTCGAATCAATTTGGTTCCTAGAGCTGATTGCAATTGCTCCCAAAACCATGCAATAAATTGGGGCCCTCTATCAGAGATGATAGTTTTTGGAACCCCATGTAATCGAACAATTTGGTCCAGATAGACTTCGGCATACTTCTTAGTAGAGTAAGTGGTATGCACAGGAAGGAAATGAGCTATTTTAGTAAGTCTATCGATAATGACCCATATGGAGTCATGCTTTTGAGATGTGTTGGGAAGACCGACAATAAAATACATACTAATGTCTTCCCATTTCCATGACGGAATGGGTAGTGGTTGAAGTGTACCAGAAGCTTTTAAGTGGCTAGCTTTCACTCTCTGGCACATATCACACTCGGATACATATTTGGCAATTTCTCTTTTCATTCTGGTCCACCAAAAATGTTGTCGTAAATCTTGATACATCTTGGTGCTACCAGGATGAATTGAGAACTTGGATAGATGTGCCTCATCAAGGATTTGTTTGCGAAGGGGATGATCCTTAGGCACAACAATTCGATCGTTGAACCACAGGACTCCTTGATGATCAGTGTGAAAACACCGATATTTAGCTTCTCCCTGAGATAGCTTGGATTTGATAATTTTGACACCCTCATCATGAAGTTGGGACATGATGATTTTCTCTCGAAGATTAGACTCAATAGATAGCAGATTTAGACTATCTTGAGGAATGATCTCTAAATTGAGTTTTCTTATTTGATGGCAAAGAGTGTCACTGAAGGTTACTACTGATAAGCAGTGACAATGTGCCTTGCGGCTAAGTGCATCCGCAACCACATTAGCTTTGCCCGGATGATAATATACCTCAAGGTCATAGTCTTTGATCAGTTCTAACCAACGCCTTTGCCTCATATTTAGGTCAGCTTGAGTGAAAATATACTTGAGGCTCTTATGGTCAGTGTAGATATTACACTTAGCGCCCATAAGATGATGTCTCCAAATCTTGAGAGCGTGAATAACAGCTGCCAATTCAAGATCTTGAGTTGGATAGTTCTGTTCATGGCTCCAAAGTGCTCGGGATGCATAAGCAATAACCCGGTTGTTTTGCATAAGAACGCAACCAAGGCCAGTTCCGGAAGCATCGCAATAGACATCAAAAGGCTGAGTGTGGTCTGGCTGAGCTAACACTGGAGCCGTCGTCAGACGCTCTCTCAAGGTATGAAATGCTTCATCGCACTTATCATCCCAACGGAACTTAACTTCTTTCTTAAGTAGCTCAGTCATTGGTTTGACTATCTTGGAGAAGTCTGGAATGAATCGGCGATAATATCCCGCCAATCCAAGGAAACTTCGGATTTGATGGACTGAAGTGGGAGGGTTCCAGTCCATAACCTCCTGGACTTTGGTCAGATCAACCGATATGCCTTTACTAGAGATAGTATGTCCCAAAAATTTCACACTATCCAGCCAGAATTCACATTTCAAAAATTTGGCATAAAGGCGATGATCACGTAGTCGTTGAAGAACGACACGTAAATGATTAGCATGGTCTTCTTCGGTTTTGGAGTATATTAAAATGTCATCAATGAAGACCACGATGAATTTGTCGAGTTCCGGCATGAATACTGAATTCATGAGATACATGAAATATGCCGGTGCATTGGTAAGCCCAAATGACATAACCAGATATTCATATAGTCCATATCTGGTTGAGAAGGCCGTTTTTGGAATGTCACTAGGCCTGATCTTGATTTGATGATATCCAGAGCGTAATTCAATCTTAGAGAAGACCTTAGCCCCGGCTAGCTGATCAAACAAAATATCAATGCGGGGAAGAGGGTACTTATTTTTGATAGTAACCGCATTGAGTGGACGGTAATCGACACATAGCCTTAGGCTATCATCTTTCTTCTTGACAAAAAGAGCAGAACAACCCCAAGGTGAGGCACTTGGACGTATATAACCCTTATCAAGAAGATCTTGAAGCTGGATTTTCAGTTCTGCTAATTCATTTGGAGGCATGCGATATGGCCGCTTTGAAATAGGAGCGGTGCCTGGTTGAAGTTCAATGATAAACTCGATGTCTCTATCTTGTGGCATTCCAGGCAAATCGTCTGGAAAGACATCAGGGTATTCACATACTATAGGAATATCCTTGACTTTGATATGTGTGATAGCATAAGTGCAAGGGTGTAGACATTCTGGCTGAGGCAGATAAAGAGTAATAGCCCCACGATATGGTGAATCAATTTCGATAACTCGGGAAGATATGTCTAACCGGACTCGATGTTCAGTCATCCAGTTGGTCCCAAGTATAATATCGATACCCTCCAAACTTAATAAAACCAAATCAGTTTTGATTTCTTTACTACCTAACTGAATTGGCACACTTTTAACCATTTGGTTGGAGGTAATTTTTCCTCTAGGGGTAGAGATCATATATGACCCCTGGATAGGACAAGAATCAAGTCCTAGTTGGGTACCACAGTTGTTACTAATAAAGCTATGTGTTGCTCCAGAATCAAATAATGTAACAACTGGTTTGTGATGAATAGAAAATGTACCCGACATGACGGGAGCTCCGTCTGGAAGTTCTACCAGAGTGGTGAAGTTAATCCGTCCTTGCCGGACCTGCATCACTGGCTTCTTGCTCTTGTTCTGGTTACCCTGAGTAGAGCTTTGCCCTGGATTAGGTTTCTTGGGCCGCGGACAATCCCGAATGAAATGATCCGCGCTTTCGCAATTGAAACAGCGATAGTTGCTGCCTCTCTGTGGCACTTGTTGAACATTTGGCCGTGGGCCAGATGGTTGTGCTTGTTGCGGAGGAACGGGAGGTCTATACCTTCCCTGCTGTTGGGGCGGCCTGAAAACCAATCTGCCAGTTGAGGCATTCTGCTGCGGTGCTCTGAACGGTGTATTGGGAACAACCCGATACCTCGGTGGTTGAGCACTCGAGGGTCCAGTAGGAGTCTTCCTCTTCTTCTCAGCACGATGTGCTATGATGCAATCTTCTTGAGTTAAGGCCATATTAACCAGCTCGCTGAAAGTATTAGCCCTCACAAGATTCAGGCGTTCCTTGAGCTTGGTATTAAGGCCTCGACGGAAACGATCTTGTTTCTTGGCATCGTTATCCGCATGATACCCCGCATATTGACACAGATGATTGAAATTCTGTGCGTATTGCAGGACTGTACTGGTACCTTGAGTAAGAGCCAGGAATTCATTCAATTTTCGCTCCAGCAATCCCTCCGGAATATAATGTGCTCTAAAGGCTACCCGAAATTCATCCCAGGTGATAACATGCTCTGCGGGCTGCATGGCGCAAAAATTATCCCACCATATTCGAGCAGCACCTCGGAGTTGCTGTGCGGCAAAGGAAGCTTTGCTGGAATCCGCACAAGGTACTGTCAATAGAGCGAACTTTGATTCAATAATATGGAGCCAAGCATCGGCATCCAAGGGCTCTTCAGCTTTACTGAAGAAAGGAGGCTGTGTACTGATGAAATCCTGGTAACTAGCCACGGGAGGATTGTGATCATCCCGAGCTCCTCGGAACTGTTGACGTTGCTGGTTTTGCTGCGCTTGAACCAGCAAGTTAAGCAACTCAGTTTGCCGAGCCATAACTTCGGCAAGGTAAGGAGGTGGCGGTGGCGGTTGTTGTGAACCGCTGGCCTGATCAGCCCGGAAACCTTCCGGGGTTCCGCGCGTGGCTCCAGCCATCTGAAACAAAGGAGATGTCCATCATTAACCATATAGCCTTACTCCCAATTTTAGAAGATATATGACTTAGATAAACAATACACATACTCCATTCAATCATCTCATTACAGAATCATAAAGATTGTGAACAAGATGATAAAATAGGAAACTTATATTACAATACTGATCCTGATCGTTCTTCACCTCACACATCCAAAAGATCCCTACACAGGCCATCTAAATTACAACAAATGGCACGAGATCTAGACAAGTCTCTTACTACTTAAGTTATTACACTCCCCTAGGTTACACCTAATGATCGACAATCTGCTAAACTAAAAATCGTCGAAATTGCCTATTGACGACTGACTGCCCGAGAGAGAGTGATAGGGACTAAGAACTGGGTCCCCATGCTTAGAGTCAATCTCTGAAACACCCTCAATCTCTTCTGGGTCTTCTTCTTCTGCTTCAGATCATGAATTTGTGCCTGTAGGAACTCAATAACAGTGTCACGCTGAGTGATAATATGATCACTCTCATTGATCTGATCTTCACGATGGAGGATTGTCTCATCCCTTGCTGCAATGATTTCATCTTTCTGAGTCACCAAAGCTTGTAATTCCACTATTTGGGTCACTTGGCGGTCAGCATTCCGATAGTGGCTTTGAGCCACACCAGTTATCTGATTCATACCGTGACGCAGTAGAATCTGGTAATGATGTTGCACATCCATGAACCTGGTAATGATATGGACGGTTTCTTCAGCCAGATCTCCTAGCATATGACCAAGATGCTCTGTCCGAAAATTCCATTCCGAATTATCAGGATCTATGGTAGGAAATAAACCAATAGGATATGCGGCAACTTCAGTCGGATGCTGATTGCAGAAAAGTTTGACAGCTTCCAAGGCAGCAGTTTCAAGGGTATCAACCAGACGATATCCAACCACTTCCACTTCTATGGGATGCCATGAGGAGCGGAAAGGGTGTTGAGGAATTATCATCTTAACCCGGCATCGAGGAATTCCTTCCTCACGATATTCTACCCCATCGTATTGAGGAGGCTCTGTATAGTGAAACAGACTTAAGGATTCCCATAATAGACGAGGAAACCCTTCCCAATGTAAAGTATTGGTGTGGAAGTGCCCTTCCTGATCCCAAAAGGCATTGGAAGGAGCAGCCATCTGCGACAACAATGCAAATGGTAAGATATATTTACCCTGCGGAAAGCTCTCAAGGTAAATGGATTAAGATAGTTGATTGTGATAACAGCAAAGGCTGGAAATCAACTGGATACTTAAGAGCTAAAGATTGCTATCTACCCCAACTAAGAAATACCAACAGGTTACTTATTTCTTAAAGCAACAAAATTAAGCATTCATTTTAGTTGATTAGTGGATTATGCATGCACGCACTACGCGATCTCACAACCAGAAATAACTGCCAAATAATCTTGGTCTTACGTGGTTAGTTTCGGTGGCATAATACATACGTCTCTCCTTAATAACTAGTCGATAAGCCCTATCCGTCCTAGTTTTGTAATCGTGGTTAGTGTACCTGCAGAAAACCACAATGCATAGATATATATTCAATGAACCTTTCATGCCAGCATGTCATGAAAGCGTCCCCATTCATTACTGCTCACTATAGAAACAGCATCTGTACAATTACCGCCGTACAGACAACGTTAACATACGTTATTGAATAACGTATTCACGGGGGTACCGCAAAAATGCGGGGGTATGAACAGCGATTGCCATACCCTGCGCCGAACCATATACTCCCAATGTAGTCAACCGAAGTTGGTACATTGGCAGCATCTCAAGTAGGCTACTGCTTGAGAAACAGCGTTCGGTTCGCATCACCGACAGGAAGGCCAAGCTCCCTCAGTTGGCTGAGGATCCTTACCTTCTTACCTCACGATCGAAGATGTCGTTACAGAAAGTAAGGTTGGGTTGTGCATAAATTTAGGTTTCAACAGAAAAGTAATGCTGGAAGTTAGAGTTATATATATATGTTACAGCCACCTCTAATTTTCCCTTAAATATCACCCTAGGGCTTTACGTACTAAGCACAACCTTAACGAATCCAACGTACCTTTTGCAAAATACTTTATTAGTCACATTTTATATCGAAAGTATTTTTAAGGCACTTTATATCTCCAATGTACCTTGTTAGCTCTGATACCAGCTGTGGCAGAACCAACCTGAATTACACCGGCTCAAGTACGTGAGTCCTCTCTGGAGGGCTACTTCGTGCTTCAAACGGTATAATCCTATTGGCCTGTCGGGTAACGTCCCGATAAACCACCGAACGCAGGATCCAACAAGGTACCTCACATGATGGTGAGTCCAGAGATATAAACGCCATTACATTTTACACCACAGGCAAATATATTACAATAATGTACAAAACATCATTTGTTCTTACAAAGAGAATTATTACAAAACAAGTTTAAGTCTTAAGATAAAGCAGCGGAGTTTGAAAAGCGTAAACATTGTACACGTCGTTAAAACAGATATCATGCTAGCCCTGGCATGATATCATTCGGCGGGATCGGTGTTGGCCGGGGACGGATCCCACTCCACGGACCAACCATCAGGCAAGGGGTAGGGCCATGGTATAATGAAAGCTGGCTCATCAGGGAGATTACCTGGATTAAATCAACAAAAACAAGGCTGAGTATACTAATACTCAGCAAGACTTACCCGGAATTGGGTATACCTTAGCCCATAACTAGACTTATGAAGGCTTTTAGCTTTAGGTAGAGTTTTCAGCTGAAAAGCAACAAAGAGTAGATCCTTATTTTCAACTTTTAGCTTTCAAGTTCTAGTGGATTAACCATTCTAGGTAAGCATCTATAACTAGTCAAACATGGTAGAATCTTTAATCAAACATCATCTTTGATACTCACAAAATTGCTCTTGTTACTCTATGTGGTAAAGGGGGTAAGCAGTCTCATTCATCGTGAGAGGCGGACGATTCCTGAATCGAGATTCAAACCTTGCAAGGGTAAACCTAACACACACGCTTGGAACACCAAAGGGTCGTTCCGAAGCAACCGTTTGCCTTTCATTCCGACTCGTGGATCAGATCCACCACAAGCGACTGCAGGTCATACGCACTTCCAAAGTGCAGGACGTACGTCTGTAGCGCGACTACAAAACCCGTACTCCTGGTTGCCCAGCAACACGTATGCCTACACGTCGAACAAAGTAACCAAAAGAAGCAAATACATGTGGTGGGAGGTATGTCCACTCCTCGGGCCGATCGGTTACTAGGCTTACCGCTTACCATATTTTACGCCATGTGGCTAGTACTTTCAAACACTTAACCACCGCTACCACACACTGCAGCCTTATCCAGTTCAACAACACAGACGGGGTATCATCTCAACCATGATACCTCACAAAATTCCCGTCCGTCATCCTTATAGTGGTAACAGGAATGTAAACATCACAATTCCTATATCGTGCGAGTGACAGGAAATCACTCGACTTCTACCGGTCCTATAAGCAGAGCAGCTACTCGGACTCAAGTACTATTATTCAATACATTGGTTCCTAGGATTCATGCATCTAGGGTTTCAAACAATTCCTATAAACTTAATGCATAGAATACATAAATAAATATAGAGTGCAAGGTAATAAAAATAGTAGGTTATGTCCGGGGCTTGCCTTCGCTAGTGGGGCTGGGGTTAGTCAAATTAATTTCTTCCGAACCTTGGTTCGGGGCTTCAGAGAAATCCGCGACGAGATTCCCGGGGTCTTCCGAATATCCTCCTTCTTGTTCCGGAATCAGCTGATAATCCCCGTCAGCGAGTGTGGTCGAGTCTACATGATATGCAAGATGAAGTTTAATGGATGCATACACTTGTAATTCAATTCGCGATAAAGTTGCAATCTAATTAAAGGAATATTATATTTCGACAATGATTGAACTACCCTGCACTGGGCAGTCATTTATCGGGTATTATATATTTTATCTAAACTCGTTAAACAACAGGATTAGCTACACTAATTATCTAACTAGTGGCATGGAGCAACAGGTGGGTTGGTTCCTAACAATTATTTAACAAGCTTTATGCATGGGCTACATTAATCATTTATATAATCTTTATATTACTATTACATTATTGACCAATTAAATTATGTCCAATTGTTTAATACCTAACTCTTGGTTGAAAATTTAATCACATGTTATACTATTAAGTAGTAGTACCCTAAAATATTTCCATGATTTTTTTGAATATTTATTATCTATAAGAATTAATTATGCAAGAGGAATTATACATATTTCTAATTAAACTTGTACATTAAGGAAATAATACTAGAATACTAGGATAATTATTTTTCTTCAATTCTACATGTAAAAAGAAACTTAACCCAATTGGTTTCACTAATTTGTCATTTTTCTATGAATTACTATTTATTTCCTAAGCCTACAAGCAACTAAATTTGACATTTAAATTAGATCATCAAACATTCAGAAATTGAAGTTCATTCTTAAAGTAAAGTTGTAGATCTTTATCCAAGGAGTCCAAGTAAATTTAGTTTATATTTTTATGATTTTTCCTCGAATAGATATAGCATTTCTAAGTTGATAGCCTTATTTACACAAGGGGGTCCCTGGTTACTATTTCTCTGAGTCTAAGGCTATGCACATAACCCCTTGAACTTTTGTCTCTTTTAACCTGGGGTCCTTGGCTGGGAATCAGAGCAGAGCAAGGCGGGGCGGCCGTGTTCCGGCGACGGTGGTCACCGGCGGCGAGGTCCAAGGGTAGGGAAAGACTCAGGGGCTTACTCTGGTCTTGTTGCGCTACTTGTCGAGGACTGGGAGGGCCGGAATAGAAGAGCTCGACGAGGACCCGAGGCGGCGGCGGAGGGGTCGACGGCGACGACGGTGCTCCGGCGATCGATGTCGGCAAAGGTCCTGTGCACGAGAGCCAGTGAGTCACGGGGAACGTGTAGGTACAATCAATTGGAAGAATAGACACTGGATCAAGGGTAATCGACGGAGACCGAAGCGGCGGCGGTGAGGAAGAACGCCGGCGAGCGTCGGGGAGGCACGGTGGTGGACTAGAGAGCCAATGAATGGGTCGGGCAGCTTCAGGGTGATGATGTGGTGCTGTCTACGGTGTCGTGTTAGCGTGGAAGGGCTCCGGTCGAGCTGTCCACGATGAGGCCGAGGGCGGCGGCGGCGGCGCTTGTCGGGAACGAAGCTCCGGTGGAAATTGGAGGAGAACAGTTGGTCGTTGAGCACGAGCAAGTAACTGGAAAGCTTGCGCAAAGGTTGATTGGGGCGGGGGAGAGCTGGTAAGGGCTGTCCATGGTGATGTCGTGCGCGGCCGGAGCAAGAGAAGACGGTGGCGGTGGAATGTGGGTCAAACGCTCGGGATTTGGCTCTGGAGTTGGAGGAATAGAGTGTAGGCGTTGAAGTGATGCTACTGCGCACAAGAGAGAGGAGGTTAAGGCGAGGCAGGGGGCTATCCACGGCGATGAGGAGGTGGCGGCCGGAGATGGCTCGGGGCGTCGTGGCGCGCGCGCACAAGGCCACCAGGGGAGAGGAAAGAGGTCGGGATCGAGGGGAGATGACGCGTGGACAGGTGTAGCAGCTGGAGGTGGAGCTCGGGGCGCGGCATCGGCGGCGAGCGGCGGTGGCAGGAGCAACGCAGAGAGGGAAGCGGCGCGTGCCAGAGGAAGACGAAGCAGGGAGGTGTCAGGGGGACTTGTTCGTGATTTCCAAAGAGTTCAAGGACCCGTCTGTAAACTAAAATTTCCCGCTGATACAAAATCCTAATGAACAAAATGTCAAAAGCAAAGTTGTAGAGAATTTCAAATCCTACAAGAATGCTTTAGGGTTCAAGTTCAGAATCTTTAAAGGAGACAGTTTTATTTTGAACTTTTGAACACAACCCAATTTATAAATTCTTTGTTATAATTCAACCCAATTTCTTTAATGCTTAGGGTCTTCTTGCAAGATTGCCTGCAGTAATCATGACTAGTTCTTTTTACACTTTAGCCCTTAGGTAAATCTGAGTTTTACTTTTATCTTTTTACTATTTCACATGTAAATCCTTATACCTTTGTGTTAATTACACATAGGTCCTTAGTTTCCAATAAATTTTTATTTTCCTTTAGATTTTAACTCAATATTTGTACTTTCCTTTGCTATAGTCAATTGAATTTGACATTTTAAGAGTATTTTCACACCATTGTACATAAGAACTTATAAAATTTCATAATTTACAATTACATCCCTAGTTCTTTGTACAAACCCTAATATACATACAACACATTAATACCTAGTGTCTATATTCTAATTATAGGAATGTTACAAATATCTTGTTCCCTACTGCTAAATTTCCAAACGCAAAAGCTAGAAAACCATTCAACCCTTTTTCATAGGCCTCCATCTCCCTAAATGCAATTCCTATGTTAAAAATAAATATAACTACAGCAGCAAACATTTTCAGTTATTATGAACAAGTTGTTCGGTACCTAGCCTCATTGGTGATCCACGATTTATCCATACACCTTTATGTGAGATACGAAACAACTTTCAAATATGGAATCTAAAAACAGATAACAAGCATCAAAATATAGTTGCATTTTTTTGTCATGTACATAACTCAGAGGCACACAGAAAAAATTAACGAATGGGTATGCAAAATTAGCCTTTGTGTGAGTTGAGGTTTGATAAGGTTAATGTCAATCTCCTTCCAATGAGCAAAGCTTTGCTGAAGCTCAAATTGGTACCTGCAAAGAATGTATTGTTTCATGATCAGCAAGCAACAATATTTTGACTGAACGAAATAGATGAAACTCGGATATAGGGTATTGCAGATACGAGAGCAGATTGCTTGTCTCCTTGGTTGTCCTTCAGATCTACACCAGGATAACCTAAGCAGGTCATGTTTTTTTCCCCACCATCTAAACCAGAACTACCAGGACTTAATCCACCCCATGTGATTTGGTTCTTGAGTCAATAAAGTCACACTGTTGCAAAGATATCAATAGCACTCAAAAGATAAAAAGAACATCAAGAACCTAAACCATGCTCGAACATTGGTCGGGAAGCATTTAACACATAGCAGCAACATCAGAATTTCTTGATTGTTTGTTCCATGCAAAAGGTTTTCCAACTAATCAAGGTTGCAGAATACATTAATAATAGTCAACCAACTGCAGTAGCCACACAGCTCACAGTTTCGTGATTTAACATAGCTACATGAACTCCGATCGAACATATACCAGTCTCACCAACCAAATTCACATGTTGGTGGCAGCACCAAGCAACTCAAATCGAATCACTGAACATGCAATCGAAAAGGCAACTCGGTCTAAAACAAAGCACCCTTAGGGATCTAATTATCAGAGATCGAACTCTGACTAAACGGTAATAAGGGATCGATTATCGGATTTTGACAAAACAAAAACCCTAGCTTAGCTCCCAATGCCTCACCTCACTTGAAGTAGCGGTCGGCCTTCTTGCGCACGTGGTCGAGCCTCAGACCGTTGGACGCGGATCCAGTGAGGGAGGGCCAGAGGACGGAAGAATGCGGCGGGCTGACGGCGGCGGCGCACAGGAAGAGAAGCAGAGGGGGGCTGGGGCCTGGGGGGCGCACAGGGGAGCAACCAAGCAACGTCAAGTGGGTGCGGCCGGGCGGCGGGCTAACAGCGGCGGCAGCACGGCGCATAGGAAGAGAGAGGAGGGAGGAGGCTCGCCCGCTTGGGAGTTGGGGGAGGGGACGGGCTGGCCGCTCGGGGTTGGGGGTGCGGCGCACAGGAAGAGAAGCAGAGGGGGGCTGGGGGGCGGCGGGTGCGGCGGGCTAACAGCGGCGGCGGCGCGGCGCACAGGAAGAGAGAGGAGGGAGGAGGCTCGCCCGCTCGGGGTCGAGGGTGCGGCGCAGGGAGGAGCCGACGGCGGCGAGGGGAGGAGGACGGATCAAGCGGGGAGGAGAAGGAGGAAGCGCTAGGGTGTGGGGAGGAGTGGGGGGCAGATGGAATTGGGTTAATTTGGGCCGCGGAGGGGTTAGGGTTTGGGCAAAAGGCGTAGATAGACTTCTATTTTTTTCAAGGAAAGGCGCGTAAAGTTCTTATTTCCGCACGTAGTTTGGGCACGCGCGGGTGTCTGCCCGCCTAAATCTTTTAGCTACCGACTGCCGGTCTGGATATATAATATTTACCAACCGATCGTCTATTGATATAATTGTATAGTTTTAGCAACTAATCACCTGTTACTAAAACTGCTTTTAGCAACCAACTTTCCGTCCTAATGTTTTAACAACCAACAGCCAGTAGTTAGTATCAGTTGCTAAATGTCATCCGTGGTGTAGTGAACTAATAACGGGTACACCAAACAAAAGGAAAGTTTTAAAAGAGCATACAAAAGGATAGGGCTCGTTGCTACAGTCACGAGAGCGCAAGAAACGCGGAAAACGGAGCTAGGATTGAAAAGAAACAGCTATCAGAAGATTTATATTATAAAAGAAAACAAAGAACTATAGGATTTCATTTATTTCAATTTATAAAACTAATGTAAAAGATATAAAAAATAAATATCCCTCATTATAATTAACTCATATTATATTTGCATTTATAAAAATGAAGTACAACTTAATCAAATTTTATATATAATTATCAATGTACCAATTATCCTATTTAAACAATTAATTATAAAGGAAACTAGTGCGAGCACATAAACGCATAACTTCATATGATTCGTGTTGAACTAACAAATCAAATTACAAACATATTTAAGTTGATATTAATCAAATTAACATTACTTATGAAAATCAAAGTAAAGACTTAATTGGATTTTATTTCGGAACACTAGATTAGAGGATATTATTCAAATTTAATTGATATCTCATTTTAGAAATAGGAATTATGGTAAAAAAACACTACTAAACAATAGCTTAGGGTTTTTATAAACCTAACGCAAAAGGAACGGATCGAAACGGACCAAAAACACGGAAACTACACATGAAACAATGCTGCAGGGATCTATATGTAATTAACTATAGACTTCAGGGGCTAGCAGCAAAAAAATAGAAGACACAGAAAATAGTGCTTGCAAATTAGGAAAAGTTCAGGGTTAGATCTAAAAAATTCCACGGTGGGGCTGGTTGAGAAGATGTAATAGATCCAGGGGGTTTTCTGCAAATTTCGCAAGACACAGAAAATTACACAATAATTACAGAATTCTCTAGGGACTAAATTGCAAAAAGCTCGAAACAGATAGCAGGGGTGACAGACGGCTACAATTCCTCAAATTCCCATCGTTCTAGGGCACGAGAGGTCGTAAGGAGCGGGGCAAATGAAAGAGGACGACGAGGGGATTCAATTCCATACCTTACCGCTGGGATGCATCGTGGCGATCGAATTTCGCGGGAGAAGTCGTGCCGGCGGGTCTGTGTTGTTCCTAGGCTGCACTTCTATTCATGGCGGCTCTAGACGGGGCAAGGGCGTGCAGGAGGAGGGGGCGACGTTGGGCAAGGCCGGGACGTGCAGGGGGGCGACGGCATCTAATGGTGCGCGGACTCGGCCGGCGGCAGCTCCGTTCGTGCACATGGCGGTGCCTTAGTTTATCCTGGCGGTGGTTCTGCAGGTGGCGCGCATGGGCAGGGAAAGGCGGTAGGGGGCGGCACGGGGCAGGGATGGCTTGCAGGGGAACGAGGCGAGGTGCGACACGGGGACTTGTGTGCTCCGGGGCGGTGGTTCTGCTCATGCGCAGCGAGGGCGCGCAGGAGGTGCAGGGAGAAGGGCGCGGCTGGGGGCCTGCGGAGGTGCTGTTCTACTGGCGCGCATGGCAGCAGGGGCTCAGGCGCCTGGCCGTGGGCGCACAGGGGGAAGGTGGCGGCGGCAGCTGTGCTGGGCACACGGCGGGCAGGAGGAGGAAGAGCAAGGGCGAGGCAAGGTGCGTCGCAGGGAAAGAACAGAGCCAAGGCGCGCAGGGGTTGGGGCCGGTAGCACGAGGAAGGCACGGCTGTAGGGCATAGAAGGTGCAGCGTGCGTTTAAATAGACCTGGAGATATCATGTTGGGCCCAAACTCAGACTAGGACAAGGACACGGCGGTGCATCGAGCTGGGACTTGTTCTTGAGTCCGGATTGCCCGCGGTAGACAAGATTGGGCTGACCAGCGGGTCCCACAAGTTAGCGAACAAAGAGAGGAAGGGAGAGGTAATGGGAAAAGTTACCAAGAATGGCCGAGCGAGTTCGTTTAAGGGCCGAAACAGGTTCGGGTGAAGGCTGAACACAAAAACAAGCTGACAATGCTGGTTGAACACGAACGGTTTATTTGGGAACGTGAAAAGAGAAGGAAAGGATCAGGCCGAGTTGTTGGGGCTAACGGTGATCGAACATCATCGGAAAAACACTGAAGACAAGCCACGAGGCGTCGTTTTCAAGCATGACTTGATCGGGGAGAAAGGTTAAAGAATCGGGAGCTCGATGAAGCATCTTAATATTTCAGAGAGGACAAGGTTAAAAGGATGTACAACAAAGATACGGCTCGGTCCGACTACGATGAGAATTTGATATCAAAATAGAAATATTTTCCAGAACATATTTTTAAGCTTAAAATAAATCTAGAAAAGTCCAGATAAATATTTTAACCCACGAAAACTATATCCGGAAGAATCCCAAAAATTCCGAAGAAAACTCGGGCGATAATTTGGGGCTCGAGGATTCCAAATAAAATATTTGGAACTCATGAAAAAGAAGTTTAGAGCCTTCCAAATAAAAATGGATCTAGCTGTAGGATAAATGAGAATAATTGATAGAAAAATTCTGAAAATTCTCGGAAAACCTTATTGATAAACAAAAACATTCTAAAAGATACTCACTGTGGTAGAACCAACCTGAATTACACCGGCTCAAGTACGCGAGTCCTCTCTTGAGGGCTACCTCGTGCTTCAAACGGTATAATCCCTTGGCCTGTCGGGTAACGTCCCGATAAACCACCGAAAGTAGGATCCAACAAGGTACCTCGCACGAAGGCGAGTCCAGAGATATAAATGCCATTACACTTTACATCACAGGCAGATATATTACATAAGGATATAAAAGTAACATTAGTGTCCAACGAGGGACATTATTACAAAACGGTTTAAGTTTTAAGTCACAGCAGCGGAGTTTGAAAACACGAACACTGTACACGTCGTTATTACGGATATCATGCTAGCCCTGGCATGATATCACTCGGCGGAATCTGTGTTGACCGGGGACGGATCCCACTCCACAGACCAACCATCAGGCAGGGGGTAGGGCCACGGTGTAATGAAAGCTGGCTCATCAGGGAGATTACCTAAAGTAAATCAACAAAAGCAAGACTGAGTATACTAAGACTCAGCAAGACTTACCCGCTCATGGTATACTTAGCCATATACCTAGACTTATGTAGGCTTTTCAGGTTTTGGGTAGAGTTTTCAGCTGAAAAGCAACAAAGAGTAGATCCTTAGTTTCAACTTTTAGCTTTCAGATTCTAGTTGATTAACCATTCTAGGTAAGCACCTAAAACTACTCAAACATGGTAGAATCTTAATCAAACATCATCTTTAATAATCACAAAGTTGCTCTTGCTACTCTATGTGGCAAAGGGATTAAGCAGTCTCAATCTCCGCGAGAAACGGACGATTCCTGAATCGAATTTCAAAACCTTGCAAGGGTAAACCTAACACAAACGCTTGGAACACCAAAGGGTCATTCCGTAGCAACCGTTTGCCTTTCATTCCGACTCGTGGATCAGATCCACCACAAGCGACTGTAGGACCATACGCACTTCCAAAGTGCAGGACGTACGTCTGTAGCGCGACTACAAAACCCGTACTCCTGCTTGCCCAGCAACACGTATTCCTACACGTCGAACCAAGTAACCAAAAGAACCAAATACATGTGGTAGGGGGCATGTCCACTCCTCGGGCCGATTGGTTACTAGACATACCGCTTACCATATTTCACGGCATGTGGCTAGTACTTTCAAACGCTTAACCACCGCTACCACACACTGCGGCCTTATCCAGTTCAACAACACAGACGGGGTATCATCTCAAATATGATACTCCACATAATTCCCGTCCGTCATCCTTATAGTGATAACAGTAATATAAACAGTAAAGTTCCTATATCGCGCGAGTGACAGGGAATCACCCGACTTTTACCTGTCCTATAAGCAGAGCAGCTATTCGGACTCAAGTTCTAGTGTTCAATACATCGGTTCCTGGAATTATGCAACTAAGGTTTCCAAACAACTCCTAAGAACTTAATGCATAAAGATATATATAAATAGTATAGTTTGCAGTGTAAATAAAGTAGGGGTTGTGTCCGGGGCTTGCCTTCGGAAGCGAAGCTAGGGTCAGACGAGTTAAAAGTTTCCGAACCTTGGTTCGGGGCTTCAGTCACTTCCTCAGTAACTTGGACAGAGTCTTCAGATAGCCCGGGTTCGGGTTCCAAGATCAACTCGTAGTCTCCATCTTCAAGTATCGGCGAGTCTATATGATATGCAAAACTATAAGTTGAAGAATGCGTATTCTTTTATGTTATTTCACAATAAAGTTGCAATCCAACAAAAGAACATTACATTTCGACAAACAACCTAACTACCCTGTACTGGGCAGTCATTTATTGAGTATCAACCAAACTAACTAGTTACGTTAAGCAACATGGTGGGTTACCCTAAACATCTATACTAATTTCATTAGGTAGCATGTTTGGTTATTTTAAACAGGTAACTAATTACACTTTGTACTACGTTTACTTTAACTAATTATTATAAACTCCCCTAGGTTTTACTTAATTATGGCTTATTTTGATTAATTAGACAAACTCTAAATTAGGAATATAAACTAAATTAACCTAAGTGGGTTTAATTGAGATAACATTACCCTAATTTTTTTAAATATTTTGTGCAATAGATAAATCAGAACAAATCACTTAATTAAACAATATGTTTAACTTGAAAGAATTTTTACAGAGCAAGATATTTCAAAACAGGGGCTTCAAAAATTACTGAGCATAGATTTGTATTAGATATATTTACTGCGGTTTTATTGGAATTTTATTCTAAAAGGAACTAAGCCACAAAATTAAACAAGATAAAAATTGAAATTTCAAGATGCAATTATAACTGGAGTTTTACACTAAAACTAGGGTTCAAAATTTAAGGACATCATAAACTACTCAAGATTAGTATTCCAGAAAAGTTTCATAATTTTTCATGCATAATAATTATTATTTATGAATTACCTTTGAATTTAAGCTTGAAACTTATAACTCAAGTTATATCAGGTTTCTGATTCTCAAATTTTTATGATGGATCATACTTATAAAGATCAAGTTATGGTAGAAATTTCATCCATAAATATGAACAGATGCTTTTGAATTTAACTTGTGAAGGTTTTATTAACATACAACAAAGGTAGCAAAACATTCTAGCTAGATGGCTGATCCAAGCCTCAAAAATTTACACAAGGCTACTCAAGCCATATGCAACACATGCTCCAAAAATGAACAGCCGCAAGGCTATGGATCACAAGATTTAATTAAAGCATCCCTTTATTTGTATTTAAAATACAGCACAAACTATACATTTTCATAGCATGATTATGAAACAAAAGTTGCAGAATTCATCACAAGGATCCTAACCCAACAAGTTTGGTATTTTTCTGATTTTTCTACACATTCCTATGATTTTCCAAAGGTCAGGTTTTAAATCCATAAAAAGGACTGAAATCTTGGGTTTAGGCCCTTAGAAATATTTGAATCCATACAATCGAGTCCATACTGCCATGGCCATCGGGGAGAGCTTAGCTCCGGCCAAAATCCGGCGATCCCCGTGGTCGGCGGCGAGGGGCAAGGGAAGAGGAAATATCAGGGGGCCAAGGGCTACCTGTAGAGGGCCTTGGGTGGAGTGGGGAAGGGCGGTGGCGGTCTGCCCACGGGAGCAGTAGCTCCGGGCGAGCGGCGGCCGAGATTCCGGTGAGCTCGGGTGAGGAAGGATGATGGCGCCTGGCCTAGAAGCTTCAGGGCGAGGAGGGGACCCAATTCCGAGGGTCAATTCTAAGAGAGGGAGGTCGAAGGGGTGAGCTCGACGTGGAGCAGAAGGGCGGCAGCAATGGAGGGGCCGGCGGTCGTCGGGCACACACGCAGGGGGAGGCTGAGCTGCCGTTTATAGGCCATCAGGAAGGGAAAGAGTGAGAAGGGAGAGCAGCGTTGCGGCCCGGGGCAGCTACATAGGCCCGGCGGATGATGATCAGGAGATCGCCGCGGCCGGTGGTGCTGGCAGTCAGCGGCAGAAGGAGGGGCTATGTGGCGCGCGGTGAAGGGGGCAACGGAGAAGAGCTAGGGCGGTGGGAAGGCCCTCAGGCGACGCGTGGGGGACTAGGGAGCAGGGGGTGCTGCACCGGCGGTGAGCGGCGGTGGCAGAGGCGAAGCAGAAGGGGAAGCAGAGCGCCAGAGGAAGAAGCAGGGAGGTGTCAGGGGGACCTTTTTGCAATTTTAGAAAATTCCAAGGACTTCTCTGCAAAGATAAAAATTCCTGTTGATACAAAATCCTAGTGAGAAAAATGTCTAAAGCAAAGTTGTAAAGCATTTCAAACCCTACAACAATGCTTTAGGGTTCAAGTTCAAAATCTCAAAGGATATAGTTTTATTTTAAATTTTTGAACCCAACTCAATTTATAAAGCTTTTTGTTATAATTCAAACAAATTGCTTTAATGTTTAGGTCCTTTTTGCAAGATTGCATGCAGTGTAATCATGACTAACCTTTTTACACTTTAGCCCTTAAGTAAATCTGAGTTTTACTTTTATATTTCAATCATTTCACATGTAAACCCTTATATCTTTGTGTTAATCACAAATAGGTCCTTAGTTTCAAACAAAAGTCTATTTTTCTTAGGTTTTACTTCCCTTTTGTACTTTTCTTCTCTATAGTCATTTAGGTTTGACACTTAATAATATATTTACCCAATTACACTCAAGGACTTATATAATTCATAAATTACAAATATACCCCTAGCTCTCTTGTATGACTCACCTACATCATAGCAAGCATACACATAAGATATCCAAACTTAGTGTCTAGGTTACTAACTACCTGGATGTTATAGCCTTCCCCCGTAAAAAGAATCTCGTCCCGAGATTCCGAAGCTGAATAGAATCAGACGATTAGATTTGAGGATTGGCTTGAAGGAAATTCGGAAAATTTCGTTGAAGATAAGATTCTGTCTCCCAAGTTGCTTCTTCCTCGGTGTGATGATCCCATAAGATTTTATACATTTTAACTGTCCTTCTTCTGGTGAGCCTTTCCTTGGTATCCAAAATTTGAATAGGTTGCTCGAGGTAAGATAGATTGGGTTCAATCTCAATGGCACAGGTCTCCACGATTTCTGTGGGTACTTTGACGCATTTCTTAAGCTGAGAGACATGGAAGACATTGTGAATAGCAGCCAATTGAGATGGGAGGCCAATTTTGTAAGCCACTGGGCCACAAACATTGAGGATTTCGAGGGGTCCGACATATCGGGGTGCTAATTTCCCTTTTATGCCGAAACGTTGGACACCTTTGGTAGGAGATACTCGGAGATAGACAAAATCTCCTACTTGGAATTGCAGAGGTTTCCTTCTTTTATCTGCATAGCTTTTTTGTCTGGACTGAGCTGTTTTAAGATTGGATTGAATATTCTTAACCTTATCTTCGGCTTCAACAACTAGATCTGGTTCGAAGATTTTGCATTCACCGGTCTCAGACTAACTCAAAGGAGTTCGACATTTGCGACCGTATAACGCTTCAAAAGGAGCCATCTGAAGGCTAGATTGATAACTGTTGTTATAAGAGAATTCAGCCAGAGCAAGACACTTGTCCCAGCTTGTACCATAGTGAATAATACAAGCTCGAATCATGTCTTCAAGGATTTGGTTAACTCGCTCAGTTTGTCCATCAGTCTGGTGATGATATGCAGAACTTCGAATCAGTTTAGTTCCTAGAGCTGATTGTAATTGTTCCCAAAAACGCGCAATAAATTGGGGCCCTCGATCAGAGATAATGGTTTTTGGAACCCCATGCAATCGAACAATTTGATCCAGATAGACTTCGGCATACTTCTTCGCAGAGTAAGTGGTATGCACAGGGAGAAAATAAGCTGTTTTAGTAAGTCTATCGATAATTACCCATATGGAATCATGTTTTTGGGAGGTTTTAGGAAGACCAACAATGAAATCCATACTAATGTCTTCCCATTTCCATGACGGAATAGGTAGTGGTTGAAGTGTACCAGAAGCTTTTAAGTGGCTAGCTTTGACTCTCTGGCAAGTATCACACTTAGATACATATTTGGCAATTTCTCTTTTCATTCTGGTCGACCAAAAATGTTGTCGTAGATCTTGATACATTTTGGTGCTACCAGGATGAATAGAGAATTTGGATAGATGGGCTTCATCAAGGATTTGTCTATGCAGTGGACGATCTTTAGGTACAACAATGCGATTGTTGAACCATAGGACTCCTTGATGATCGGTATGAAAACACTTATATTTGGCTTCTCCCAGAGATAGCTTTGATTTAATGATTTTGATACCCTCATCATGTAGTTGCGACATGATGATTCTATCTTGAAGAGTAGACTCATTGGATAGCAGATTCAGGCTACCTTGAGGAATGATCTCTAGATTGAGTTTTCTCATCTGATGGCAGAGAGTGTCACTGAATGTTGCTACGGATAAACAATAACAATGTGCTTTGCAGCTAAGTGCATCCGCAACCACATTGGCTTTGCCTGGATGATAGTGTACCTCAAGGTCATAGTCTTTGATTAATTCTAACCAACGCCTTTGCCTCATATTCAGGTCAGCTTGAGTGAAAATATATTTGAGGCTCTTATGGTCAGTGTAGATATTACACTTGGCACCCATAAGATGATGTCTCCAGATCTTGAGAGCATGGATAACTGATGCCAATTCAAGATCATGTGTCGGATAGTTTTGCTCATGAGTTCAAAGTGCTCTGGATGCATAGGCAATGACTCGGTTGTTTTGCATAAGAACACAACCAAGGCCAGTTCCAGAGGCATCACAATAGACATCATAAGGCTGAGTGTTATCTGGCTGAACTAGCACTGGGGCAGTTGTTAGAAGTCTTCTCAAAGTATGGAATGCTTCCTCACATTTGTCATTCCAACGGAATTTAACTTCTTTCTTAAGTAGCTCAGTCATGGGTTTGGCTATTTTAGAGAAGTCTGGAATGAATCGGTGATAATATCCCGCCAATCCTAGGAAACTGCGAATTTGATGGACTGAAGTTGGAGGTTTCTAGTCCATAACCTCTTGGACTTTGGTTGGATCAACCGATATGCCTCCACTGGAAATAGTATGTCCTAAAAATTTCACACTATCCAGCCAGAATTCACATTTCGAGAATTTGGCATAAAGGCGATGATCACGTAGTCGTTGAAGAACGACACGTAAATGATTAGCATGGTCCTCTTTAGTTTTGGAGTATATAAGAATGTCATCAATGAAGACCACGACGAATTTGTCGAGTTCCGGCATAAATACTGAATTCATGAGATACATGAAATATGCCGGTGCATTAGTAAGTCCAAATGACATAACCAGATATTCATATAATCCATATCTGGTCGAGAAGGCCGTTTTTGGAATGTCACTAGGCCTAATTTTAATCTGATGATAACCAGAGCGTAAATCAATCTTAGAAAAGACCTTAGCTCCGGCTAGCTGATCGAACAAAATGTCAATGCGGGGAAGAGGGTACTTATTTTTGATAGTAACCGCATTGAGTGGACGGTAATCGACACATAGCCTTAGGCTATTGTCTTTCTTCTTGACAAAGAGAGCAGAGCAACCCCAAGGTGAGGCACTTGGACGTATATAACCCTTATCAAAAAGATCTTGGAGCTGAATTTTCAGTTCTGCTAATTCATTTGGAGGCATGCGATACGGCCTCTTCGAAATAGGAGCGGTGCCCGGTTGAAGTTCAATGATAAACTCGATGTCTCTATCTGGTGGCATTCCAGGCAAGTCGTCTGGAAAGACATCGGGGTATTCACATACTATAGGAATATCCTTGACTTTGATATTTGTGATGGTATAAGTGCAAGGGTGCAGACATTCTGGCTGAGGCAGATAAAGGGTGGTGATCCCATAATAGGGTGAATCAATTTCGACAACTCGGGAAGAAATATCTAGCCGTACTTGATGTTTAGTCATCCAGTTTGTCCCAAGTATAACATCAATACCCTCCAAACTTAGTAAAACCAAATCAGTTTTGATCTCTTTACTACCTAACTGAATTGGCACACTTTTAATTATTTGGTTGGAAGTAATATTTCCTCTAGGGGCAGAGATCATATATGACCCCTGGGTAGGACAAAGATCGAGTCCTATTCGGGTACCACAGTTGTTACTAATAAAGCTATGTGTTGCTCCTGAATCAAATAATGTAACAACTGGTTTATGGTGAATAGAGAATGTACCTGACATGATGGGAGCTCCATCCGGAAGCTCTGCAAGGGTGGTGAAGTTAATCCATCCTTGCCGGACCTGCATCATTGGTTTCTTGCCCTTATTCTGGTTACCCTGAGTAGAACTCTGCCCTGGATTAGGTTTCTTGGGCCGCAGACAATCTCTGATGAAATGATCTGCACTTCCGCAATTGAAACAGCGATAATTGCTGCTTCTCTGTTGCACTTGTTGAACATTTGGCCGTGGGCCAGATTGTTGTAGTTGTTGCGGAGGAACGGGAGGTCTATACCTTCCTTGCTGTTGGGGCAGCCTGAAAACCAATCTACCAGTTGGGGCATTCCGCTGCGGTGCTCTGAACGGTGTGTTGGGAACAACCCGATACCTCGATGATTGAGCACTCGAGGGTCCAGTAGGGGTCTTTCTCTTTTTCTTAGCATAATGCGCTATGATGCAATCTTCTTGGGTTAAGGCCATATTAACCAGCTCGCTGAAACTATTAGCCTTTACAAGATTCAGGCGTTCCTTGAGCTTGGTATTAAGACCCCGATGGAAACGATCTTGTTTCTTGGCATCATTATCTGCATGATATCCCGCATATTGACACAGATGATTAAAAGTTTGCGCATACTGCAGAACCGTATTGGTGCCTTGAGTAAGTGCCAGGAATTCATTCAACTTTCACTCCAGCAATCCTTCTGGAATATAGTGTGCTCTAAAGGCTGCCCGAAACTCATCCCAGGTGATAACATGCCCTGCAGGCTGCATGGCGTAAAAATTATCCCACCAGATCCGAGCAGCACCACGGAGTTGCTGGGCGGCAAAGGAAGCTTTGCTGGAGTCCGCACAAGGTATTGTCAATAGAGCGAACTTTGATTCAATTATATGGAGCCAAGCATCAGCATCCAAGGGTTCTTCAGCTTTACTGAAAAATGGAGGCTGGGTACTGATGAAATCCTGATAAC
Source organism: Panicum hallii (assembly GCF_002211085.1). NCBI lineage: Eukaryota > Viridiplantae > Streptophyta > Magnoliopsida > Poales > Poaceae > Panicum > Panicum hallii. Next base: position 15,096,072 of record NC_038042.1, on the reverse strand, counting down.
TGGCCACGGGAGGATTATGGTCATCACGACCTCCTCGGAACTGTTGATGTTGCTGGTTCTGTTGTGCTTATACCACCAAGTTGAGAAGTTCAGTTTGCCGAGCCATAACTTCTGCCAGATTGGGAGGTGGTGGTGGCGGTTGTTGAGAACCGCTGGCCTGATCTACCCGGAAACCTTCCGGGGTTCCACGCGTGGCTCCAACCATCTGAAACAAAGGAGATGTCCATCATTAACCATATAGCCTTACCCCCAATTTCAGAAGATACACTATTAGATGAACAATGCATACATTCCATTCAATCATCTCATTTCAGAACATCAAGATAGTAAACAAGGTGATAAAACAGGAAGCTTATATTACAGCACCGATTTGGATTGTTCTCCACACCACACATCCAAAAGATCCCTACACAGGCCATCTAGGTTACAACAAATGGCACGAGATCTAGATAAGTTACCCACTAGCTAAATTATTACACTTCCCCCAGGTTACATCTAGAAAGTCGATGATTTGCTAACTAAAAATCGTCGAAGTTGCCTATAGAAGATTGACTGCCCGAAGAGGAGTGATAGGGACTAAGAACAGGATCCTCGTGCTCAGAGTCAATCTCTGAAACACCCTCAATCTCTTCTGGATCTTCTTCTTCTTCTTCTTCTTCAGGCATTGCGGGTGCAGCGGGAAGTATCGGTTGTTGCTGCAGTTCTTCAAGATGAGCCTGGGCATCATCAGCCTCAAGTATCAGATAGTGGATTTGTGCCTGTAGGAATTCAATAACAGTGTCGCGCTGGGTGATTATATGATCACTCTCGTTGATCTGATCTTCTCGATGAAGGATAGTCTCATCCTGTGCTGCGATGATTTCATCCTTCTGAGTCACCAGGGCTTGTAATTCCACTATTTGAGTAACTTGACTGTCAGCATTCCGATAGTGACTTTGAGCCACACTAGTTAACTGACCCATGCTATGACGCAGTAGAATCTGATAATGGTGTTGTACATCCATAAACCTGGTAAGGCTACGGACTGTTTCTTCGGCCAGATCTCCTAACATATGACCAAGATGCTCTATCCGGAAATTCCATTCCAAATTACCAGGGTCTATGGTAGGAAATAAACTAATAGGATATGCGGCAACCTCTGTTGGATGCTGGTTGCAGAAAAGTTTGATAGCCTCCAAGGCTGTAGTTTCAATGGTATCAACCAGATGATATCCTACCACCTCAACTTCTATGGGCTGCCATTGTGAGCGGAAAGGGTGTTGAGGAATTGTCATTTTAACCCGGCATCGAGGAACTCCCTCTTCGCGATATTCCACTCCATCATATTGAGGAGGCTCTGTATAATGAAACAGACTTACGGATTCCCACAAGAGACGAAGAAATCCTTCCCAGTGTAGGGCATTAGTGTGGAAGTGCCCCTCATGATCCCAAAAGGCATTGGAAGGAGCAACCATCTGCGACAACAACGCAAATGGTAAGATATATTTACCCTGTTGAGAACTCACAAGGTAAATAGATTAAGATAGCTAATTCTGATAGCAGCGAAGGCTGGAAATCAGATGGATACTTAAGATACCCGACTAAAGATCTTTACTTACCCAAACTAAGAAAAACCAACATGTACCTACTGTACAGATAACAAAATAATTATGCATCAATTTTGTTGATTAATATATTATGCATGCACGCACTAATCGACCTCTCAACCAAAAACAACTGCCGAATATCTTCGGACTTACGTAATTAATTTCGGTGGCATAATACATACGTCTCTCATTATTAACTAGTCGATAAGCCCTATCCGACCTAGTTTCGTAATCGTGGTTAGTGTACTTGCAGAAAACCACAATACATATATATATCCAATGAACCTTTCATGCCAGCATGTCATGAAAGCGTTCCCATTCATTACTGCTCACTATAGAAACAGCATCTGTACAATTACCGCCGTACAGACAACATTAACATACGTTATCGAAACAACGTATTCACGGGGGTACCGCAAAATGCGAGGGTATGAACAGCGATCGCCATACCCTGCATCGAACCATCTACTCCCAATGTAGTCAACCAGAGTTGGTACATTGGCAGCATCTCAAGTAAGCCACTGCTTGAGAAACAGCGTTCGGTTCGCATCACCGACAGGAGGGCCAAGCTCCCTCAGTTGGCTGAGGATCCTTACCTTCTTACCTCGCGATCGAAGGTGTTGTTACAGAAAGTAAAGTTGAGTTGTACATGAATTTAAGTTTTCAACAGAAAAGTAATGCTGGGAGTTAGAGTTATATATATATATACTATAGCCACATCTAATTCCCTTAAGAACATTACCCTAGGGCTTTACGTACTATACATAATCCTTAACGAACCCAACGTAGTTCGCAAATACTAGATTAATCAAATTTTATACTATAAATTACTTTTAGGGCTAAATATATCTCCAGGGTACACTTGTTAGCTCTGATACCAGCTGTGGCAGAACCAACCTGAATTACACCGGCTCAAGTACGCGAGTCCTCTCTTGAGGGCTAACTCGTGCTTCAAACGGTATAATCCCTTGGCCTGTCGGGTAACATCCCGATAAACCACCGAAAGCAGGATCCAACAAGGCACCTCGTACGAAGGCGAGTCCAGAGATATAAATGCCATTACACTTTACATCACAGGCAGATATATTACATAAGGATATAAAAGTAACATTAGTGTCCAACGAGGGACATTATTACAAAACGGTTTAAGTTTTAAGTCACAGCAGCGGAGTTTGAAAATACGAACACTGTACACGTCGTTATTACGGATATCATGCTAGCCCTGGCATGATATCACTCGGCGGAATCTGTGTTGGCCGGGGACGGATCCCACTCCACGGACCAACCATCAGGCAGGGGGTAGGGCCACGGTGTAATGAAAGCTGGCTCATCAGGGAGATTACCTGAAGTAAATCAACAAAAGCAAGACTGAGTATACTAATACTCACCAAGACTTACCCGCTTATGGTATACTTAGCCATATACCTAGACTTATGTAGGCTTTTCAGGTTTTGGGTAGAGTTTTCAGCTGAAAAGCAACAAAGAGTAGATCCTTAGTTTCAACTTTTAGCTTTCAGATTCTAGTTGATTAACCATTCTAGGTAAGCACCTAAAACTACTCAAACATGGTAGAATCTTTAATCAAACATCATCTTTAATAATCACAAAGTTGCTCTTGTTACTCTATATGGCAAAGGGATTAAGCAGTCTCAATCTCCGCGAGAAACGGACGATTCCTGAATCGAATTTCAAAACCTTGCAAGGGTAAACCTAACACACACGCTTGGAACACCAAAGGGTCGTTACGTAGCAACCGTTTGCCTTTCATTCCGACTCGTGGATCAGATCCACCACAACCGACTGTAGGACCATACGCACTTCCAAAGTGCAGGACGTACGTCTGTAGCGCGACTACAAAACCCGTACTCCTGGTTGCCTAGCAACACGTATTCCTACACGTCGAACCAAGTAACCAAAAGAACCAATTACATGTGGTAGGGGGTATGTCCACTCCTCGGGCCGATTGGTTAATAGGCTTACCGCTTACCATATTTCACGGCATGTGGCTAGTACTTTCAAACGCTTAACCACCGCTACCACACACTGCGGCCTTATCCAGTTCAACAACACAGATGGGGTATCATCTCAAATATGATACTCCACATAATTCCCGTCCGTCATCCTTTATAGTGATAACAGTGATGTAAATAGTACAGTTCCTATATCGCGCGAGTGACAGGGAATCACCCGACTTTTACCGGTCCTATAAGCAGAGCAGCTATTCGGACTCAAGTTCTAGTGTTCAATACATCGGTTCCTGGAATTATGCAACTAAGGTTTCCAAACAACTCCTAAGAACTTAATGCATAAAGATATATATAAATAGTATAGTTTGCAGTGTAAATAAAGTAGGGGTTGTGTCCGGGGCTTGCCTTCGGAAGCGAAGCTAGGGTCAGACGAGTTAAAAGTTTCCGAACCTTGGTTCGGGGCTTCAGTCACTTCCTCAGTAACTTGGACAGAGTCTTCAGATAGCCCGGGTTCGGGTTCCAAGATCAACTCGTAGTCTCCGTCTTCAAGTATCGGCGAGTCTATATGATATGCAAAACTATAAGTTGAAGAATGCGTATTCTTTTATGTTATTTCACAATAAAGTTGCAATCCAACAAAAGAACATTACATTTCGACAAACAACCTAACTACCCTGTACTGGGCAGTCATTTATTGAGTATCAACCAAACTAACTAGTTACGTTAAGCAACAGGGTGGGTTACCCTAAACATCTATACTAATTTCATTAGGTAGCATGTTTGGTTATTTTAAACAGGTAACTAATTACACTTTGTACTACGTTTACTTTAACTAATTATTATAAACTCCCCTAGGTTTTACTTAATTATGGCTTATTTTGATTAATTAGACAAACTCTAAATTAGGAATATAAACTAAATTAACCTAAGTGGGTTTAATTGAGATAACATTACCCTAATTTTTTTAAATATTTTGTGCAATAGATAAATCAGAACAAATCACTTAATTAAACAATATGTTTAACTTGAAAGAATTTTTACAGAGCAAGATATTTCAAAACAGGGGCTTCAAAAATTACTGAGCATAGATTTGTATTAGATATATTTACTGCGGTTTTATTGGAATTTTATTCTAAAAGGAACTAAGCCACAAAATTAAACAAGATAAAAATTGAAATTTCAAGATGCAATTATAACTGGAGTTTTACACTAAAACTAGGGTTCAAAATTTAAGGACATCATAAACTACTCAAGATTAGTATTCCAGAAAAGTTTCATAATTTTTCATGCATAATAATTATTATTTATGAATTACCTTTGAATTTAAGCTTGAAACTTATAACTCAAGTTATATCAGGTTTCTGATTCTCAAATTTTTATGATGGATCATACTTATAAAGATCAAGTTATGGTAGAAATTTCATCCATAAATATGAACAGATGCTTTTGAATTTAACTTGTGAAGGTTTTATTAACATACAACAAAGGTAGCAAAACATTCTAGCTAGATGGCTGATCCAAGCCTCAAAAATTTACACAAGGCTACTCAAGCCATATGCAACACATGCTCCAAAAATCAACAGCCGCAAGGCTATGGATCACAAGATTTAATTAAAGCATCCCTTTACTTGTATTTAAAATACAGCACAAACTATACATTTTAATAGCATGATTATGAAACAAAAGTTGTAGAATTCATCACAAGGATCCTAACCCAACAAGTTTGGTATTTTTCTGATTTTTCTACACATTCCTATGATTTTCCAAAGGTCAGGTTTTAAATCCATGAAAAGGACTGAAATCTTGCGTTTAGGCCCTTAGAAATATTTGAATCCATACAATCGAGTCCATGCTGCCATGGCCATCGGGGAGAGCTTAGCTCCGGCCGGTGGTGCTGGCAGTCAGCGGCAGAAGGAGGGGCTATGTGGCGCGCGGTGAAGGGGGCAACGGAGAAGAGCTAGGGCAGTGGGAAGGCCCTCAGGCGACGCGTGGGGGACTAGGGAGCAGGGGGTGCTGCACCGGCGGTGAGCAGCGGTGGCAGAGGCGAAGCAGAAGGGGAAGCAGAGCGCCAGAGGAAGAAGAAGCAGGGAGGTGTCAGGGGGACCTTTTTGCAATTTTAGAAAATTCCAAGGACTTCTCTACAAAGATAAAAATTCCTGTTGATACAAAATCCTAGTGAGAAAAATGTCTAAAGCAAAGTTGTAAAGCATTTCAAACCCTACAACAATGCTTTAGGGTTCAAGTTCAAAATCTCAAAGGATATAGTTTTATTTTAAATTTTTGAACCCAACTCAATTTATAAAGCTTTTTGTTATAATTCAAACAAATTGCTTTAATGTTTAGGTCCTTTTTGCAAGATTGCATGCAGTGTAATCATGACTAACCTTTTTACACTTTAACCCTTAAGTAAATCTGAGTTTTACTTTTATATTTCAATCATTTCACATGTAAACCCTTATTTTAGGGTGTGACAGAAAGTTGCTTCAAATCAACTCATAAGAAACGTACCAATTAAAATAGGTAGCAAAATCATCAAAACCGACTTGATTATTTTGGCACTTGAAGGCATCGATATTATTTTCGGAATGGATTGGATGAGTCGGCATGGAGTAACCTTAGATCTTTCCTCCCGAGCCGTTGAAATCAATTCCCCGACCCAAGGAGCTACTACTCTATATTTGCCCTTCCGAGAATGCACAAATTCATGTGCTCTCATCGAGGTCTACTCCGAAATAGAAGAAATCTATCTCTAAATGACCCTATCAAATACCACCTAAGGAATTAGCAGAATTAAAAATAAAGCTACAAGAACTTCTAGACAAAGGCTATACTCGTCCAAGTGCTTCACCTTGGGGTTGCCCAGCCCTATTTGTGAAGAACAAAGATCATAGTTTAAGGCTGTGTGTAGACTACCGGCCTCTCAATGCAGTGACAATCAAAATAAATATCCACTTTCTTGCATTGATGTTCTTTTCGATCAGTTGACTGGAGCAAAAATCTTTTCCAAAACTGGTCTTCATTCTGGCTATCATCAAATCTAGATTCGACCATGTGATATTCCAAAGACCGCTTTCTCCACTTGATATGGACTATATGAATACTTAGTTATGTCTTTTGGTCTCACGAATGCCCCTACCTACTTCATGTATCTCATGAGTTCGGTTTTTATGCCGGAGCTTGACAAGTTCATCGTGGTTTTTATTGACGACATTCTTATTTATTCCAAGAACGAGGAGGACCATGCTAAACATTTGCACATTGTTCTCCAACACCTTAGAGACCATCAGTTATATGCTAAGTTCTCCAAATATGAATTCTGGTTGGGTAGTGTGAAATTCTTGGGCCATACTATCTCTAGTAATGGTATTTCAATGGACCCCAGTAAAGTTCAAGAAGGTGATGGATTGGGAACCTCCCACTTCCGTTCATCAGATTTATAGTTTTCTTGGTTTAGCTGGTTATTATCGCCGCTTCATTCCGGATTTCTCCAGAATTGCTAAACCTATGACTGAACTATTGAAGAAGGGAGTAAAATTTGTGTGGGATGAAGATTGTCAAAAAGCTTTCCACACCCTCAGAGCACATCTAACTACAGCCCTAGTTTTAGCTGACAATACCAAGCCATTTAACATTTACTGTGATGTTTCTGTTACTGGTTTGGGCTATGTACTTATGCAAGACAATCGGGTCATTGCCTATGCTTCATGAGCACTTCAGCCCCATGAAAAGAATTACCCAACACATGATCTTGAGTTAGCAGCTGTCATTCACGCTCTCAAGATTTGGAGGCACTATCTTATGGGCACCCATTGCAATATCTATACCGATCATAAGAGTCTCAAATATATATTCACACAAGCTGACCTGAATATGAGACAAAGACGATGGTTGGAATTAATCAAAGATTATGACCTTGAGGTGCATTATTATAGAGGCAAAGCTAATGTAGTAGCGGATGCACTCAGCTGCAAAGCCCATTGCAATTGTCTATCTACTACATCATACAATGAGACGTTATGCTCTAAAATGTGGAAACTTTGGTTGGAAATGATTCCTCGGGGAACTTTGAATCACATCTCTATTGAACCCACTCTTCATGACCAAATCATCATGGCACGATTACATGATGAGGGTGTTAAGATCATCAAGCAGAAACTATCTCAAGGAGAGGAGAAGTACAAATGTTTTTGTCAGGATCACAAGGGAGTTTGATGGTTTGAAAGTCGCATTATCGTTCTGAAAAATTGGGGACTTCGAAAGCAAATTCTTGATGAAGCATATCTTTCCAAATTCTCTATTCATCTAGGCAGTAGCAAAATATATCAGGACCTCAAACAAAATTTCTAGTGGACTAGGATGAAGAGGAAAATTTCCCAATATGTTGCACAGTGTGATACTTGTCAGTGATTGAAGGCTAGCCACTTGAAAGTAGCTGGTACACTTCAACCTCTGCCGATACCATCCTGCAAATGGGAAGACATCGGTCACACCCGATTTATAAAGAACATAAATCGAGCAATCATATATGCGCCAAGATCAAGTCACGCATATATACAACAGATTATCAAGATATCACAACACATGTCACGAATAAAAGCGTATAAATTATAAAATGAATATCTTTATTACAACTGAATCAAGGATCAGTTCAAGGAATGCGGAAGCGTCAAATAAATACATGAAGAGCAGGGCGCCACAGGGACGTCGACTGGGAGACAAACACCTAGAAGTCGTCGAAGCCGCTGACGTAGTCCTCCACGTTGCCGGGCACTGAGCAGCAGTCGAAGATATCCGAAATAGAACAGAAGAGTAGAGAGACAAGTGTGAGTACAAAGTGGTACTCAACAAGTATAACACAAACTATGAGGCTCTAGGCTGGCTGACTCAACTGCATTAGCTTTTAGTCTTAACAAAATTTTATTAAAGCTAATTACTACAAGTGGATGAATTACCAAGAACCCAAATTGCATAAGAAATTAATCAGTATTAATTAAGAACTACTGAGAGCCATCCAAACCAAAACCACCCGGGGAATCTCCCTAATCAAAGGTTGATAACCCCACTAATCAGACGGAGGATCTGGGCCGCTCATGACTGTGAGCACAGCTGATATATCAGTTTTACACTCTCGAGAGGTTGCACAACTTTACCCACAAGTCGTGAGCTACGCTAGTTGTTCATCACACTTCCTTAGGTGAGATGGCTAGCAAGCACACTACGAGACCGTTATAAAGGATCACGTTGGTAAGGTGTAACCGCTAAGGATTCTGGATCAGCGACGATGGGGCCCACCTCCGGGGGTACAAGACACACAGCACAGACCAAGCCGGAGGAGCAGGGACCATTGAAGCTTACCACCCCTCTTGCCCACGCAGGTATGTTACTCCCGAACCAAAATGACCTAATTAGTAAGTCAAGACTGTCCCATTCCAGTCTTGTGGTTGCGCGGTTATCCCAGGTTGTCGCTCTATGAACCGGTCCTTATGGAGAGTAGCCAACCAAGCACTAAGCACCATGCTGGCCCCCTGAACCATGTTTCTATTAAAAACATCTTTTAAGGACGCACAAACCTCTCAAGCACACAGCACAGAGGGCCGGCTCCAGAATTAAGTTGCATAAGATCATTAACCAATTAATTAAAAGGACCAAGTGTGTTATAGCGCAGCAACCTAGCACAACTAACCAAAATGCAACCCAAAGGATATACATATAGGATATAAAGTGGCTAGGAAAGTCCTTATAGGCATACAGTATTAAAATGCAATATGAAATTATATTAAAAAGTGATAGGAGGTTCATCTTATACTTGCCTTCCTCGTACTCTCCCGGCTGCTGCTCGAACTGCTCGGAAGATGGCTGCTCCTGGTACTGGTCCAAAGGCTCCGCGTCTACTCACGATCATCAAGCATGGTCCAGACATACACACATGCACAAACAATAGCAAACTATAAGAAACAGTACAACATTACATAAAAACAGCACACAACACTATTCTAGAACTATTCTACGCATTACAACGATCGCGTGGATATAAAGAACACCTAAAATGAAACTAAGATGCGAAAACTGCGCTTGAAACAAGATCCAGGGACCTATTTGTAAGAAAACTGGAGGTTCTAAGGGGTTCTGCACAAAAACCGAGGGTCTAAACGCAAATAAAGGGTAGACACAGGGGCTAGCACGTGAAAACTCTAGGGCTGGATGGCGGGTTCTAATTCCAGGAAGCTCAAGGGGGTCCGTGCAAGATTCTGGGTTGTTCTGGAATTATTTCTTAACTAACTAGGACTGCGGGTTTATTTCGGTAAAGCGGAGGGTTTCTTTAGAAAAATTACCAGCGCTGACTGGTACGCTGCCCTTTGACTCGCGCGCGGGACTGATTTGGGCCACTGGATCTACATCGGACGGTTCAGGCGCGGGGGTCGCGAGTGAGCAGCGGCGCAGACCGCCGGAGCTGAATCTCCGCGGCGGCGCTTCGCCGGGACTTCGTCGGAGCAGGCGATCTGGGGCGACAGCGGGTCTCTTGGCCTGCGGTTTGGCCGTAGAGCTTGAGCGCGGAATGGGTAATCCACTGGTGGGCTCAGGAAGAGGCGGCATCGGTCGGAGGGAATGGCTCGCGGGGAGAGGCAGCTCGGGTTCGCCGGCGTAACGACGGCGCACGTGTTCCGGGAGCTACGGGCGGCTAAGGGCTACGACATCCGGTGCAAAAGGACCAGGGGCAAGAGGCGAAGCTCACCGAGGGTTCGCGATGTCCAGAGCGTGGCGAAGGACGGCCGGCGGCGAGGTCCTGCGGAGGTGACGCTCGGGATGATCGCGGACGGGCCGAGGTGGGACTGCTTCAGGTCTGCCGGTCCCCCAAATCGAAGCACACGGGCCCTGCAGAGGTGCTCAAGGGGTCAGCCCGGCCGGACGCCTACCAACGACGAGGAATTGTTGCGGCGGGGCAACTCACCGGCGACAATTCCCTCGGGTAATTCCATCGTTACCGAGGCGCGGAGCTCCAATGCTGAGCTCGAGGGGCTTTAGGGCGGCGAGGTGGAGCTTTTGCGGGGGATGCGGCGGCCTGGAGCGCGGCGGAGCGGCCTGACCACGGTGAGACCGAGGGTGTAGCGCGGCGGAGGAAAAGGGGGCGGCGGCGCTGGATGTCCTCGGGCGACGCAAGAGCTAGGGTTAGGGTTCAGATGGTTGGGGCTGCTCTTTGTAGGGCGGCGGAGCCACACTGGCGTGCGGGCCCGGGGAGAGAAGGTCGCCGGCGATCTCGGGGGGAAGTTGAGCGCCGGGGAAGGAAGATGAGAGGGGGAAGAGGACGGGGAAGCTGACGTGCGGGGCCACCTGGCCAGAGAGAGAAAGGAGGAGAGCGCGCAGGGTGGCCGGCTGAGGGAGGAAGTGGGCCGGGGCGCGGCCCACGCGGGGAGGGGAGAGGGGAGGGGTGCTGGGCCTCGGGTGGCCCATGCGGGAGGGAGGAGGGGAGAAGGGGCTGGGCTGGGCCAAGGGTTTGGGTTGGTTTATTTCCTTCTTCTTTTCCTTTCCTTTTCCTATACTCTAAGCATTCAAACAAATCTAGTTGAATTCCATTAAATTTGAATTCAAACCCTACAACTCAACACAAATAAAACAATGCTCCAGCATGAATCCACAAGCAAGTTGATCCTATGATAAGTTTTATTTTCTTGCGTTATAAATTGCTTTAAATGCCACAAAAATTAAAGAAAAGCCTGGAAAAATTATTTAAGCCCAAATAAATTCATTAAAATTAGGGAAAATTACTTTAGGGTGTTACAAACCTACCCCCCTTACAGGAATCTCGTCCCGAGATTCTGATAGGCTAGCTAGCAAAGAGATCGGGATATGTCTTTCTCAGCTCATCTTCTCGCTCCCAAGTAGCCTCATCCTCCGTGTGATGACTCCACTGAACACGGCACATCTTGATCTTCTTGTTCTGGGTAACTCACTCGGATGTCTCCAAAATCTTCACCGGATGCTCGATGTAGGTCAGATCCTCCTGCACATCCAACCCTTCTATCGGTGCTTGTTCTTCTGGCACCCTCAAGCACTTCTTCAGCTGAGACACATGGAACACATCGTGCACTCCTGTGAGATTGAGAGGCAACTCCAAACGATATGCCACTTCACCCTTCCGTTCCAACACCTTGAACGGACCGATGTATCGAGGGGCTAGCTTCCCTCTCACATTAAACCTGCGGATTCCTCTCATCGGAGAGACCTTCAGGTACACATGGTCACCCACTGCAAAGGTCAGATATCGACGACGCACATCCGCGTAGCTCTTCTGACGAGTCTGGGCGACCCTCAGATTCTCTCGCACCTGCTGTACCAGCTGTTCTACCTCTTCAACAACATCTGGACCAAATACCTGCCTCTCACCAATCTGATCCCAGTATAGCGGAGTTCTGCACTTCCGTCCATACAGGGCCTCGAAAGGAGATTTCTTCAGACTGGCCTGATAGCTGTTGTTATACGAAAACTCTGCATAAGGCAGGCACTTATCCCAGCTGGTACCATACTGAATAGCACAAGCTCGAAGCATATCCTCCAACACTTGGTTGGTTCTTTCTGTCTGCCCATCTATCTGAGGATGATAAGCGGTACTGAAATGCAGCTTCGTATCCAACGAATCATGCAACTGCTCCCAGAACCGTGAAGTGAACTGAGATCCTCGATCAGATATGATCTTCTTAGGAACACCATGTAGACAGACAATCCTGGAAATGTACAACTCTGCGAGTCTGGCACCGGAGTAAGTAGTGTTCGCCGGAATGAAGTGAGCAACCTTCGTCAACCGATCCACTACTACACATATGGAGTTGTACCCTTTCTGAGTACGAGGCAATCCCACAATGAAGTCCATGGTGATCTCCTCCCATTTCCACTCTCGAATCTTCAACGGCTGCAATAACCCTGCTGGCCTCTGATGCTCTGCCTTGACACGCTGACAAGTGTCACAGATAGCCACGTACTCCGCAACTGAACGCTTCATTCCATACCACCAGAATCGTTCCTTGAGATCATAATACATCTTTGTGCTGCCCGGATGGATGGAATATGCCGTATCATGAGCCTCACTCAAGATCAGCTTCCTGAGATCCGCAACATCCGACACACATATCCGACCCTTGTACCACAAGGTACCCTGATCATCCTCTCTGAAATGCGGTGCCTTGCCAATCTTGAGCAATTCACGGATCTCCTGTAGCTTCTTATCTTCTTTCTGATGCTGCCTGATCTCTGCCTCTAGAGTGGGTTCTGCCTCGAACGATGTACCCGAGGTATGGTGCAAGAAACCCAGACTCAACTGCTCAAACTCCTCGCATAACTCCTGAGGTATCTGAAAAGCCACGGCCATGTTAACATAGCTCTTCCTGCTCAGAGCATCTGCCACGACATTAGCCTTACCCGGATGATAGTGGATCTCCAGGTCATAATCCTTGACCAACTCTAGCCATCTTTTCTGCCGCATGTTCAGCTCACTCTGAGTGAAAATATACTTGAGGCTCTTGTGATCGGTGTAAATATCACACCTCTGCCCAAACAAGTAATGCCTCCATATCTTCAGAGCATGCACAACTGCAGCTAACTCCAGATTATGAGTGGGATAATTCAGCTCGTGACGACGCAACTGCCGCGAAGCATAAGCTATCACTCTGCCTTCCTGCATCAGGACACAACCAAGGCCATCCCTCGAAGCATCACAATACACTGTGAACCTCTTGCTCTGGTCTGGCAGAGTAAGGACTGGCGCCGTAGTCAACCTCTTCTTCAACTGCTCGAAGGCCTTCTGACGCTCATCAGTCCAACAGAAATCCACACCCTTCTCCAGCAAGGAAGTCAAAGGCTTCGCAATCTTGGAGAAATTCTCAATGAACCTCCGATAGTACCCTGCTAAGCCCAGAAAGGAGCGGACTTCCTTCACTGTCAGCGGTACAACCCAGTCAAGCACATCCTTCACCTTCCCGGGGTCCACAGCAATACCTCCCTTGGAGATAACATGACCGAGGAATGGAACCTCGTCAATACAGAATTCGCACTTGCTGAGCTTGGCATACAACTTGTGCTCTCTGAGCCTCTGCAACACAAGCCTCAGATGCTTCTCATGCTCTGCTTCTGACTTGGAATATATCAGGATATCATCAATGAATATCACCACAAAGGTGTCCAGATAATCCATGAAAACCTTGTTCATCAGATGCATGAAGAAAGCCGGAGCATTGGTCAAGCCAAAGGACATGACCGTATACTCGTATAGCCCATACTTGCAGGTGAAAGCCGTCTTCGGAATATCCTCGGAACGAATCGTCAGCTGATGATAACCTGAACGCAGATCAATCTTCGAGAATACACAAGCACCCTGAAGCTGATCGAAGAGATCCTCAATACGGGGCAAGGGATGCTTGTTCTTGATAGTAACTGCATTCAGATCCCGATAATCGACGCACATTCTCTTCGCGCCATCCTTCTTCTCTACAAGCAATACCGGAAAAGCCCAAGGAGAGAAGCTGCGACGGATATAGCCCTTGGCTAGCAACTCATCAATAGTCTTCTTAACTTCTTCATGTTCAACGGGCGCCATACAATAGGGCCGCTTAGCAATAGGAGCTGTGCCAGGCAAGAGATCAATAGAAAATTCAATGTCGCGATCAGGCGGCATACCTGGCAAATCATCCGGAAAGACATCCGGGAATTCAGACACCACGCCAATACCACCCGTGGGTCTAGCCTCCATCTGATGAAGAAACCCAGAAGGCTCTGTGGCACCAACCATAACCTCCTGACCATCCGGTGCTGACAGAAGAACCGTCCTCTGAGCACAATCTATCCGGACTCCCCACTTAGCGAGAGTCTCCATCCTGAGGATCACATCAACGCCCTTGGTGTCTAGCACCATCAGATTTGCGCTGAAATCTACCCCCCTTATGGCCACACTGAATCTGGGACAGAAGATATGAGACCTCAACTGCCCTCCCGGTGAAGATACTAACATGCACCTATTTAATGTGCTAGTAGGAATACCATGATGCTCCACAAAAGACTGGGTGATGAAAGAATGTGTAGCACCAGTATCAAAAAGTACTGTAGCAGGATGGGTGTTGACCATGAACGTACCAATCACCACGTTAGGATCCTCGGCCGCTGACTCGGCCGTCACGTGGTTCACCCTGCCCTGAGCGGGGGCCTTGGGCGGTGCTGCACGTCCCTGCTATCCTGCCTGCGCCTTCCGAGGGCAGACGTTGGCGTAGTGCCCCGGCTCGCCGCAGTGGAAGCACACTCGAGGAAGTGCAGCGGCCTGCTGCCCAGGTGGAGGAGTGGGCGCTCCCTGCCTCTGAGCTGGTGGAGCCGAAGGCGCTGGAAGCCTCTGACCCTGTCCCGCCTGCTGCTGAGGACGAGGAGGAAACTGCTGGTACTGCTGAGGCGGCCTCTGCTGCTGCTGTGGCTGCTGATAGCGAGGACGAGTGTTGCTGCCCGAAGAGGATGGAGCCATCTTCCTCTTCTTATCCTCAATCTCCCGGCGCTTACGCTCGGTGTTGAGTGCAGCATCAACCAGCTGGTTGAAGTTGTCGAAGCGGTGGTTCAGCAGCGCATACTGGATGTGATCATCCAGTCCTTCCTTGAAGTACTCCTGCTTGTCGCTATCAAGGGCGACGTCAGCAGGGGCGTAGCGGGCCAGCTGAAGAAAACGGTCATGGTACTCCGTCACCGTCATCAAGCACTGCTTAAGGGCACGGAACTCCTTCTGCTTCATCTTCATGATGCCCTCAGGAATATGGTGGCTCCTGAAGCGCTCACGGAACTGGACCCAGGTGAGGGAGTCACGGTCCTGAGCCGGGTAGGACTCCCACCAGTCAAGAGCGGAGCCTCGCAGCTGCCCTGCTGCGTAAAGGACTCGCTCCCGGTCGTCGCACTGCGCAACAACCAACTGGCGCTCCACCGAGCGAAGCCAGTCATCCGCCTGGAGTGGGTCCGTGGCGTGAGAGAAGGTCGGAGGATGACCTCTTAGGAAATCCGCACGCCTGTCACGGGGCTGAGGCGGCGGAGGAGGCGGTGGCTGATGTAACATTCCTGTAATTAGAATATAGACACTAGGTATTAATGTGTTGTATGTATATTAGGGTTTGTACAAAGAACTAGGGATGTAATTGTAAATTATGAAATTTTATAAGTTCTTATGTACAATGGTGTGAAAATACTCTTAAAATGTCAAATTCAATTGACTATAGCAAAGGAAAGTACAAATATTGAGTTAAAATCTAAAGGAAAATAAAAATTTATTGGAAACTAAAGACCTATGTGTAATTAACACAAAGGTATAAGGATTTACATGTGAAATAGTAAAAAGATAAAAGTAAAACTCAGATTTACCTAAGGGCTAAAGTGTAAAAAGAACTAGTCATGATTACTGCAGGCAATCTTGCAAGAAGACCCTAAGCATTAAAGAAATTGGGTTGAATTATAACAAAGAATTTATAAATTGGGTTGTGTTCAAAAGTTCAAAATAAAACTGTCTCCTTTAAAGATTCTGAACTTGAACCCTAAAGCATTCTTGTAGGATTTGAAATTCTCTACAACTTTGCTTTTGACATTTTGTTCATTAGGATTTTGTATCAGCGGGAAATTTTAGTTTACAGACAGGTCCCTGAACTCTTTGGAAATCACGAACAAGTCCCCCTGACACCTCCCTGCTTCGTCTTCCTCTGGCACACGCCGCTTCCCTCTCTGCGTTGCTCCTGCCACCGCTGCTCGCCGCCGATGCCGCACCCCGAGCTCCACCTCCAGCTGCTACACCCGTCCACGCGTCATCTCCCCTCGATCCCGACCTCTTTCCTCTCCCTTGGTGGCATTGCGCGCGCGCCACGACGACCCCGAGCCTTCACCGGCCGCCACCTCCTCGTCGTCGTGGATAGCTCACTACCGCGCCTTAACCTCCTCCCTCTCGCGCGCAGCAGCACCACTTCAACACCTACGTGCTGTTCTGCTACTCCCAGCAACCAATTTCGAGCATCCGAGCTACATTTCCCCGCCGCCGCCCTCCTCAGCTCCGGCCGCGCACGGCACGCCCATGGGCAGCCCTCATCAGCTCACCCCCGCCCCAATCAACACCTGCACAAGCTTCCCTGTTACTTGCTAGTGCTCGACGACCAACTGTTCTCCTCCAATTTCCACTGGAACTTCGTCTCCGACGAAGCGCTGCCGCCGCCGCCTTCGGCCTCACCGTGGGCAGCACACCTCGAGCCTTCTCGCGCCACCACAACACCATAAACAGCACCACATCATCACCCTGAAGCTCCCCGACCCAGTCATTGGCTCTCTAGTCCACCACCGCGCCTCCCCGACGCTCGCCGGCGTTCTTCCTCGCCGCCGCCGCTTCGGTCTCCGTCGATCCCCATTGATCCAGCATGTTTTCATCCAATTGATGGCACGTACACCTTCCCCATGACATGCTGTTTCTCATGCGCAGGTTTACTACCAACATCGATCGCCGGAGCACCGTCGTCAACGGTGACCTCTCCGCCGCCGCCTCGGGTCCTCGTCGGGATTCCTCTTTCCGGCCACTCCAGCCTTCGACAAGTGACGCAACCGAACCACTGTAAGCCCCTGAGTCCTTCCCTGGCCTTGGACCTCGCCACCGGTGACCGTCGTCGCCGGAACACCGCCGCCCCCGCCTTGCTCTGCTTCGGTCCCCAGCCAAGGACCTCGGGTTAGAAGGAATAAAAACCCAGGGGGTTATGTGCATAGCCTAAGACTTAGAGAAATAGTAACCAGGGACCCCCTTGTGTAAATAAGGCTATCAACTTAGAAATGCTATATCTATTCGAGGAAAAATCATAAAAATATAAACTAAATTTAGTTGGACTCCTTGGATAAAGATCTACAACTTTACTTTAAGAATGAACTTCAATTTCTGAATGTTTGATGATCTAATTTAAATGTCAAATTTAGTTGCTTGTAGGCTTAGGAAATAAATAGTAATTCATAGAAAAATGACAAATTAGTGAAACCAATTGGGTTAATTTTCTTTTTACATGTAGAATTGAAGAAAAATAATTATCCTAGTATTCTAGTATTATTTCCTTAATGTACAAGTTTAATTAGAAATATGTATAATTCCTCTTGCATAATTAATTCTTATAGATAATCAATATTCAAAAAAATCATGGAAATATTTTAGGGTACTACTACTTAATAGTATAACATGTGATTAAATTTTCAACCAAGAGTTAGGTATTAAACAATTGGACATAATTTAATTGGTCAATAATGTAATAGTAATATAAAGATTATATAAATGATTAATGTAGCCCATGCATAAAGCTTGTTAAATAATTGTTAGGAACCAACCCACCTGTTGCTCCATGCCACTAGTTAGATAATTAGTGTAACTAATCCTGTTGTTTAACGAGTTTAGATAAAATATATAATACCCGATAAATGACTGCCCAGTGCAGGGTAGTTCAATCATTGTCGAAATATAATATTCCTTTAATTAGATTGCAACTTTATCGCGAATTGAATTACAAGTGTATGCATCCATTAAACTTCATCTTGCATATCATGTAGACTCGACCACACTCGCTGACGGGGATTATCAGCTGATTCCGGAACAAGAAGGAGGATATTCGGAAGACCCCGGGAATCTCGTCGCGGATTTCTCTGAAGCCCCGAACCAAGGTTCGGAAGAAATTAATTTGACTAACCCCAGCCCCACTAGCGAAGGCAAGCCTCGGACATAACCTACTATTTTTATTACCTTGCACTCTATATTTATTTATGTATTCTATGCATTAAGTTTATAGGAATTGTTTGAAACCCTAGATGCATGAATCCTAGGAACCAATGTATTGAATAACAGTACTTGAGTCCGAGTAGCTGCTACGCTATTAGGACCGGTAGAAGTCGAGTGATTTCCTGTCACTCGCGCGATATAGGAATTGTGATGTTTACTTTCATGTTATCACTATAAGGATGACGGACGGGAGTTTTATTCGGTATCATGGTTGAGGTGATGCCCCGTCTGTGTTGTTGAACTGGATAAGGCCGCAGTGTGTGGTAGCGGTGGTTAAGTGTTTGAAAGTACTAGCCACATGCCGTAAAATATGGTAAGCGGTAAGCCTAGTCACCGATCGGCCCGAGGAGTGGACATACCCCCCACCACATGTATTTGCTTCTTTGGGTTACTTTGTTCGACGTGTAGGTATACGTGTTGCTGGGCAACCAGGAGTACGGGTTTTGTAGTCGCGCTACAGACGTACGTCCTGCACTTTGGAAGTGCGTATGTCCTGCAGTCGCTTGTGGTGGATCTGATCCACGAGTCGGAATGAAAGGCAAACGGTTGCTTCGGAACGACCCTTTGGTGTTCCAAGCGTGTGTGTTAGGTTTACCCTTGCAAGGTTTTGAATTTCGATTCAGGAATCGTCCGCCTCTCACGATGAATGAGACTGCTTACCCCCTTTACCACATAGAGTAACAAGAGCAACTTTGTGATTATCAAAGATGATGTTTGATTAAAGATTCTACCATGTTTGAATAGTTATAGGTGCTTACCTAGAATGGTTAATCAACTAGAATCTGAAAGCTAAAAGTTGAAATAAGGATCTACTCTTTGTTGCTTTTCAGCTAAAACTAAACCCAGAACCATCATAAGCCTTCATAAGTCTAGTTACATGGCTAAGTATACCATGAGACGGGTAAGCCTTGCTGAGTATTAGTATACTCAGCCTTGCTAGTTGTATGTTTTTCAGGTGATGTCCTTGAAGACCCTACTCTTTCCTTGCCTCGGCCCTGTGCTCTTCCAGATGGTTGGACCGTGGAATGGGATCCGTCCCCGGCCAACACTGAGGACACCGAGTGATGTCGTGCATGGGCTTAGCATGACATCATCTTGATGACGTGCTGTAATCATCGCGTATGTTTTCCGCTGCTAAAAACCGTAGCTTTAAAGTTTGTAATGTCTTATCTAAATTTAGAACTTCGCACTGCTTTAAGAAACTCTGGTATTGTAACTTTCCTGCGATGTAAAATTTGATGGTGACTGTATCTCTGGACTCACCTTCGTGTGAGATAACCTTATTTGATCCTGTGTATCGGTGGTTTATCGGGACGTTACCCGACAGGCCAAGGGATTATACCGTTTGAAGCACGTTGAAGCCCTTGGGAGTGGACTTGCGTACTTGAGCCGGTATAATTCAGGTTGGTTCTGCCACAGCTGGAATTAGAGCTAACAAGGTACATTGGAGATATAAAGTGCCTTAAAAATACTTTCGATATAAAATGTGACTAATAAAGTATTTTGCAAAAGGTACGTTGGATTCGTTAAGGTTGTGCTTAGTACGTAAAGCCCTAGGGTGATATTTAAGGGAAAATTAGAGGTGGCTGTAACATATATATATAACTCTAACTTCCAGCATTACTTTTCTGTTGAAACTTAAATTTATGCACAACCCAACCTTACTTTCTGTAACGACATCTTCGATCGTGAGGTAAGAAGGTAAGGATCCTCAGCCAACTGAGGGAGCTTGGCCTTCCTGTCGGTGATGCGAACCGAACGCTGTTTCTCAAGCAGTGGCCTACTTGAGATGCTGCCAATGTACCAACTTCGGTTGACTACATTGGGAGTATATGGTTCGGCGCAGGGTATGGCGATCGCTGTTCATACCCCCGCATTTTTGCGGTACCCCCGTGAATACGTTATTCAATAACGTATGTTAACGTTGTCTGTACGGCGGTAATTGTACAGATGCTGTTTCTATAGTGAGCAGTAATGAATGGGGACGCTTTCATGACATGCTGGCATGAAAGGTTCATTGAATATATATATATGCATTGTGGTTTTCTGCAGGTACACTAACCACGATTACGAAACTAGGACGGATAGGGCTTATCGACTAGTTATTAAGGAGAGACGTATGTATTATGCCACCGAAACTAACCACGTAAGACCAAGATTATTTGGCAGTTATTTCTGGTTGTGAGATCGCGTAGTGCGTGCATGCATAATCCACTAATCAACCAAAATGAATGCTTAATTTTGTTGCTTTAAGAAATAAGTAACCTGTTGGTATTTCTTAGTTGGGGTAGATAGCAATCTTTAGCTCTTAAGTATCCAGTTGATTTCCAGCCTTTGCTGTTATCACAATCAACTATCTTAATCCATTTACCTTGAGAGCTTTCCGCAGGGTAAATATATCTTACCATTTGCATTGTTGTCGCAGATGGCTGCTCCTTCCAATGCCTTTTGGGATCAGGAAGGGCACTTCCACACCAATGCTTTACATTGGGAAGGGTTTCCTCGTCTCTTATGGGAATCCTTAAGTCTGTTTCACTATACAGAGCCTCCTCAATACGATGGGGTAGAATATCGTGAGGAAGGAATTCCTCGATGCCGGGTTAAGATGATAATTCCTCAACACCCTTTCCGCTCCTCATGGCATCCCATAGAAGTGGAAGTGGTTGGATATCGTCTGGTTGATACCCTTGAAACTGCTGCCTTGGAAGCTGTCAAACTTTTCTGCAATCAGCATCCGACTGAAGTTGCCGCATATCCTATTGGTTTATTTCCTACCATAGATCCTGATAATTCGGAATGGAATTTTCGGACAGAGCATCTTGGTCATATGCTAGGAGATCTGGCTGAAGAAACCGTCCGTATCATTACCAGGTTCATGGATGTGCAACATCATTACCAGATTCTACTGCGTCACGGTATGAATCAGATAACTGGTGTGGCTCAAAGCCACTATCGGAATGCTGACCGCCAAGTGACCCAAATAGTGGAATTACAAGCTTTGGTGACTCAGAAAGATGAAATCATTGCAGCAAGGGATGAGACAATCCTCCATCGTGAAGATCAGATCAATGAGAGTGATCATATTATCACTCAGCGTGACACTGTTATTGAGTTCCTACAGGCACAAATTCATGATGTGATACTTGTGGCTAATGATGCCCAGGCTCACATTGAGGAACTGCAGCAGCAACCGATACTTCCCGCTATACCCATAATGCCTGAAGCAGAAGAAGAAGACCCAGAAGAGATTGAGGGTGTTTCAGAGATTGACTCTGAGCATGGGGACCCAGTTCTTAGTCCCTATCACTCTCTCTCGGGCAGTCAGTCGTCAATAGGCAATTTTGACGATTTTTAGTTTAGCAGATTGTCGATCATTAGGTGTAACCTAGGGGAGTGTAATAACTTAAGTAGTAAGAGACTTGTCTAGATCTCGTGCCATTTGTTGTAATTTAGATGGCCTGTGTAGGGATCTTTCGGATGTGTGATGCGGAGAACGATCAGAACCAATGTTGTAATATAAGTTTCCTGTTTTATCATCCTGTTCATTATCCTTATGATTCTGAAATGAGATGATTAAATGGAGTATGTGCATTGTTTATCTAAGTCTTATATCTTCTGAAATTGGGAGTAAGGCTATATGGTTAATGATGGACATCTCCTTTGTTTCAGATGGTTGGAGCCACGCGCGGAACCCCGGAAGGTTTCCGGGCAGATCAGGCTAGCGGTTCCCAACAACCGCCACCACCCCCTCCCAACCTTGCCGAAGTTATGGCTCGGCAAACTGAGTTGCATAACTTGCTGGTTCAAGCGCAGCAAAACCAGCAACGTCAACAGTTCCGAGGAGGTCGGGATGATCACAATCCTCCTGTGGCTAGTTACCAGGATTTCATTAGTACCCAGCCTCCATTCTTCAGTAAGGCTGAAGAACCCTTGGATGCCGATGCTTGGCTCCATATTATTGAATCGAAGTTCGCGCTATTGACAATACCTTGTGCGGACTCAAATAAAGCTTCCTTTGCCGCCCAGCAACTCCGTGGTGCTGCTCGGATCTGGTGGGACAATTTCTATGCCATGCAACCTGCAGGGCATGTTATCACCTGGGATGAATTTCGGGCAGCCTTTAGAGCACATTATATTCCGGAGGGATTGCTGGAGCGAAAATTGAATGAATTCCTGGCTCTTACTCAAGGCACCAGTACAGTCCTGCAATACGCACAGAATTTCAATCATCTGTGTCAATATGCGGGATATCATGCGGATAACGATGCCAAGAAACAAGATCGTTTCCGTCGAGGCCTTAATACCAAGCTCAAGGAACGCCTGAATCTTGTGAGGGCTAATACTTTCAGCGAGCTGGTTAATATGACCTTAACTCAAGAAGATTGCATCATAGCACATCGTGCTGAGAAGAAGAGGAAGACTCCTACTGGACCCTCGAGTGCTCAATCACCGAGGTATCGGGTTGTTCCCAATACACCGTTCAGAGCACCGCAACAGAATGCCTCAACTGGCAGATTGGTTTTCAGGCCGCCCCAACAGCAGGGAAGGTATAGACCTCCCGTTCCTCCGCAACAAGCACAACCATCTGGCCCACGGCCAAATGTTCAACAAGTGCCACAGAGAGGTGGCAACTATCGCTGTTTCAATTGCGGAAGCGCGGATCATTTCATTCGGGATTGTCCGCGGCCCAAGAAACCTAATCCAGGGCAAAGCTCTACTCAGGGTAACCAGAACAAGAGCAAGAAGCCAGTGATGCAGGTCCGGCAAGGACGGATTAATTTCACCACTCTGGCAGAACTTCCAGACGGAGCTCCCGTCATGTCGGGTACATTTTCTATTCATCACAAACCAGTTGTTACTTTATTTGATTCTGGAGCAACACATAGCTTTATTAGTAACAACTGTGGTACCCGACTAGGACTTGATTCTTGTCCTATCCAGGGGTCATATATGATCTCTACCCCTGGAGGAAAAATTACCTCCAACCAAATGGTTAAAAGTGTGCCAATTCAGTTAGGTAGTAAAGAAATCAAAACTGATTTGGTTTTATTAAGTTTGGAGGGTATCGATATTATACTTGGGACCAACTGGATGACTGAACATCGAGTCCGGTTAGACATATCTTCCCGAGTTATCGAAATTGATTCACCATATCGTGGGGCTATTACTCTTTATCTGCCTCAGCCAGAATGTCTACACCCTTGCACTTATGCTATCACACATATCAAAGTCAAGGATATTCCTATAGTATGTGAATACCCCGATGTCTTTCCAGACGATTTGCCTGGAATGCCACCAGATAGAGACATCGAGTTTATCATTGAACTTCAACCAGGCACCGCTCCTATTTCAAAGCGGCCATATCGCATGCCTCCAAATGACTTAGCAGAACTGAAAATCCAGCTTCAAGATCTTCTTGATAAGGATTATATACGTCCAAGTGCCTCACCTTGGGGTTGTTCTGCTCTTTTTGTCAAGAAGAAAGATGATAGCCTAAGGCTATGTGTCGATTACCGTCCACTCAATGCGGTTACTATCAAGAATAAGTATCCTCTTCCCCGCATTGACATTTTGTTCGATCTACTAGCTGGAGTAAAGGTCTTTTCTAAGATTGACTTACGCTCTGGTTATCATCAAATCAAGATCAGGCCTAGTGACATTCCAAAAACGGCCTTCTCAACCAGATATGGACTTTATGAATATCTGGTTATGTCATTTGGACTTACTAATGCACCGGCATATTTCATGTATCTCATGAACTCTGTATTTATGCCGGAACTCGACAAATTCGTCGTGGTCTTCATTGATGACATCCTGATATACTACAAAACTAAAGAAGACCATGCTAGTCATTTACATGTCGTTCTTCAACGACTACGTGATCATCGCCTTTATGCCAAATTCTCGAAGTGTGAATTTTGGCTGGATAGTGTGAAATTTCTAGGACATACTATTTCCAGTGAAGGCATATCGGTTGATCCAACCAAAGTTCAAGAAGTGATGGACTGGAACCCTCCCACTTCAGTCCATCAAATTCAAAGTTTCCTTGGATTGGCGGGATATTATCGCCGATTCATTCCAGATTTCTCCAAGATAGCTAAACCCATGACTGAGCTACTTAAGAAAGAAGTTAAATTCTGCTGGAATGACAAATGTGAGGAAGCATTCCATACCTTGAGAAAGCTTCTGACCACTGCTCCAGTGCTAGCTCAGCCAGATAGCACTCAACCTTTCGATGTATATTGCGATGCTTCTGGAGTTGGCCTTGGTTGTGTCCTTATGCAAAACAATCGAGTTATTGCCTATGCATCAAGAGCACTTCGAACTCATGAGCAAAATTATCCAACGCATGATCTTGAATTAGCATCAGTCATCCATGCTCTCAAGATCTGGAGACATCATCTTATGGGCGCTAAGTGTAACATTTACACTGACCATAAGAGCCTCAAGTATATTTTCACCCAAGCTGACTTGAATATGAGGCAAAGGCGTTGGTTAGAACTGATCAAAGACTATGACCTTGAGGTACACTATCATCCGGGCAAAGCTAATGTGGTTGCGGATGCACTTAGCCGCAAGGCACATTGTCACTGCTTATCAGTAGTAACCTTCAGTGACACTCTTTGCCATCAAATGAGAAAACTCAATTTAGAGATTATTCCTCAAGGTAGTCTGAATCTGCTATCCATTGAGTCTACTCTTCGGGATAGAATCATCATGTCACAACTACATGATGAGGGTATCAAAATCATCAAATCAAAGCTATCTCAGGGAGAAACTAAATATAGGTGTTTTCACATTGATCATCAAGGAGTCCTGTGGTTCAATGATCGAATTGTTGTACCTAAGGATCATCCCCTTCGCAAACAAATCCTTGATGAGGCACATCTATCCAAGTTCTCAATTCATCCTGGTAGCACCAAGATGTATCAAGATTTACGATAACATTTTTGGTGGACCAGAATGAAAAGAGAAATTGCCAAATATGTATCCGAGTGTGATACGTGCCAGAGAGTGAAAGCTAGCCACTTAAAAGCTTCTGGTACACTTCAACCACTACCCATTCCGTCATGGAAATGGGAAGACATTAGTATGGATTTTATTGTCGGTCTTCCCAACACAGCTCAAAAGCATGACTCCATATGGGTAATTATTGATAGACTTACTAAAACAGCTCATTTCCTTCCTGTGCATACCACTTACTCTACCAAGAAGTATGCCGAAGTCTATCTGGACCAAATTGTTCGATTACATGGGGTTCCAAAAACCATCATCTCTGATAGAGGGCCCCAATTTATTGCACGGTTTTGGGAGCAATGCAATCAGCTCTAGGAACCAAATTGATTCGAAGCTCTGCGTATCATCCCCAGACGGATGGGCAGACTGAGCGAGTTAACCAAATCCTTGAAGACATGCTCCGAGCTTGTATTATTCACTATGGTACAAGTTGGGATAAGTGCCTTGCTCTAGCTGAATTCTCTTATAACAACAGTTACCAAGGTAGTCTTCAAATGGCTCCTTTTGAAGCATTATATGGTCGCAGATGCCGAACTCCTTTGAGTTGGTCAGAGACCGGTGAACGCAAAATCTTCGGACCAGACCTAGTCGTTGAAGCCGAAGATAAGGTTAAGGTTATTCAATCTAATCTTAAAACCGCTCAGTCCAGGCAGAAGAGCTATACAGATAAGAGGAGGAAACCTCTACAATTTCAAATAGGAGATTTTGTCTATCTCCGAGTATCGCCTACCAAAGGTGTCCAACGTTTTGGCATAAAGGGGAAGTTAGCACCTCGATATGTCGGACCCTTTGAAATTCTCAATGTTTGTGGCCCAGTGGCTTACAAACTTCGTCTTCCATCTCAATGGGCGGCTATTCACGATGTCTTCCATGTCTCTCAACTTAAGAAGTGTGTCAAAGAACCCACGAAAATCGTTGAGACATGTGCCATTGAGATTGAACCCGATCTATCATACATTGAACGACCTCTTCGAATCCTGGATACCACGGAAAGACTCACCAGAAGAAGGGTCGTTAAGATGTACAAAATCTTATGGGATCATCACACCGAGGAAGAAGCGACTTGGGAAACAGAGTCTTATCTTCAACGGAATTTCCCAGACTTTCTTCAAGCCAATCCCCAAATCTAATTATCCCTTTCTGCTCAGCTTCGGAATCTCGGGACGAGATTCTTTTTAAGGGGGGAAGGCTGTAACATTCCTGTAATTAGAATATAGACACTAGGTATTAATGTGTTGTATGTATATTAGGGTTTGTACAAAGAACTAGGGATGTAATTGTAAATTATGAAATTTTATAAGTTCTTATGTACAATGGTGTGAAAATACTCTTAAAATGTCAAATTCAATTGACTATAGCAAAGGAAAGTACAAATATTGAGTTAAAATCTAAAGGAAAATAAAAATTTATTGGAAACTAAGGACCTATGTGTAATTAACACAAAGGTATAAGGATTTACATGTGAAATAGTAAAAAGATAAAACTAAAACTCAGATTTACCTAAGGGCTAAAGTGTAAAAAGAACTAGTCATGATTACTGCAGGCAATCTTGCAAGAAGACCCTAAGCATTAAAGAAATTGGGTTGAATTATAACAAAGAATTTATAAATTGGGTTGTGTTCAAAAGTTCAAAATAAAACTTTCTCCTTTAAAGATTCTGAACTTGAACCCTAAAGCATTCTTGTAGGATTTGAAACTCTCTACAACTTTGCTTTTGACATTTTGTTCATTAGGATTTTGTATCAGCGGGAAATTTTAGTTTACAAACGGGTCCCTGAACTCTTTGGAAATCACGAACAAGTCCCCCTGACACCTCCCTGCTTCGTCTTCCTCTGGCATGCGCCGCTTCCCTCTCTGCGTTGCTCCTGCCACCGCCGCTCGCCACCGATGCCTCGCCCCGAGCTCCACCTCCAGCTGCTACACCCGTCCACGCGTCATCTCCCCTCGATCCCGACCTCTTTCCTCTCCCTTGGTGGCATTGCGCGCGCGCGCCAAGACGACCCCGAGCCTTCACTGGCCGCCACCTCCTCGTCGTCGTGGATAGCTCACTGCCGCGCCTTAACCTCCTCCCTCTCGCGTGCAGCAGCACCACTTCAACACCTACGTGCTGTTCTGCTACTCCCAGCAACCAATTTCGAGCATCCGAGCTACATTTCCCCGCCGCCGCCCTCCTCAGCTCCGGCCGCGCACGGCACGCCCGTGGGCAGCCCTCATCAGCTCACCCCCGCCCCAATCAACACCTGCACAAGCTTCCCTGTTACTTGCTAGTGCTCGACGACCAACTGTTCTCCTCCAATTTCCACTGGAACTTCGTCTCCGACGAAGCGCCGCCGCCGCCGCCTTCAGCCTCACCGTGGGCAGCACACCTCGAGCCTTCTCGCGCCACCACAACACCATAAACAGCACCACATCATCACCCTGAAGCTCCCCGACCCAGTCATTGGCTCTCTAGTCCACCACCGCGCCTCCCCGACGCTCGCCGGCGTTCTTCCTCGCCGCCGCCGCTTCGGTCTCCGTCGATCCCCTTGATCCAGCATGTTTTCATCCAATTGATGGCACGTACACCTTCCCCATGACATGCTGTTTCTCATGCGCAGGTTTACTGCCAACATCGATCGCCGGAGCACCGTCGTCAACGGTGACCTCTCCGCCACCGCCTCGGGTCCTCGTCGGGATTCCTCTTTCCGGCCACTCCAGCCTTCGACAAGTGACGCAACCGAACCACTGTAAGCCCCTGAGTCCTTCCCTGGCCTTGGGCCTCGCCGCCGGTGACCGTCGTCGCCGGAACACCGCCGCCCCCGCCTTGCTCTGCTTCGGTCCCCAGCCAAGGACCTCGGGTTAGAAGGAATAAAAACCCAGGGGGTTATGTGCATAGCCTAAGACTTAGAGAAATAGTAACCAGGGACCCCCTTGTGTAAATAAGGCTATCAACTTAGAAATGCTATATCTATTCGAGGAAAAATCATAAAAATATAAACTAAATTTAGTTGGACTCCTTGGATAAAGATCTACAACTTTACTTTAAGAATGAACTTCAATTTCTGAATGTTTGATGATCTAATTTAAATGTCAAATTTAGTTGCTTGTAGGCTTAGGAAATAAATAGTAATTCATAGAAAAATGACAAATTAGTGAAACCAATTGGGTTAATTTTCTTTTTACATGTAGAATTGAAGAAAAATAATTATCCTAGTATTCTAGTATTATTTCCTTAATGTACAAGTTTAATTAGAAATATGTATAATTCCTCTTGCATAATTAATTCTTATAGATAATCAATATTCAAAAAAATCATGGAAATATTTTAGGGTACTACTACTTAATAGTATAACATGTGATTAAATTTTCAACCAAGAGTTAGGTATTAAACAATTGGACATAATTTAATTGGTCAATAATGTAATAGTAATATAAAGATTATATAAATGATTAATGTAGCCCATGCATAAAGCTTGTTAAATAATTGTTAGGAACCAACCCACCTGTTGCTCCATGCCACTAGTTAGATAATTAGTGTAGCTAATCCTGTTGTTTAACGAGTTTAGATAAAATATATAATACCTGATAAATGACTGCCCAGTGCAGGGTAGTTCAATCATTGTCGAAATATAATATTCCTTTAATTAGATTGCAACTTTATCGCGAATTGAATTACAAGTGTATGCATCCATTAAACTTCATCTTGCATATCATGTAGACTCGACCACACTCGCTGACGGGGATTATCAGCTGATTCCGGAACAAGAAGGAGGATATTCGGAAGACCCCGGAATCTCATCGCGGATTTCTCTGAAGCCCCGAACCAAGGTTCGGAAGAAATTAATTTGACTAACCCCAGCCCCACTAGCGAAGGCAAGCCTTGGACATAACCTACTTTTTTTATTACCTTGCACTCTATATTTATTTATGTATTCTATGCATTAAGTTTATAGGAATTGTTTGAAACCCTAGATGCATGAATCCTAGGAACCAATGTATTGAATAACAGTACTTGAGTCCGAGTAGCTGCTACGCTATTAGGACCGGTAGAAGTCGAGTGATTTCCTGTCACTCGCGCGATATAGGAATTGTGATGTTTACTTTCATGTTATCACTATAAGGATGACGGACGGGAGTTTTATTCGGTATCATGGTTGAGGTGATGCCCCGTCTGTGTTGTTGAACTGGATAAGGCCGCAGTGTGTGGTAGCGGTGGTTAAGTGTTTGAAAGTACTAGCCACATGCCGTAAAATATGGTAAGCGGTAAGCCTAGTCACCGATCGGCCCGAGGAGTGGACATACCCCCCACCACATGTATTTGCTTCTTTGGGTTACTTTGTTCGACGTGTAGGTATACGTGTTGCTGGGCAACCAGGAGTACGGGTTTTGTAGTCGCGCTACAGACGTACGTCCTGCACTTTGGAAGTGCGTATGTCCTGCAGTCGCTTGTGGTGGATCTGATCCACGAGTCGGAATGAAAGGCAAACGGTTGCTTCGGAACGACCCTTTGGTGTTCCAAGCGTGTGTGTTAGGTTTACCCTTGCAAGGTTTTGAATTTCGATTCAGGAATCGTCCGCCTCTCACGATGAATGAGACTGCTTACCCCCTTTACCACATAGAGTAACAAGAGCAACTTTGTGATTATCAAAGATGATGTTTGATTAAAGATTCTACCATGTTTGAATAGTTATAGGTGCTTATCTAGAATGGTTAATCAACTAGAATCTGAAAGCTAAAAGTTGAAATAAGGATCTACTCTTTGTTGCTTTTCAGCTAAAACTAAACCCAAAACCATCATAAGCCTTCATAAGTCTAGTTACATGGCTAAGTATACCATGAGACGGGTAAGCCTTGCTGAGTATTAGTATACTCAGCCTTGCTAGTTGTATGTTTTTCAGGTGATGTCCTTGAAGACCCTACTCTTTCCTTGCCTCGGTCCTGTGCTCTTCCAGATGGTTGGACCGTGGAATGGGATCCGTCCCCGGCCAACACTGAGGACACCGAGTGATGTCGTGCATGGGCTTAGCATGACATCATCTTGACGACGTGCTGTAATCATCGCGTATGTTTTCCGCTGCTAAAAACCGTAGCTTTACAGTTTGTAATGTCTTATCTAAATTTAGAACTTTGCACTGCTTTAAGAAACTCTGGTATTGTAACTTTCCTGCGATGTAAAATTTGATGGTGACTGTATCTCTGGACTCACCTTCGTGTGAGGTAACCTTATTTGATCCTGTGTATCGGTGGTTTATCGGGACGTTACCCGACAGGCCAAGGGATTATACCATTTGAAGCACGTTGAAGCCCTCGGGAGTGGACTTGCGTACTTGAGCTGGTATAATTCAGGTTGGTTCTGCCACAGCTGAGCATGGATCTGCTGCAGAGCCTGAACGGTGTTGTTCAGGGTCGCCATCATCTACATCTGGAGCTGGAAGAACTGCTCTGGGGTCAGTGGTGGCGGCATCGGCAGCGGCTGACCAGTACCCTGGTTGTTCTGCTCCTGCTGGTCAGAACCAGAACCGGTGCGCCTGGTGTTCACCATCTGATTGCAACAACTGAAATTTATGAGAATGAGATATTGTGCAGCTGCGGAAATGAAACTTCGGAAGAATATGACAGAGAGAAAGGAATATAGGTTTTACCCCCAATGATCTAACTCAAATTTTATTATTTAGTTCAAGTTGGGTTAGGGTCGATTTGCATGAACAAGTTTAACTACTAGACTATGCAATCAACCAAAAATCCAAATCAAACATTTGCACAATAACAAACATTCAATATTCACAACTTAGTCGAGTTTATCACACCACTCGACTAACACACTCTTTCTAGCGCATTTTCATCGGGACAATCTAAACTTTTAGCTTATAAGATTAGGCGACTCAGGCCAACGTCTACGGAAAGCTCAAGCTATTTCTCAGAAAAGACAGGAGAGATAGCAAATCAAGGACTTGAGACTCAAGGAATAGAAGCAAAAATGAATGTTTGGGTTTTGCGGAAGCAGAGCAAGCGAAATGAAATCCTAAACTCGACCAGTTCTATCTAGGTTTCGTCCTACAGTCGACACGGCTCTGATACCAATCTGTCACACCCAATTTATAAAGAACATAAATCGAGCAATCATATATGCGCCAGGATCAAGCCACGCATATATACAACAGATTATCAAGATATCACAACACATGTCATGAATAAAAGCGTATAAATTATAAAATGAATATCTTTATTACAACTGAATCAAGGATTAGTTCAAGGAATGCGGAAGCGTCAAATAAATACATGAAGAGCAGGGCGCCACAGGGACGTCGACTGGGAGACAAACGCCTAGAAGTCATCGAAGCCGCTGACGTAGTCCTCCACGTTGCCGGGCACTGAGCAGCAGTCGAAGATATCCGAAATAGAACAGAAGAGTGTGAGTACAAAGTGGTACTCAACAAGTATAACACAAACTATGAGGCTCTAGGCTGGCTGACTCAACTGCATTAGCTTTTAGTCTTAACAAAATTTTATTAAAGCTAATTACTACAAGTGGATGAATTACCAAGAACCCAAATTGCATAAGAAATTAATCAGTATTAATTAAGAACTACTGAGAACCATCCAAACCAAAACCACCCGGGGAATCTCCCTAATCAAAGGTTGATAACCCCACTAATCAGACGGAGGATCTGGGCCGCTCATGACTGTGAGCACAGCTGATATATCAGTTTTACACTCTCAAGAGGTTGCACAACTTTACCCACAAGTCGTGAGCTACGCTAGTTGTTCATCACACTTCCTTAGGTGAGATGGCTAGCAAGCACACTACGAGACCGTTATAGGTGAGATGGCTAGCAAGCACACTACGAGACCGTTATAAAGGATCACGTTGGTAAGGTGTAACCGCTAAGGATTCTGGATCAGCGACGATGGGGCCCACCTCCGGGGGTACAAGACACACAGCACAGACCAAGCCGGAGGAGCAGGGACCATTGAAGCTTACCACCCCTCTTGCCCACGCAGGTAAGTTACTCCCGAACCAAAATGACCTAATTAGTAAGTCAAGACCGTCCCATTCCAGTCTTGTGGTTGCGCGGTTATCCCAGGTTGTCGCTCTATGAACCGGTCCTTATGGAGAGTAGCCAACCAAGCACTAAGCACCGTGCTGGCCCCCTGAACCATGTTTCTATTAAAAACATCTTTTAAGGACGCATAAACCTCTCAAGCACACAGCACAGAGGGCCGGCTCCAGAATTAAGTTGCATAAGATCATTAACCAATTAATTAAAAGGACCAAGTGTGTTATAGCGTAGCAACCTAGCACAACTAACCAAAATGCAACCCAAAGGATATACATATAGGATATAAAGTGGCTAGGAAAGTCCTTATAGGCATACAGTATTAAAATGCAGTATGAAATTATATTAAAAAGTGATAGGAGGTTCATGTTATACTTGCCTTCCTCGTACTCTCCCGGCTGCTGCTCGAACTGCTCGGAAGATGGCTGCTCCTGGTACTGGTCCAAAGGCTCCGCGTCTACTCACGATCATCAAGCATGGTCCAGACATACACACATGCACAAACAATAGCAAACTATAAGAAACAGTACAACATTACATAAAAACAACACACAACACTATTCTAGAACTATTCTACGCGTTACAACGATCGCGTGGATATAAAGAACACCTAAAACGAAACTAAGATGCGAAAACTACGCTTGAAACAAGATCCAGGGACCTATTTGTAAGAAAACTGGAGGTTCTAAGGGGTTCTGCACAAAAACCGAGGGTCTAAACGCAAATAAAGGGTAGACACAGGGGCTAGCACGTGAAAACTCTAGGGCTGGACGGCGGGTTCTAATTCCAGGAAGCTCAGGGGGGTCCGTGCAAGATTCTGGGTTGTTCTGGAATTATTTCTTAACTAACTAGGACTGCGGGTTTATTTCGATAAAGCGGAGGGTTTCTTTAGAAAAATAACCAGCGCTGACCGGTACGCTGCCCTTTGACTCGCGCGCGGGACTGATTTGGGCCACTGGATCTACATCGGACGGTTCAGGCGCGGGGGTCGCGCGTGAGCAGCGGCGCAGACCGCCGGAGCTGAATCTCCGCGGCGGCGCTTCGCTGGGACTTCGTCGGAGCAGGCGATCTGGGGCGACAGCGGGTCTCTTGGCCTGCGGTTTGGCCGTAGAGCTTGAGCGCGGAATGGGTAATCCACTGGTGGGCTCAGGAAGAGGCGGCATCGGCCGGAGGGAATGGCTCGCGGGGAGAGGCGGCTCGGGTTCGCCGGTGTAACGACGGCGCGCGTGTTCCGGGAGCTACGGGCGGCTAAGGGCTACGACATCCGGTGCAAAAGGACCAGGGGGAAGAGGCGAAGCTCACCGAGGGTTCGCTATGTCCGGAGCGTGGCGAAGGACGGCCGGCGGCGAGGTCCTGCGGAGGCGACGCTTGGGATGATCGCGGACGGGCCGAGGTGGGACTGCTTCAGGTCTGCCGGTCCCCCAAATCGAAGCACACGGGCCCTGCAGAGGTGCTCAAGGGGTCAGCCCGGCCGGACGCCTACCAACGACGAGGAATTGTTGCGGCGGGGCAACTCACCGGCGACAATTCCCTCGGGAAATTCCGTCGTTACCGAGGCGCGGAGCTCCAATGCTGAGCTCGAGGGGCTTTAGGGCGGCGAGGTGGAGCTTTTGCGGGGGATGCGGCGGCCTGGAGCGCGGCGGAGCGGCCTGACCACAGTGAGACCGAGGGTGTAGCGCGGCGGAGGAAAAGGGGGCGGCGGCGTTGGATGTCCTCGGGTGACGCAAGAGCTAGGGTTAGGGTTCAGATGGTTGGGGCTGCTCTTTGTAGGGCGGCGGAGCCACACTGGCATGCGGGCCCGGGGAGAGAAGGTCGCCGGCGATCTCGGGGGGAAGTTGAGCGCCGGGGAAGGAAGATGAGAGGGGGAAGAGGACGGGGAAGCTGACGTGCGGGGCCACCTGGCCAGAGAGAGAAAGGAGGAGAGCGCGCGGGGTGGCCGGCTGAGGGAGGAAGTGGGCCGGGGCGCGGCCCACGCGGGGAGGGGAGAGGGGAGGGGTGCTGGGCCTCGGGTGGCCCATGCGGGAGGGAGGAGGGGAGAAGGGGCTGGGCTGGGCCAAGGGTTTGGGTTGGTTTATTTCCTTCTTCTTTTCCTTTCCTTTTCCTATACTCTAAGCATTCAAACAAATCTAGTTGAATTCCAATAAATTTGAATTCAAACCCTACAACTCAACACAAATAAAACAATGCTCCAGCATGAATGCACAAGCAAGTTGATCCTATGATAAGTTTTATTTTCTTGCGTTATAAATTGCTTTAAGTGCCACAAAAATTAAAGAAAAGCCTGGAAAATTTATTTAAGCCCAAATAAATTCATTAAAATTAGGGAAAATTACTTTAGGGTGTTACAACATCGGTATGGACTTCATTGTTGGTTTGCCCAATACATCTCAGAAACACAATTCTATATGGGTTATTGTTGATAGGCTTACAAAGACCTCTCATTTTATTCCCGTACACACCACTTATAATGCCAAGAGATACGCTGAGATATATGTTGATCGTATTGTTTGTCTGCACGGAGTACCAAAGACAATTATTTCTTATCGCGGCACTCAGTTCGTAGCACGCTTTTGGGAACAATTGCAAGAATCTCTTGGTACCAAACTAATCCCAAGGTTAGCTTATCATCCTCAGACCGACGGCCAAACCGAAAGAGTAAATCAAATTCTCGAAGACATGCTTAGAGCTTGTGTCATTCATTATGACAAGAATTGGGACAAATGCTTATCTTTAGCAGAATTCTCATATAACAATAGCTATCAAGCAAGCCTAAAAATGGCACCATTTGAGGCATTGTATGGTCGAAGGTGTCGAACTCCATTGAGCTGGTCACAAACTGGAGAGCGCAAAATCTTTTGACCAGCCTTGGTAGTCGAGGTAGAAGAAAAAGTGAAAGTTATACAAGAAAATCTTAAAGCAGCCCAATCTAGACAAAAGAGCTATTTTGACAAGAGGAGAAAACCCTTGAAATTCGACGTTGGTGATCATGTCTACCTTCGGGTTTCACCGACCAAGGGTGTGCAATGATTTGGAGTGAAAGGAAAGTTAGCCCCTCGTTATGTTGGTGCATATGAAATCATTGAAGAATGTGGACCCATGGCCTAAGTAGTGCGACTTCCTTCACAACTTGCAGCCATTCATGACGTTTTCCATGTCTCTCAACTAAAGAAATGTGTTAGGGTTCCTATCGAAATTGTTGAGCAAAAAGAAATCATGGTGGAACCAGACCTCTCTTATGTTGAACAACCCATCAAAATCCTGGACCAGAAGGAAGGAAGTACCCGAAGGGTGGTGATTAAAATGTATAAAATTTAGTGGAACCATCACACTGAAGAAGTCACATGGGAAACTGAAAGCTATCTCAATCAAAATTTTTCTGGTTTTCTTGATTCCATCCAAGGTACACACTTTCCGCAATTAGTTATTTATCCGAATCTCGGGACAAGATTCTTTTCAAGAGGGGTTGGTTGTGACACCCTGGGTGTCTAAAAGGTTAAACAAAGATCCATAATATGAAATCAGGCATAAAAGAGCAAGAAAAGTATAAAACAACCTATCAAAATCTACCTTTCAAGCAAATGTATATGTGTATATGTATATATGCATATACATGTGAACCCTTGCAAACAAACCCTTGTAACTTTCAGAGTTGATCACAAATGACCCTAAAAATTTAATGGCACATCTGTCATAACAAGAGAAACAAAAGTCTAGTTGAACTCAAGGGCTAAAAGTGCAAAAATTCACATGAAATGACATGTAATTTAAATACTAGTTTTTGAAAATTCAAAATAACTTTTTATACATTGCTCAAATGAACATAGTCATGAAATATAAAATGTATATTTTGAAAAGTTGAGCAAAAATGGTATTCAAATGTTTCTGATTTGACCTTGGGAAGAATGACTTTTAGCTTCCTTTTCACCCAGGCCCCTGCTATTTTTACTTTTTGCACTTAAGTCCCTTCACATTCTCCCTTCTCTCTCCTCCCTCTGCCCTGTCCCATCGCTGGCAGGCCAGCTGGCCGGTGCAATCGAGCTGCCTAGCCATGTGGGCCTGCCAGCACCCTGGAGATCCCCCTCTAGCCCACAAAATCCAGCTCTCCCCCTCTGGAACTCTCCACGCGGCGGCATTTTTCTACTGCGGGTGTTGCTGGCCCCACAGCAAGCCTCGCTGGCGACAGCGAGGCAGCCGTATCCCCGGTTTTCGATCCCCTGTTCGCACCTTCCCCAGTAGCTCGTGCCTAGGCCGCCATTCTCCCTCTCGCGCCTATAAAAGCCCCCCGAGGCCCTTAGCTCGCCGCCCCAACCCTAACTCCGGCAAGCTGCCACCCGCACATGGACGCACCACTCCGCCCCACATTTCCCAAACCAACCTACCCATCACATTCTCTGCCTCATACCAAAGCTGCAAGGCTGGTCCCCGTGCCCTCTCCCTCATCGGACCGCCGCCACCACCACTCACAACCGGCGCCGGCTCTGTGCCACGCCGGCGAGCTGCCTCGGCCCACCACTTCCCCACCCAAGGCCACAATCAGGTGCTGTTTGGTCCCCTCTTGCCTCTCCCACCCTCGCCCCTCGCCGCCGGCAACCCTGGTCACCGGAATTTGGCAGGCCGCCGCCGTTCCCCTGCACAAAGGACCCTTTTGCTTCGATTTCAATATTTCTAGGAAGATTTCCATAAAATCACAAGGACCCAATTGTAAATCAGAATTTAGAACTTTGAAAACCAATCTATGAACTTTGAAAATGCAAAATAATTCACAGAAAGTTTGAGAAAAATTGTAATTTTTCTACATGAGTACCCACTTAAAGTTTTGATGCTAGGGAAAAAGTTTGAGAGTCAGCTACTAAATAGAACTCTCTCTAAAATTTATTCATGTTGGATATAGATCCAGTTAAACTGGAATTTTTAGCCTCTGATTCTTGCATAGGAAAAATCTACAAAAATTATAGTATCCTACTCATGCAAGTAAGTTTTTCAGTAAAAGTTTGAGACCCAATACTGTGGCAGAACCAACCTGAATTATACCGGCTCAAGCACGCGAGTCCACTCCAGAAGGCTCCAACGTACTTTAAACGGTACAATCCCTTGGTCTGTCGGGTAGCGTCCCGATAAACCACCGATACAGGATCAAATATGGTTACCTCACACGAAGGTGAGTCTAGAGATACAGTCACCATCATATTTTACATCACAGGGAAATTACTTTACAAGGGTTTCTAAAAGTAGTACAAAGTTCCACACTTAGTAAAGTTATTACAAAGTTTGCAGAAATAGCAAAGGTTCCAAACTAAGAGTCATTATTACGAACCAGTTTTAAAGTTCAAGTTCGAGCAGCAGAATTCAAAGTACGATAACTATACACGTCGCCAGTAAGGACGTCATGCTAAGCCATGGCATAACATCACTCATTATGATCGGAGTTGGCCGGGGACGGATCCCACTCCACGGACCAACCATTAGGCAAAGCATAAGATCAAGGCATGGGGTAAGTAGGGTCTTCAGAGACATTACCTAAAACAAAAACATATAGCAAAGTGGAGTACTCTAATACTCAGCAAGGCTTACCCGGAATTAGGGTATACTGTGACAGTTCATGTACTTGTAATGCTAGACATATATTTTGTTAGTGTGAAGTATGTGTTTGTTAGTGTAAAATTTGTGTGTGTTATGTGAAACTTTTAAAAATTTAAAGTGCAAATAAAAAGGGTATTTTTGTAATTACAGAAAAACCTAGGGTTGTTTTTGCAAAATGTATTTGGATTGGGGTAACTTCAAAATAAATGAAGGGTGGTTTTGTAACCATGCTTTTTCTTATTTTATTCCCTGTAAAAAAATATATATTATCCAAAAGTTGCATTTGAAATGTGTGTGTTGAAGTGTGTAAAAATTTTGGGTAAAGTGGTGAAAATAAGGGTGTTTATGTAATTTTATAAAAGTATAAGTCCTTTTGTGCAAGTAGTTGATTTACAAAAGTAACTTTCAAAATTACTCAGAGCTAAAGTGTAAAAGGTGCAAGTCATTATGACATGTCTATCCAATCATTATGACGAGTCTATCCCGTCATCATGACGTGTCATAAATGCTTGCATTTAGGTCCTGAAATTTTATGAATTACACCTTTAGGACAAAAGTAATTCAAATCCAACTTTTGCTCCAATTTTATGTGTAAAGATACAAGTTTTGAGTTTTTGAACTTGAGCCCTAAAGCAATGTTGTAGAGTTTGAAAAACTCTCCAACTTTCGTTTTGGGCATTGCTTCATTAGGGTTTTAAATCAATGGGAAATTTTATTTTACAGAAAGGTCCCTATAGCTTTCTAATTTTACGCATAAGTCCTTGGGGAATTCAATTTCCCTTTCTCCTCTGTTCTTCCTCTCTCTCTCTGTCTTATCCAGTCCCTGGCGCTCTCTCTCTTTTTCACCGGCAGTGCTCTTTTTCCCCTTGCCTTCCTTCCTCGGCGGACGCAGAGCGCAAGCGGCGCCAGGGCGCGAGCGCTGAAGGCGAGCGGCTCGGTTCGGGCGTGCGCAGGCGGACGAGCGAGCCCAGACGCGCGGGCGCAGCGGCCCCGAGCGGAGCGGCTCGGATGCGCGCGGGAGGCGCGCAGGCGTGAGCGCGCGTGGGAGGCATGGGCGCTACGCGGGAGTCGGAGCGGCGTGCGTAGGCGCGGCGCTAGCGGACCCGAACGGCTCGGCGCGGCTGCAGGCGGCGCGGAGGCTGCTGCTCACACGGAGAGGGGCCAGCTCGAGCGCGGCGCGGCCATGCGGGGCGCTGGCGGGCGCTCGGGCGGAGCGCGCGGCTCGAGCGCGCAAGCAGGGAGTGCGCAGGCGGCGGCCTAGCGTGCGGGTGAGCGCGGGCGTGCGCAAGGCCCAGCGGGCGGGCGAGCCCAAGGCGACAGCAGGGCGGAGCAGCTGGGGCGCAGCGCAGCGGAGCAGGCTCGGGCAACGCAAAGGGAGGCGTGGACGTGCACGGGCACAGGATGCAGACCAAGTGTGGCGCGTGCTGGCGCGGGCGTGGGCGACTGCAGCGGCTCGGCGCAGGAGGCTGGCGGCGCTGGCTCGGCCGGAGCGGCACAAGCGCGGATGCGGAGCGCGCGCGGAAGCTGGCGGTGCAGGTGGAGCCGCGGTGTGGCTGCGGCTCGGGCAGGCAAACGACGGCAGCGCGGTGGCCGGCTGCGGCTCGCGAACGGAGGCGCGCGAGTAGGCGATGGCGTGCGCAGGGCGTTGATGTGGGTGAACCCGAGCCACGGGACCGGCAGGACGTGCAGAGCGATGATATGCGGGGCGGCGATGGGATGCGACGAGCTCGGAGGAGCCACGCACGGCGAGCTCCCGTTATCATTGCGGAGGCGGGGTGGCGGTTATGGTGCGGCGAGCCGGAGGAAAGGCGGCGAAGTGAAGGCAAAAGTCCGAACGGATTTGGACTAGCGCATTCGCGGATGCGAGCGAGAGTATTCTACCGGTGGCCGGCTTGACTCGATTCCGCAGGCATGTGCGCGTGCAAGGCAACAGGCCACGCACGAGCAGGTTAAGGGCCAGTGGTGTGAGAGCAATACAGGAACAGTGTGCAGGAGATGCGACCGGGCGCGGTGATCCTGCGGGAGGCTACGCGGGTGTGCCGATCGTGTTTCTGCAACACACGCGCGTGAGCAGTGGAGGTTTAGCCCGTGAGTAGGAAAACCCTGGAGTTCGCGGAGAAGTCGGTATAGCGAACCCATCCGGCTCCATCGTCTCGTCCCATGGTCCACGACATCCAACAGTTCTTATCCCTCGTGGATCGCTCAACCGCTATCACCACGAGTCACCACGGAGACTACTCTTTCGGCCATCTTCCACCCGTGGCAACCCTTCCCGGCAAACTTCTTCGTCATCCACAGAACCTCGTCACCGTCGAGCACTTCTCATCGTCAATCCTGTTCACCGCGGGAATTCACTTTCCGCCTGTTCTTCTCCACAACCAAGGCTACCCCAAGGTTTGCCCTTACCTACTGAATCCTCCTAGTACCGGCAACCCCTTTGCCGGAACACCGTCGTTATCTTCCTGTTCTCTGTTTTCCCTGACCAGGGACTTAATTGCTTTGATTTAAAAAGTTCTAGGGTGTTTTCTATAAAATTTCTAGAACTTTCTTTATTTTCAAATCAGTGAGCTTCTACATTTCATATAATTTTGTAAGAAGTTCATAAAAATATAAAATCAGTTTTATTTGAATCATTAGGTTACAATCTACAAGTTTTATGTTGTGATCTTGAGTTGAAAGTCTTTGATTTGTGCTCTAGGTTAAATATTAGGAAATGAATGCTTAATTTGTAGCTTATATTGTATGCACGTGCTGTAGCTAAAGGATTAATCATAGGAAGTATGTCCTAAGTAGAGATGTGTGATATCTAATCAATCTTTTCACACGAGTGTTCCTATCTCTGCCATCAAGACATTGTCCTTGTCTTGATTTCAGTCTTCTTAAGGTCCTTTTCATATAAGAATCTTTGTTAGTTCATGTGCATCTGTTGCTTAGCCAATACATCTCGGCAGCTATAATTCAGTATCGGCTATCAGCTCAGCCGCTAAGCATCGTTTCTTTTAAGTCTAAGATGTTTCTGTGTAACAGCTGTCAGCCGATGCACTTCTTTTGATATACTTCTACCATCGACTGGTTAATTGATAGGGTTGTTCTCTTTCTAATATCGGCTACTGCCGATACAATTCTTTTCTTCTGTCCTACATCGGCTACACATAGGCGATGTATCGGAGATGCACACACAATCTTATAGTTCTTGCTATCGGCCGATCCAAGCCGATTCTAGTTGTTTTCCATATCTGTCAAATATGGCCGATCAATCTTTTCCCATCCTTATCCACACACTTCTATCAGCCGATTTATCAACTGAGAGATCGGCTATATAGCTATCGGTCACATACCCTCAACCACACTCCCATCAGTTGTACGTCACTCAATTGTTGTGCTGACGTAATCGAACCGATACAACCACCCCTAGTTATCTAGGATAACACTTAAGCACATCTCAACTAAGATATAGCTGTAATCTTCAACAAGTAGCCGATTCTAATTAGTTATCCACCTAAAGTTCTGTCTAAGTCTAGTTTCAGATCTTTTTGGTTGTTACGTGAGTAGTATGATAAATGAATGTTAGATTGCAACTTTATTGTGAAGTAAGATAGTTCTATGTGCACACTTTGAATGTAATGTTGCATTGCATGTAGATACGGCTACTTCTACAACGGTACCTACAAGATCTCCCAGGAGTCTGCGGAGGACTTTCCTGAAGATCAAGTGAACGTCACCAAGGGATTATCGGAAGCCCCGAACCAAAGTTCGGAAGATAACAATACTAACATCCCTGACTTCAGCCCCACCAGTAAAGGCAAGCCCCGGACATATCCCACTACTTTATTTACATTGCAATCTTTAACTACTTATGTATACTTATGCATTACGTCCAGGAGTTGTAATGAAACCCTAGATGCATGGATACTAGGAATCCAATGTATTGAACCGAGTCCTTATCGCATAGATACTCCGCTAACAGGACCGGTAAAAGTCGGGTGATTTCCTGTCACTCGCGCGATATAGGAGTTGTAATGTGTACATTCCTGTAACCACTATAAGGATGATGGACAGGGTCATGTGTTGTATCATGACCTGAAGGTTTACCCTGTCTGTTTTGTTAAAAGTGATTAAGGCCGAACCATGTGGTAGTGGTGGCTAAGCGTTTGAAAGTACTAGCCACATGCCGTGAAATATGGTAAGCGGTAAGCCTAGTAACCGTTCGGCCCGGCAAGTGGACATACCTCCCACCACTCGTAATTTGGTTCTCCCACGCACCGACGTGCGGGAGTACGTTCTGCAAGGCAGACAAGAATACGGGTTTTGTAGTCGCGCTACAGACGTATGTCCTGCACAATTGGTGTGCGTACGGTCCTACAGTCGCTTGTGGTGGACCTGATCCACGACCCGGAATGAGAGGCAAACGGTTGCTTCGGAACGATCTTTGGATCTTCCAAGCGTGTGTGTTAGGTTTACCTTGCAAAGGTTGAATTTCGATTCAGGAATCGTCCGCCTCTCACGATGAATGAGACTGCTTATCCCTTCTGCCACATAGAGTAAAAAGTGTAATTGTTAATGGAATAATCTGGATGGATGATAATATCTATCTTGCTTGTTTAGTATAGGTGCTTACCTAGAAAGGCTAATCAAGCTAGAATCTGAAAGCTAAAACTTGAAAGTAAGTTATACTCTTAGTTGCTTTTCAGCTGAAAATAAACCCAGAACCTTTACAATGCCTTCATGAGTCTAATTACAGGCTAAAGTATACCCAATCCCGGGTAAGTCTTGCTGAGTATTAGTATACTCAACCTTGCTAGTTTTATGTTTTTCAGGTAAAGTCTTTAAAGACCCTACTCTTCCCCTGTCTTGGCCCTGTGCTCTTCCAGATGATTGGTCCGTGGAATGGGATCCGTCCCCGGCCAACACTGCTGATACCGAGTGATGTCATGCCCGGGCTTAGCATGGCATCCGTCTTGACGACGTGTTAGGAATCGTCGCGTATGTTTTCCGCTGCTAAGAACCTTAACTTTAACAGTTTGTAATAATCTCTCTGAGTTGAAACTTCGTACTACTTTTGGAAACTTTTGTAATGTAATTCCCTGTGATGTAAAATATGATGGTGACTGTATCTCTGGACTCACCTTCGTGTGAGGTAACCTTATTTGATCCTGTGTATCGGTGGTTTATCGGGACGTTACCCGATAGGCCAAGGGATTATACCGTTTGAAGGTTGGAGCCCTCGGGAGTGGACTCGCGTACTTGAGCCGGTATAATTCAGGTTGGTTCTGCCACATATACTTAGCCCATAACTAGACCATGAAGGCTTTACTAGGGTTTTGGGTTTTGTTTCAGCTGAAAAGCAACAAAGAGTAGGTCCTTATTTTCATTTTTAGCTTTCAGATTCTAGTTCCTTTAACCATTCTAAGTAAGCACCTATAACTACTCAAGCAAAGTAAAGTCTCTTTAAAGCATACATCAGTATTACTCCTCATAAGGTTTCCCTTGTTACTCTATGTGGCAAAAGAGTTAAGCAGTCTCAAACTTTGTGAGAAACGGACGATTCTGAATCGAATTTCAACCCTTACAAGGTAAACCTAACTCACACGCTTGGAACACCAACAGGTCGTTCCGAAGCAACCGTTTGCCTCTCATTCCGGGTCGTGGGACAAAGCCACCACAATCGACTGTTGGACCATACGCACATTCAATGTGCGACTACATGACCATATTCCCGTCTGCTCTGCAGAACGTACTCCCACAGTCGGTGCGTGTAAACATAAAATAAAAGTCGAGTGGTGGGGGACGAGTCCACTTGCCGGGCCGATTGGTTACTAGGCTTACCGCTTACCATATTTCACGGCATGTGGCTAGTACTTTCAAACGCTTAACTGCCA
This sequence comes from Panicum hallii, assembly GCF_002211085.1. Taxonomy (NCBI): domain Eukaryota; kingdom Viridiplantae; phylum Streptophyta; class Magnoliopsida; order Poales; family Poaceae; genus Panicum; species Panicum hallii. Next base: position 15,052,212 of record NC_038042.1, on the reverse strand, counting down.
CTACCACACACTGCGACCTTAACCAAATTCATCAACATAGACGGGGTATCATTTCTTTCCAAGATATTGCACATAACCCCGTCCGTCATCCTTATAGTGATTGCAGTATGTAAGCAACCAATTCCTATATCGCGCGAGTGACAGGAAATCACTCGACTTCTACCGGTCCTACTAGCATAGCACTAGTCGGACTTAGTTTCCAACATTCAGTACATTGGTTCCTAGGGAGATGCATCTATGGTTTCCAGACAACTCCTAAGAACTTAATGCACAATTATATATATATAAAGGTAAATTGCAGTGTAAATAAGATACTGTGTTTATGTCCGGGGCTTGCCTTCACTGGTGGGGCTGGGGTCAGAGATATTAATAAATTCTACCGAACTCGGGTTCGGGGCTTCAGTTAATTCTCCAACGATGTTCCCAGCGTCTTCAGAGACTTCCACTTCAGGTTCTGGGAGGATCTGATAGTCACCGTCGACGAGAAACATCGAGTCTATATGTGATCAAAATGATGCAGTTTAGGAAATGCATAAATTGATATTCTGCTTCACGATAAAGTTGCAATCCAAGGAACACATCATTATATATTAGTAAACAACACAGTTGCCTCCTTACTGGGCAGTCATTTATCGAGTATTAAATAATTTACTTAGTTACATTAAGTGACGGGGGGGGGGGGGTTAACTCTAAACATTTAACTAACTACAAGAAGTAGCATGGTTAACTATTAAACTAATTACACTTAACACCTTTATTTAATTAACTAGCTAATCACCTTGAAAAACCCTAAGTTATTATTTAATATGGATCTATTAATCAAGTTCTATTTATTTTAGTTATTTTACACCTGATCATGGGTTGAAAATTTGTGGGTATGCTAGACTACTTTAGAGTAACATCTTAAAACATTTTCATAATTTTTCAGGAATAAAAGCTAGTATAAAAGAATTATCTTTGGAAACAAACCAAAAATTCATAATTCGGGGTATGACCTACTATTAATCCTAATATTTTTACCATGGATTACACATTCAGAAAGGAAATTATGGTATAAGTGTCAATTACAAAAACTAACAGAAACATCCTTAATTAAAAATTTAAGCATTTCATCATCATATAACAAAAGTACTCGAAATCTAAGTAAATGAGCAGTAAAGAACTCGAGATTTTTACACAGAGCTATACATTGGGCATACAATCTAAGTTCCAAATTTCAGCTATAAAACATGCCTACAACATGAGATACAAATAAAACACTTATTTTCTATTATTTAATCTACAACAGAAAATATACATATATAGCTCAAGTTTACTATACAAAAGTAGTTGAATTTAACTCAAGGATTCTAATAAAACTGGTTTGGCATTTTCTGAATTTTCTACAATTTTCTATGAATTTTGGAAGTTCACAGCTTTTGAATTGGGGGGGGGGGGGGCTCTGGAATTTTTCAAGGACACCCTTAGAACTTTTGAAATCTTTACACGGATGCCCTTGGCTCGTCGGGGAAGAAGGGCAGTGAGGTTGCCGGCCAAATTCCGGCGAGGGGATGGCGAGGGGTTGGAGGAGAAGTAGTCAGCGAGCACCAGGAGGTCAAGGCGCACCTGCTAGAGGTCTTGGGAAGGGGAGGGGATGACCGGAGGGGGCTTTCCCACGATGGCCGAGGCGGCGGCGGAGGGGTGGTCGTCAGCGAGGAGGTTCCTAGCGAGGAGGAGGGCGAAGCTTGGGCTCAACAGCTGCAGGAGGATGAGGGGAAGCTATTGGAGCAGTAGAATTTGGCGGAGGAAGTGTGGAGGTACAAGCTCGACGGTAGCAGAAGCTTACCGGCGAAGGGGAGAATGGCGGAGAGGTAGCTCCGGTGGAGGTCCGGCCTCGGTAAGTGGCTGGTGAGCGTCAGTGGGGTACGAGGAAGCTTCCTAGGGGTTGGGGTGGGCAATGGAAGGCTCAAGGTGGGGGCTCCGCGGCGAACAGGAGGGCGCCGGAGTTGGAGGAGATGGCGGCGGTGGTGCTCGGGGTCTTGGGCAAGTAAAGAGCAGGAACAAGAATGGAATGGAAAGATAGGGAACTAGTCCTACTCTGGAACCAGAAAAGAGAGAGCGAGGGGGCATGCACGGGCGATGCCACGGTGGCGGCGAGATGGCGCGGCAGTGCCACGGAATGGCGTGGCGCGTGTGCAAGATGGCCAGGGAGGGAAAGCTAGAGTGGCGCTCGGGTTGGGGTCGACACGTGGAGAAGCTAGGAACTGGAGGTGGCGCCGGGAAGTGGCCGAGGCTCAGCACCTGGCCGGGGGAGCGGCGCTGACACCGGCGGCAGAGGTGCAGCGGGCGAAGTAGAGGAACGGAGGAGGAAGAAGAGAGAAGGGGGTCCGAGGGGCCCCATTGGAAAAAGCAAAAACCTCAGGGACTTCACTGTAAACAGAAATTTCCCACTGATCCAAAGCCCTAATGAGGAAAAGGTCAAAATAGAAGTTGTAGAACTTTTCAAACTCTATAACTTTGCTGTAGGGCTCAAGTTCAGAAACCTAAAGTACAAAGTTTGATTTCACCATTTTGCACTCAAATTAATCTTTACATAAATCTTGTCCTAGTAATGCAAATCTTATGAACTTTGGGGCTTATTTGCAAGCATTTAAGGCTGGTCATGATGACATTCACCTTTTTCACTTTGACCCTTGGTAATTTTTGGAAAGTTACTTTATACTTCAACTAAGTTACATAAAAGGACTTGTACTTTCATAAATTTACACAATTACCCTTATTCTCATAACTTTATTAGATTTTCACACAATTTCACACACACCAAACATTATTTCTATTAGTTTTTTCTATTTGACACCTAGGGTGTCACAACCTTCCCCCCTAAAAGGAATCTCGTCCCGAGATTACAGGAATGAGGTGATAAGAGAATAGATACCTAAGAATTCCTGAGAAAGTCTGGGAAGTTTTTCTGAAGATAGTCTTCGGTTTCCCAGGTAGCTTCTTCTTCTCTATGATGATTCCACTGGATTTTAAATATTTTGACCGTTGCTCTTCTAGTACTTCTTTCCTTGGTATCTAAGATTCTGATTGGAAGTTCTTTATAGGAAAGATCGGGCTCGACGTCGATACTTTGTGTATTAACGATTTCGGTAGGAACACGAATACATTTCTTCAGCTGGGATACATGGAAGACATTATGAATGGCTGCTAGCTGAGGAGGAAGTTGAATTCGATAGGCTACGGGTCCACAAATTTCAAGGATTTCAAAAGGACCAACGTGGCGAGGAGCGAGTTTGCCTTTGATATCAAAACGTTGAACGCTCCGAGTAGGAGATACTCGCAGATATACAAAATCACCTACTGTCAGACCCGGGGCCACGGGGCTGTGTACATCAAGGAGTCCATATTGGGCTAGGGGATAGGACGTGTCCTGTACCTTATTTATGTTATATTCTACCCGCATGCGGAGTAGAACTAGTCGATATAGAAGGAAACTACTCGAGTTGTACTTGAGTACGATTCCTAAGCTAGTATCAGGCTAGGATTCATGTAACCCTATCCCCCCGGATATATAAGGGCGGGCAGGGACCCCCTCAAAACCAAGATCACCAGATCAACATCAAGGCAATACAAACCATCATACAGGACGTAGGGCATTACGCATATTGCGGCCTGAACCTGTCTAAATCTTGTGTTGTCTGCACCTTCGAGTTCCTGATCTCGGCGCATCCCAACCCAAAACCTACCACCTTGGGTATACCCCACGGTGGGCAGCCGGATAAAACCCGACAGCTGGCGCGCCAGGTAGGGGAGCGCATCAGAGATCCCCTCGAGAACTCGATGGCTTTTTTCAAGTTCCCCAGTCCCGTGCTCCCTGAGGGCACAACTTTTGTTTTTGGCTCATGGGTCTGCGTCGCCAACGGCGCAGGCGGATTCCGTCGGCACATCATCGATGACACCATCAAGCTAAAAACACTCACCAAAAGGCTCAAAAAATTCGTCGAGTTGCCGTTTTTTGATTCTGCCAGGGAAACCGGGGCAGAGTCTGTTACTACTGTTCCTTTCCCCGCGTTGGAGAAGGACTTGAACTCTCTACTCTAGGCTGGGGGTTCCGACGCCACCGCATGTCGGGGGGCTAAGGATCACCTGGCCATTTGCGGGCTGATGATCACCACCACCTCCGAAGGACGAATCGTTCATTGGAAGGGGATGGATTTGTCTGATTTACTCGGGCATGAAGACCGCTTGGTAGCCCACCTTGAACCTCTGCCTTTTCAGGAGGGTAGGGCGTTGGCTACCATCACCGAGGGCTCGACTGAACTAGTCGAAGCCCCCTCTAAAGAACTCGCAACCCGCCAGGTGCTGATGGCGGAGGAGGGGGACGATGATGCCCTCATCCCCATCGGCGTGCTTGACGGGATATCAGAAGACGAAGGCACTGCCGATGCTGTCGACGAGAACGACGCCGAACGCGATGCGCGGCGTGCCAGGAACAGAGCTCGTGCGGTTCCTAGAAGGCGGGCCAATGAGCGCGTACGTTCATCACAGCGCGAACTCGACGCTGAATTCGCTTCTGCAGATGAACGGGGTTTCAGGACTCCTGTGGCCAACATCGCTCGGGTAACAGCGTTACTCGAGCGAAGTAATGATCCCAACGTTCGACAAGCACTCCGCTACGCCCAACGGGCATGGGTCCAGCTAGACCAGCAGGCCCCGGCATCACTCATCGGGGATGAGCGTGTCGGAGACAGCCGGAGCCAGGCCCCAAGTCGAACAACAGGTAATCGCCTGCGACCCCAACGCAGCAATAACAATGACGGTGCGGGCAGGAGTCAGGTCACCAGAGGGAGGCGGCAGCCACCTCCGGCGAACAACCTGAGGCAGCCCAACCCCCCACATCAACAACCAGACCTTCGCCAGAAGATCAATGAGGGGCGCAACGCCCGGTCAGTCCTCGACTCGAGGCGACGGGAACGCAAGGTAGCCGAGCGGGACGATGCTGACTGCAGCGATTGTTTTCCTGCGTTCACTGCGAGATTCAATAGCTACAAGTACCCGGAGGGTTTCAAGCCGATCGGCATCACCAAGTATGACGGTAAGCAGGCCCCCCAACAATGGCTCCGCTGTTACTCTACTGCCATTGAGGTGGCTGGTGGTTCCAACACTACCAAAGTCATCTACTTCCCGATGGCTTTGGAGCCTGCGCCGTTGACCTGGCTGGAAAGCCTCCCCAACGACTCCATCGACTCCTGGGAGGGCCTCAAAAAGGTTTTCATCGACAACTTCCAGGGGGCGATAACCCGTGCAGGAACCCGGCACGACCTCGTCCAGTGCAAGCAGGAGCGTAATGAACTCCTCCGATCCTACACCCGCCGTTTCTTCGATGTGCGGGCCACCATCGCCAACATCTCGGAGGAGGACATCATCGACTGCTTCTACAACGGCCTAACAGACCCAGGTATATATCGTGATTTTGGGCGTAACAGGCCGAAGATGGTTGCACGTCTTCGCGACATGATGCACGACTGGTCCGAACAAGAAGAAAAGATGCGTGAGAGGTTTCCAAGATGCACCGACCTCAACCAGAAGCGCAACAACGACAACCGGGCTGACAAAGGCCAGCGGGACTTTTCGGGTTCTTCCCGAAAATGCAAGCCAGACGATCTCGTCGCAGCTGTGGAACGTCCTTCGCGGGGCAAGAAGTCGACCATGCAGGAGCAGTTTGAAAAACTTCTGCAAAAGAAGTGCCCGTGGTGCGTCAACTCCAAACACGCAGCGATCGACTGCTTTCAGCTCAAGCGCACCTTTGGCTCCCCTGGAAACGGCAAGAAGAACAAGTCAACGGGCAAAGAGCCCGAAGATGAGGATCAAGAAGATAAATCTGAGACGCCCAAGTTCCAGGATGCCTCCAAGACCGTCAATGTCATCTTTGGTGGTGATGAAGATTTTTGCTCCAAGCGGGAACAGAAGTTGCTGCTACGGGAAATTCTATCCATTGAGCCAGCGGTACCACGAGCACTCCGATGGTTAGAGGTCCCCATATCTTTTTCCCGTGCAGACCAGTGGACCAGCTTTTCTAAGCCTAGAAAGTTTCCACTAGTGCTGGATTCCGTGGTCGCAGAAGTTAAGCTCACTCGGGTTCTCATCGATGGTGGGAGCGGACTTAATCTTATCTTCGCCAGTACGTTAAAGAAGATGGGTCTGGACTTGACCAACAAGCTTACTCTGAGCAAGTCTCCTTTTTACGGTATTGTTCCTGGCAATGCCGCACACCCGCTTGGAACGGTCGTTCTCCCAGTCACTTTCGGGACGAGGGAGAATTACCGAACCGAGTTCATTAAGTTCGAGGTGGCCAACTTTGAATCTTCCTACCATGCTATACTGGGAAGGCCGGCGATCGCTAAGTTCATGGCGGTGCCGCATTACGTCTACTTACTTCTCAAGATGCCAGGAGACAGCGGCGTGCTCACGCTTCGAGGCGACTTGAAGAAGTCCTATGGTTGCAACCAGGAGGCCATCTAGTATGCATCGACTTCCCGCGTGCCAGATGCTTCCGGAGAAGTACTCGCGGCCGCACAGCAACTTTCTCAAGCCGAGCTGGACATCCCGACGAAGAAGGCGAGCCAATCAGGCGTCAAGTCGACAGGCGATGTGGCCCTCAAGTCGATCCAGCTCCAAGAAGGCGACTCATCTAAGACAGCCATCATCGGCGCGGGCTTGGGTGACAAATAGGAACTCGCGCTCGTCAGCTTCCTACGGGCTAACCGAGACATATTCTCTTGGAAACCATCGGATATGCCAGGGGTGCCCAAGGAGCTGATCGAGCATAGTCTTAATGTGTATCCACAAGCTGTGCCAAAGAAGCAACGACTTCGTCGTTTTGCCCCTGATTAACGGGAGGCTATCAAACGGGAAATAGCTAAACTCCTCGCGGCCGGATTCATTAAAGAAGTAATCCATCCAGAGTGGGTAGCTAACCTTGTTCTTGTATTGAAAAAGAATAAAGAATGGAGAATGTGTGTCGATTATACCGATCTCAACAAGCATTGCCCGAAGGATCACTTTGGGCTCCCTCGCATCGATCAGGTAGTCGACTCAACCGCAGGTTGCGTACTGTTATGTTTCCTTGATTGTTATTCAGGGTACCATCAGATCGCACTCAAGGAAGAAGATCAGATCAAGACCGCGTTTATCACCCCATTTGGAACTTATGCATATAAAACCATGTCCTTCGGGTTGAAGAACGCAGGCGCTACCTATCAGCGCGCAATTCAGATGTGTTTCGCCGATCAGTTACACCGGAACGTGGAGGGCTACGTGGACGACGTGGTCGTGAAGACTAGAAGTCCTGAGGGCCTGATCGCGGATCTGGAGGAAACTTTCGCTAGCCTAAGGAAATACCGATGGAAGCTCAATCCGACCAAGTGTGTTTTCGGCATCCCATCAGGTAAATTGCTTGGGTTCATAGTCAGTAACTGGGGCATCGAGGCCAACCCTGAAATGATCACCGTCATCACTGATATGGGGGCACCTGCCACAATCAAGGATGTGCAGAAACTTACAGGGTGCATGGCAGCCCTTAACAGATTCATCTCTCGGCTCGGGGAGAGAGGACTACCCTTTTTCAGACTCTTAAAGCGCCAGGACAAGTTTCACTGGACAGAGGAAGCTGAGCGGGCCCTGCAGGATCTCAAGCAACACCTACAGTCGCCCCCGATCCTCACAGCTCCATTGCCGGGTGAGACCCTCTTACTTTATATTGCGGCGACAACTCACGTTATCAGCAGTGCCATTGTCGTCGAACGCTCCGAGGAGGGCCATGCTTTTGGCGTGCAGAGGCCCGTGTACTTTGTCAGTGAGGTACTCTCGGAGTCTAAGGTGAGGTACCTGGCGGTCCAAAAGCTTCTCTACGGCATACTGATTACTTCAAGGAAATTACGCCACTACTTTGAAGAGTACCAGATCACCGTGATCACAGACTTCCCGCTGGCGGATATCCAACACAACCGGGACGCCACGGGTCGTATTTCAAAATGGGCAGTAGAACTGGGGGCTTTGTCGATCGACTTTAAGCCACGCACTGCAATCAAGTCCCAAGCTCTAGTCGACTTCATGGCAGAGTGGAGGGAAAATCAAGTTCCAAATCCAGTCGACAAGCCAGAGCACTGGATCATGTACTTTGATGGTTCTCTCAAGCTTGATGGCGGCGGCACTGGAGTTCTATTGATTTCCCCAAGAGGCGAACAACTCAAGTACGTCTTCCAAATCCTCTGGGAGGTATCCAACAATGAAGCCGAGTATGAAGCCTTGCTTCACGGGCTTCGTTTGGCGACATCTCTAGGGATCAAGCGACTACTTGTATATGGCGATTCACTTTTGGTCATTCAGCAAGTCAACAAGGAGTGGGGCTGCAACAAGGAGACCATGGAAGCCTATGTACAGGAGGTACGCAAGCTAGAAAACAAATTTTCTGGCCTAGAAGTTCTTCATGTGCTACGGGAGCACAATGTCGCTGCTGATGCCTTATCTAAGCTGGGATCAACCCGAGCACAAGTCACAGCAGGGGTATTCATACAACAGTTGAAGCAACCGTCCATCAGCCCATCACCACAGGTCTCCTCCGGCACTGGCTCTGTACAGCCAGAACGGGAGGTTATGCTGGTTGGCGAGGACTGGAGAGGACCCTTTATCGACTTCATCCGAGATCTCGTATTACCGGCAGGGATGGACCCCAAGAGCGTTGTTGCCGCCCGCATCATGCGACGGAGCAAGAGGTTCGTCCTAGTCGAAGACAAACTTTATCGGCGCAGCGCACGATCTGGAGTACTCATGAAGTGCGTCACAACAGAAGAAGGTCTGTACATATTGCGGGAAATACACGAGGGCGTGTGCGGTAACCATGCAGCGTCCAAGTCACTGGTCGGCAAAGCTTACAGAGCCGGTTTCTGGTGGCCCACCGCCGTGTCCGATGCCGACGATCTAGTGCGAAGATGTCGGAACTGCCAGTTCTTTGGCAAGCAAACTCATGTCCTAGCCCACACCCTCATCACTATACCGCCTTCCTGGCCATTCGCTTGCTGGAGCCTCGACATGATTAGGCCCTTCACAACGGCGCCAGGAGGCTTTACTCATGTTTTGGTGGCTATTGACAAGTTCACCAAGTGGATCGAGTTCAAACCGATCGCCAAACTCACTCCAGACAAGGTGGTCGACTTCATCTCTGATATCTTGCATCATTTTAGTTTCCCCAACACTATCATCACAGACCTGGGTTCAAATTTTACGGCCAATCAATTCTGGGAATTCTGTGAAAATTCATCCATCGAGGTTAAGTACGTTTCGGTGGCACACCCAAGGGCAAATGGGCAAGTCGAGCGGGCCAACGGCTTGATCATTGACTGCCTCAAGAAGAGACTCTACGACTCCAATACCAAAAAGGGTGGGAAGTGGATACACGAGTTGCCACATGTTATCTGGGGGCTCAGGACTCAGCCGTCCAAAGCCACAGGGCAGACTCCGTTCTTTCTGGTTTACGACTCCGAGGCGATTCTCCCAGCGGACATCATGTGGAAATCCCCAAGGGTCGAGATGTATAAAGAAGGCGAGGCGGACGAAGCACGACAGCTGGAGCTGGATTCTGTTGAAGAGGCTCGCTGCTCTGCTCTCGTTCAGTCAGCCCGGTACCTACAGGGGATCCGGCGATATCATGATTGCAATATTAAGGAACGGTCGTTTAGCATAGGCGACCTCGTCCTTCATCGCGTTCAGGATGAGTCGGGTTTGCACAAGCTTAACTCAAGATGGGAGGGACCGTTCATCATCAAGAGGGTTACAAGACCAGGATCTTATCGACTACAACACCCCGATGGTCAGGATGTACCCAATTCATGGAATATCCAACACCTGCGATGGTTCTACCCCTAAGCAGGCTTGCTTTCAATTCCTGTACGCGGCAAGGTCAAATGTTTCTTTTCTGGGTCAATATGGTGGCTTTGTGCCACATGACTCGAAATGTAAATTCTTGAATCCAATGCGGAGGCTTTGGCCACGCTCAAGTTTTATACAAATTGACTACTTGCTACAGGCATATGGGTCATTGCGATGACAATCGTGTTTTTTCAAACTGGTTAGGCCCGTCTGGCTCGGGTTCTATCTAACTTGTCTGACATGTCCACATAATGGGCTATATCGACTAGTCCTGAAGTCGTTGCACTTAGGGTAGTTTTCGACTGTTTGCTACGGGCATCCTAGTCGTCGCGCCACAAACCGCGCGTTCCGGGCACGTTGGATCCCCCCGGTCGGATTTTATCTAGCTTACCCGATGAGCTCAAGTGAAGAGCTATTTTGACTACTCTCTGAGTTGCTACACTCAGAGGTAGCATGTCCCTACTACAGAGCAGACGAGGCTCTCTGACTTCATATAAGGCCACAGGAGGACTAAGGTGGTTTCTTATATTACAAATGTCATAAATACTAACGGTTCAATCTTGGACCATGTTTTCTACAATTTTTTCAGCTACTGGCCGGACCTCTAGCAAGTACTCGCGGAAGTTTTCATCAGTACAATCAGCAGCTGTGCCCCCTACGAGTACTTCTAGCCGAGCCTTTGGCCAGAAGGACTTCACAAGGCCTAAAGCATGACCCAGGTATGTTGTGGCGGCCTCGGTGACGAAGTTGAGGATCTTTTGCGGTGCCCCGCGAAGTCGATCCAGCAGTGGTGGCTCATCTTCAGCGCCGTCTTCCCGAGGGTCCACCATCTCTATGAGTTCCTGGGCTGCTGCCTTTAAGTCGTCGAGTTCCTTCTGGCGCTGCTCCTTCTCCTCGCCCAGAGTCTTGATCTGCTGGAGGCAGTAGATGAACTATTTCTCCGTGTCGGCCATAACCTTCTGCAGACTCTCGACTTCATCTGTGCAGCGATTCAGCATGTTCTTCAAATCAGTAAGCAACCCCTCTTTATAATTTAAGAGTTTTTTCAGTTCTGCGGTGATAAGCAGGTTTCAGACCAAGGAGTTATCGACTACGGGTACGATTTCGAGAATGGAATTCGATGTACCTTGATGGGTCTTTCGCTGCTCCGTGAGCCGGCCTTGGAGCTCAGTGAGGGTCCGCTCGAAGCCGGCCCGCTCCTGCATTAGTTCGTCAATTCGCTTGGCGGACTCTTCCAGCTTCATAGCCTGCTCATCGGCTTTCTGGCTCATATCCTGCACATTTACGGACGTCAGAGACAAACAACCCGAGCATGCAGCTATCAGCGATTTAGCCGAGATTTACCAGGGCAAACTTATCAATCGCCTTGATCATTTGTCGCACGCGGCTTAGGTCGTCCCCTGGGAGGTGCATCACTTGGAGTGCGTCGTTGATCTCTCCTCCAAGGGTTGGTAAGACGGTTGCTTCGCCAGAAGTACATGCACCCTCCACGACTGGTGGCTGCGTGGTCTCTGTAAAGGACAGGTGTATAACACAGCGATGATTATGGCAGAAGGCAGCTGGATCATCTACCTGTAACCTCGGCGGGCGCGGCAATGGCGGCCTCGACTTGCCCATCGCCGCCAGCTTCGCGTTCCGCGTTATGGAGCTCGGGCGGCGGTGAGTCAGCCAAGGCCACATCTGCCCCTTCTGCTGGTTCCGGTGCGTCAGCTTGCTCGGGCAAGGGCTCAGGAGCTAGAGGAGCCAACTCAAGTTCTGGCTCATCCAGCATCACTGCTGCTGCTGATCTGTTCAAGACAATAGTAAAGCATCAATACCGTGATTACCATACATGGCTAAGGGCAAGATCCAGAGCATTACTTACACTTGGGATCGGATTATCGTTAGTTTCCTCAACATTAGTTTCAACGGCCTTTTCACCACGGCGCTTACAGCCGGAGGTGTAGGCGTACCAGCCGTGGGCGCCAGTGGCCCCGGCGTGGCGCTCGCCGCGGTGATGGCCACGCCACTCATTGCCGGTAGCAGGGCTGTCCTGTCCGAGGGCGCGAGCTGCTCCGGCGCAGCACCCGCCACGGTGATGGTTACGTCGTTTGCAGGAGAGGATGATGGGTCTGCCCCAGCAGCTCCCACAGACACAACTGCTGGTGCATCATCCCCGGTTGAGGGTATTTCGACTACTTTCCATCGCTGGGGGCTGGGCAAAGAAGACGAAGGACTACAAAACAGTATTATCAGTATTCAGCAGAACAACTCGATAACTTCACAGCTTGATAGGCACTTACCTGGCAAGGTCAGCGGTGCCGGCTTTACGTTTCTGCATCTCCCGACGCCGCCGAGGGATTAGAGGTGCGTCGTCGGACCACTCCACGGATGATCCGGAGGAGTTGTTTGCTTGTGCCCTTCTCTCGTTTGGCCTGCTACTCTCGGTCGACTCGTTGCCAGCGGTCTTCGCTTTTTCTGCTGCGGCCGTGGCGCTGGGCAACAAGTGATAGGGTCGGGGCAGATCGGGTTGCGGCGGCTAATTCTGGTATAACGCCGTTTGATCCTATGACAAGTTTATCAGTCAGTTATACTTCACAACATCAAAGAAGAAGTCGAGCGGTTGAATACTTACTGATGGTGGCCGGTTCTGGGCTAAAAATCCTGCTGGAACGTATGGGACGGTTTCCATGTCCAGTAGAATTCGCTTGACGCGAACAAGCGCTGTGTCGTCTCCGAGCTCCTCTGCGCACATACGAGATGGGTCTTCAGTACCCATGTACTCGAATCCTAATGTGTGGCGTTGTTGGATGGGTTGGATTCGGCGTTTGAAGAATGACATCATTACAGATGCCCCAGTTACCCCCGCCTCCTTGTGTGCGGTGATCAACTCAAGCAGCTCCTTCACCTGGTCCATCTCTGCCTCAGCAGGCTCCAGGGTCCATTCGGGGCGCTGAACAGGAGGTCTGCCTGAACGCGCAGGGAGTTGGGGGGCGTGGTTTGCAATGTAGAACCATTGCTGCTTCCACCCAGGGACATTGGACGGGAATTTGTAAGATATGTATTTCTTACTGGCATGTTGCCTAAGCTGGATGCCAGCGCCCCCTATCGCAGATGGATCTTTTGAGGTGGGCTGAGGCTTCATACGGAAAAGATAGCGGAAAAGAGCCCAATGGGGCTCAATTCCGAGGAAGGATTCACAGAAGTGGATGAAAATGGAGATGTGGCAAATTGAGTTAGGGTTGAGGTGTTGCAGCTCAATCCCGTAGAAATAAAGAAGGCCACGGAAGAACGAACAAGTGGGGAGGGCCAATCCCCGTTCAGAAAAAGAACAAAAAGAGACAATCTCGTCGACATTTTCCATGGGGAAGGGGTCGCGAAAGGGAAGGCGCCAATTGATGAGATCCCTTTCTTGAAGAAGGCCCCCCAACACCAAATTTGCGAGACTGTGGCGAGAACACTTACTAATTGTCCACTCACTGGTTGCCGCTTGCGCTTCTTTCAAGTCCTTCTGGTTGGTTTTCTTCGGCGCCATTTCGAATCTGTTAAGCCACGGGTTGTTCGCACAACGCTCGGGGGCTACGGTCGTAGGCTCGAAGGATTTCGACTACGCAGGGCGGTTGAGGGGTGACGGCATGGTGAGATCTAATTGGGGTTTTGTTTTTTCTCTGGTGGCGATGCAAGATCTGAAGGCACGGAAAAACCCTAACTGACTGCGAGGTTAAATAACCAGCGGTCAGGCAATGGTTTACTGTGCGAAAGGTGAAGTGTCGCACAAGGAGAATACTTAGAACACGAGCGGTTTTTTGGTGGATTTTTTGGGCAGTTACTTGATTAACCATTTTTTAGGGTTAATTGTCCCGAAAAAAGAGGTTTTTTGAGTTTCGAGTTCAAATTCTGCCAATTACATCATCTTGGATTATATTTTGTCAACAGGGAACATTGTTGCCACGACCTTTGGGATCCTTTTTTCCAAAATTCGAGAGATTTGGATTCAAGACTCGGGGGCTGTGTGATACGTGGCATCGACTACTTATTTTTCGAAAGTACTCGAAGGATAAGAAGAAAAGAAGACTCAAGACTAATTTGACCCTCAGCCTGATTCTTCGATTCAACCTAAGGCTCGGGGGCTACTCCATATGGAGTGCGATTATTCATCGCACCCCATGTAAAAAGAGGAATTCGGGGCATGAGCACCTCATAGCTTCGATGCAGCCAAAGGAGTACTCGAAGAAGGATTTCAACACAGAGCTTCGAAAGAAGTCAAAGATTACTTCAGAAGTACTCGAAGAGTCTGCAGTACTCAGCTACGAAGAGCTCGGGGGCTTGTGAGACCCGGGGCCACGGGGCTGTGTACATCAAGGAGTCCATATTGGGCTAGGGGATAGGACATGTCCTGTACCTTATTTATGTTATATTCTACCCGCATGCGGAGTAGAACTGGTCGATACAGAAGGAAACTACTCGAGTTGTACTTGAGTATGATTCCTAAGCTAGTATCAGGCTAGGATTTATGTAACCCTGTCCCCCCAGATATATAAGGGCGGGCAGGGACCCCCTCAAAACCAAGATCACCAGATCAACATGAGGGCAATACAAACCATCATACAGGACGTAGGGCATTACGCATATTGCGGCCTGAACCTGTCTAAATCTTGTGTTGTCTGCACCTTCGAGTTCCTGATCTCGGCGCATCCCAACCCAAAACCTACCACCTTGGGTATACCCCACGGTGGGCAGCCGGATAAAATCCGACACCTACTTAAACTGTATCGGTTTTCTCCTTTTATCTGCGTAGCTCTTTTGTCTTGATTGAGCCATTTTAAGATTGTTCCGAATGATCTTTACCTTTTCTTCTGCTTCATTAACAAGATTAGGTCCAAAGATTTCACGTTCACCAGTCTGAGACCAATTCAAAGGAGTTCTGCATTGACGACCATATAAGGCTTCAAAAGGAGCCATTTTGATGCTTGACTGATAACTGTTATTATAGGAGAATTCTGCTAAGGCTAAGCATTTGTCCCAATGCTTGTCGTATTGGATTACACAAGCTCAAAGCATATCTTCTAGGATTTGGTTTATCCTTTCTGTTTGCCCATCTGTTTGTGGATGATATGCAGAGCTTCGGATTAACTTGGTTCCAAGAGTTTGTTGGAATTGCTCCCAGAAACGAGCAACAAACTGTGCCCCACGATCAGAGATGATCATTTTAGGTATCCCATGGAGACGAACGATCTGGTCTAGATATATTTCCGCATACTTCCTAGCAGTGTAAGTGGTATGTACTGGAAGAAAATGAGCGGTCTTGGTTAATCTGTCCACAATTACCCAAATGGAATCATGCCTTTGGGAAGTGTTCGGTACTTTAGACTCATGATCCGTATAAATATTGCACTTAGTACCCATAAGATGGTGTCTCCAAAGTTTAAGTGCATGTATAACAGCTGCAAGCTCAAGATCATGAGTAGGATAATTCTGTTCATGTGTTCGAAGGGCTCTAGAGGCATATGCAATCACGCGATTATCCTACATGAGTACACATCCCAGTCCGGTGCCTGATGCATCACAATAAACATCAAAAGGTCTGGATGGGTCTGGCTGAGCCAAAACTGGAGCAGTGGTAAGATGTGCTCTTAAAGTATGGAAAGCTTCTTCACATTTCTCATCCCAGGAGAATTTCACTCCTTTCTTCAACAGCTCTGTCATGGGCTTGGCTATTCGAGAGAAATCTGGGATGAAACGACGGTAATAGCCAGCAAGAGCGAGAAAACTGCGGATCTGATGGATCGAAGTAGGGGGTTTCCAATCCATCACTTCTTGAACCTTACTCGGATCAACAGATATACCATCCTTAGAGATGGTATGACCCAAAAATTTGACGGTGTCAATCCAAAATTCACATTTAGAGAATTTGGCATACAGACGGTGATCCCGCAAACGTTGAAGAACAACATGCAGATGTTTGGCATGATCTTCAGGAGTTTTGGAGTAGATCAGAATATCGTCGATAAAAACCACAACGAACTTATCGAGTTCTGGCATGAAGACAGAGTTCATGAGATACATGAAATATGCCGGTGCATTGGTAAGACCAAAGGACATAACCAGATATTCATAGAGTCCATATCTGGTGGAGAAAGCTATTTTTGGAGTATCGCTTGGCCTAGTCTTTATCTAATGATACCCAGAGCGAAGGTCAATTTTGGAGAATACCTTGGCTCCGGCTAACTGATCAAACAAAATATCAATACGGGGAAGAGGATACTTATTCTTAATAGTAACCGCATTGAGGGGACGATAGTCAACACATAGTCTAAGACTATTATCCTTTTTCTTAACGAACAAGGCAGGGCATCCCCAAGGTGAAGCACTTGGGTGAATATACCCCTTATCCAGGAGTTCTTGAAGTTGAAGTTTTAATTCAGCCAGTTCATTGGGTGGCATACGATAGGGTCTCTTAGAGATGGGGGCCGTGCCAGGTTGTAACTCTATGACAAACTCAACATCTATATCCGGAGGCATTCCGGGTAACTCATCTGGAAAAACATCTAGGTATTCACATACAACAGGAATATTCTCTATCCTGATTCCTGCTGTAGTATACACACAAGAACTAATATATTCCTGTGATGGAAGATGAAGGATGGTACGTCCATATTCTGGGGAATTTATTTCAACCTCTCGAGAAAAGATATCTAAAGATACTCGATGTCTGGTCATCCAATCCATGCCTAGGAGAATATCCATCCCTTCTAGATTTAATGCAATTAAGGCTGTTCTTATTAAAGTACTACCCATCTGGATCGGAACATCTCTACAGATTTGATTTGATGCAATTCTACCTCCTGGGGTTGTTATCATGTAACACCCTAAGGTAAAATTTCGAGATTTATAATGAATTTAATTGGGCTCCAGTAATTTTCTAAGGATTTATTTTGCCTAGCTTGCATTTATTTATAAATTAATTCACAAAGAATTAAAATTTATTTTAGGTTCAACATGTTTGTGCATTCATGCTGGTGCATAAGTTTTATTTGGTTGAGTGCATAGGAGTTGAATTCAAATAGAATCGAGTTGGTTTGAAAAAAAGAAAAGGGAGGAAACCGGAAAGTAGGTCAATCATTCCTTCTTTTCTCTCAGTTATTCCTTCTTTTCTCTCAGACATTCCTTCTTTTCTCTCAGTCATTCCTTCTTTCTCAGTCACTCCCCCAGCTCGACCCCACCTGTCGGCCCCTTCTTCCTCCTTCCTCTACCGGCCGCGCAACGACCGCCCGAAATCTCCGGCGAGCCCTCGTGCCAGCCCGCATGCCTAGGTTGCCCCATCGCCCCACAAATAGGATCCCCCAACCCCCTGCGCCCTTACCCCTACCCCGCTGCAGCCACCCCGAACCCTAGCGCCGCCGCCGCTTGCTCTGCCGCGCAAAGCTTCCTGCTTCACTGTGGACCGGCCGCCCTGCTGCGCCCCAGCCCCAGCCAACCCCCACCTGAGCTTCGCCGCACCGCCGGGAAGCTTCCCAAGCTCTTCCCTCGTGACCCCGGCCCGTGCACTTTCCGGAATTTGAACGGGACCCGCCGCCGGTGAGAAGCTCCGCCATCTCGATTCCTCGCCGCCGTTAGCCCTACGACCCTCTTAACCCCCGTGGCACCTCTGCAGGAACACCCCGAGCCGACCCGTGGTGATCAGAAGCCGGAGGACCCCCCTACAGCAGCCTTCCCCTCGAGTGCCGCCTGTTTCCGCCGCTCGGACCTCGTCGCCGACCAACTTGCGCTGCCTCTCCGGCCCGTTCAGGCCCTCGGTGAGCACCACATCGTTCCCCTGGACGTCTTGCACTAGATGTCGTAGACCAAAGCTCGCTCTTGTGGCCGGAACACGCGCGCCGGCGATGCGCCGCCGTGCCAACCCGCCCCCATCGTCGTGCGCACAGCCTGAGCCCTTCCCGCGTTCCGCCTTAACCTTAGGTGGTTTCCCCAGGTTGCGCTGAACCTTCCAGACCCAAGCCCCGTTCGATTTGACCTCCGGAGCATTGATTTTTCCCAGCTCTGGTGGCGCGCCGCCGTGGAAACCGATCTCCGGCGACCCCCCCCCCCCGCCGCCGGCCGCGTTCTGTCGGATCGGACCAGTCCGAACCGCGCTGTCCAGATCGGACCGTCCGAACCGGAATGCGTCCGAACCGTTCGATTTAGATCCAACCGCCCAGATTAGAAGCCGCGTACCCCTTCAGCCGTGGCAGTTTTGTTAAAGAGCCCCTGAACTTCCTTGGAATCAACCCGCAGTCCACCTTCGTTCAAAGAAATTCCAGCTAGGTCCTGTTTTTCGCACCGGAGCCCCTTGAGTTCTCTAGAAATTGGGTCCGCCGTCCATGCCCTGTGTTTTCACGGGTTAGGCCCCAGGTCTAGCTTTTAATTACGTTGAGGTCCCTAGTTTTTGCCCAGAACCCCCCTGGAAGTTCTGTTTTCTCGCAGAAAGGTCCCTGGACCTTGTTTTAACCCTAGATTTCGCGTCTTAGCTCCGTTTTAGTTGATTCTTGCGCTCACGCGATCGTTGTAACGTGTAGAACAGTTCTATCATAGCTTTGTGTGCTGTTTTTATGTAATGTTGTACTTTTTCTTATCTTTTGTCCTTATTTGCATGTATGTGTATGTGTTGGACCATGTGGTGGCGTTGCGATCGTGAGTAGACGCTGAGCCTTTGGATGAGTACCAGGAGCCCTTTTCTTCAGAGCCCTTTGAGCAGCAGCAGGAGAACTTTGAGGAAGGCAAGTATAACATGAATATCCTATCACTTTTACATACAATTTCATACTGCATTTTAATTCTGTATGCCTATAAGGATTTCCTAGCCACCTTTATCCTTATATATATTTATACCTTGGGTTGCATTTTGGTTAGTTGTGCTAGGTGCTGCGCTCTCACACACCTCGGCCCTTTTTAATTAAATTTGATTAATGGTTATATGCAACTTAACTCTGAGAGTGGCCCTCTGTGCTGTGTGCTTGAGTGGCTCACGTCTCCATAAAATATGTTTTTGATAGAAACATGGTTTAGGGGGCCAGCACGGTGCTTAGTGCTTGGTTGGCTACCCTCCATAAGGACCGGTTCATAGAGCGACAATCTGGGATAACCGTGCAACCACAAGACTGGAATGGGACGGTCTTGACTTACTAATTAGGTCATTTTGGTTCGGGAGTAACTTACCTGCGTGGGCAAGAGGGGTGGTAAGCTTCAATGGTCCCTGCTCCTCCGGCTTGGTCTGTGCTGTGTGTCTTGTACCCCCGGAGGTGGGCCCCATCGTCGCTGATCTAGAATCCTTAGCGGCTACACCTTACTAACGTGATCCTTTGTAACGGTCTCGTAGTGTGCTTGCTAGCCATCTCACCTAAGGAAGTGTGATGAACCACTAGCGTAGCTCACGACTTGTGGGTAAAGTTGTGCAACCTCTCGAGAGTGTAAAACTGATATATCAGCTGTGCTCACAGTCATGAGCGGCCCAGATCCTCCATCTGATTAGTGGGGTTATCAACCTTTGATTAGGGAGATTCCCCGGGTGGTTTTGGTTTGGGTGGTTCTCAGTAGTTCTTAATTAATATTGATTAATTTATTATGCAATTGGGTTTATGGTAATTCATCCACTTGTAGCAATTAGCTTAAATAAAATCTTGCCAAGACTAAAAGCTAATGCAGTTGAGTCAGCCAACCTAGAGCCTCATGGTTTGTGTTATACTTGTTGAGTACGAGTTTGTACTCACTCTTGCGTTTCTACTCTTCTGTTCTCTTGGATATCTTCGACTGCTGCTCAGTGCCCGGCAACGTGGAGGACTACGTCAGCGGCTTCGACGACTTCTAGGCGTTTGTCTCCCAGTCGACGTCCCTGTGGCGCCCAGCTCTTCATGTACTTCATTTTACGCTTCCGCAACTCTTGAACCGATTATTGATTCGGATGTAATAAAATAACTCATTTACGATTTATATTAATGTTTTACGTGATATGTGTTATGATATCTTGATGATTCTATTGTA